>NC_067164.1:15776183-16092849 GCF_903995435.1 Acomys russatus | reverse complement strand
TACACGGATTATAAATTGAAGTCTCCATTAAACCTGTTTATATGTGATTCAGGGCCACACTAAACTACTCAGTGGGAATTATAATATTCCATCCACTTGAAACAATAAACAATAATGTATACAAGAAGAAAATGTGTCCTGCCCTGTCTCCTATGGAATAATAGCTCACATGGTTGAATTACAAAACAATACATACGTGAGAAATCCTGTCAGTTTGGTTTTTAATTAGATAACAAACTTAACACTGTAAAACATGAACTAAGCATAGATACACCACCTAAGGTTAATAATAACATTCCTTGGTTGTCAAAGTATATGAGATGATTTCATGCCTCTAGTGACCTGAGTGAAGAGTATAAGACGGTTTCTCAACCCTGCCCAGCTGTTTGGATGCTAAATATGTACATTTGGTTTTCCACCTATGATTAGTACCCCCAAATTAGGAGGAGAATAGTCTGCAGATATAGCCATGAGTTAAAAACAAAATCTAGACCCCAGCACTTTATTTAACACAAAAAATCTATGTGATGTTAACATTTAGTACTGAGATTCGTCATGGCTCCGTCTTCTCTACTGCCACAGTTCTTTTCTGCGATAACTGTTGGAGAACAGACCCTACTCAGCATGTGCTGCCACACCTAAGTGGTAGCGTTCACCACACAGAATCTCTTAAGATCGAGAAAGCCAAGAACGGCGAAAAACTTAACATTCTCTTGATTTTAAAATGTGGAGCATAAAAATAGATTGGAATTCTGTATCTCTACACTTAGAGATCAGGCTTATAAAGGACAGTTCCAGAAGGTTCTAAAAGTTCTAGAAGTTTGTACTAGGAACACTTTTCAAATACTTTTTCATACTTCAGATGTAGTACAGAACATTTTTATTTGAACAATAAAAGTTTTTGAGACTGTGCAGGTTCTCCCCCCCCCCCTTTTTTTTTTAAGTATGGGATTACCTTTGCAGATTACATAGTGTGCCTCTTTTTTAAGAAATGACTTAACAGCTGGACGTAGTGATGCGCACCTTTAATGCCAGCACTCTGGAGGCTGAGGCAGGCGGATCTTTGAGTTCGAGGCTATCCTGATTTACAGAGTGAGTTCTAGGATAGCCTAGATTACACAGAGAACCTGTCTTGAAAAACATAATAAAAAAGATGCCAGATGTGGTGTGCCACTGGTACCTGAGAGGCAGGGCCAGGTTGATCTTTATGTTGAGGCCAGTCTGGACTATAAAGTTCGAGACCAGACAGGGTTACATAGTGAGACCCTGTCTCAACTTCTACTCCAACCCCCCAAGAGAAAAATACACCTAAATCTGAGTTCAAAGGGTTATTTCTTAGTAATTTCTCATAACAATTTACCTCTTAATTTTTCTTAAAATTTTCCTCAAACATTTTAGAAATCACTTGGAAAATGAGCACTCTAAATGACAACATAACCTATATTGAGATTTCAAGTAGGGTTTTAGTTTCCTATAATAAAAATGTTGAGGTTGAGCATTTGGATCATCGGTAAAATGCTTGTTTAGTGTATGTTGAGCTGGTTAACGCTCAGACATACCTGTGACTTGTAATCCCAGGCATAAATTGTGTAGCTGAGACTGGCCTTGACTCCTGGGTCTTTCTGTCTCTGCTTACTAAGCTCTGGGTTTCTACTGAATGGGTACTGCTTGCTTTCAGACCATCATAAGGTAGAAAAATGATTAGAACCATCAAGGACCATCTATTTTGTTATGCATTCCTTGAACTTGCTATGTAACCTAGGCTAGCCTCCCACTTGTGGCAGTCTTCCAGCCCTTGCTTGCTTAGGTGCTGATAAGGCTTTGTGCCCATATCCTCTTTTTTTTTTTTTTTTTTTTTTTTTTTTTAAGACAAAAATCTTGCTGTTCAGACTAGACTGGAACTCTCAGTAGCTATCTAAGGCTGGCCTCAAAACATCCTAGCTGTCTCTTTAAAAAATTGTGTGTGTGTTGGGGGGGGGGGGGTGAAGGGAGGTTGGTTGGTTGGTTGGTTGATGGATTGATTGTGCAGGTGTTTGTGGCCAGAAGAGGGCCTTTCTGGAGTTGGAGGTAGTTGTGAGTTGCCTGATGTGGGTGCTAGAAACTGAACTTTAGTCCTCTGAAAGAGCAGCAAATGTTCTACACCATCTCTCCAGCCTCCCAGATGTTTCTCTTCAAGGAGCTCAAAAGTTGAAAAAAATCACTTGTATGATACACAGTAAAATTGAGTTAAGTTTATTGTAAATACTGAGGTGGTTTTTTAAGCTTTTTGAGTAGCCCTGTCCTAAATTATTCTGTAGACCAGGCTGGCCTTGAACTCACAGAGATCAGCGTGCCTTTGCTTCCTGAGTGCTGTGATTAAAAGTGCACCACCATGGGATTGTTTTTAATATGATTATTTTAATGTGCTGCACAAGAGTTAATTTGCCATGTTAGGATTATGTGATTTAATTTGCTTGCTCAAATACCGGTGGTCATTTTATACTACGATGTGCAACTCAAAACATTTCACAGTGTAGGATGTGAGACTACTACTACTGCATTGAAATTCATGATTTACAGGCACTTCCCTGGCATTCACTAGTAGATAGCAAATTCTGATTGGATTAAGGACTGGGTCAATAGGCCATGAGTAGGTGGCACACACCTTTAATTCCAACGGAGGCAGGCAGATCTCTGTGAGTTTGAGGCCAGCCTGGTCTACAGAGAGGAGTCCAGGACTATTAAAAAGAAACCCTGTGTCAAAAACAAAAAAGAAACAAATAGAAAACCAAACAAAAGGAAAGAATTGGGACCGAGCCAGGTAGGTGGTTTATTCCTGTAGACCCAGTTAAAGAACAGCCAAAGCTACACAGAGAAACCCTGTCTCAAAAAACCAAGGAGGGGTGCACCATGGCATGTTCATCTACACATACACCCACTAAATAAACTGAAATTAAACACACACACCCCAATGGTGCGGCGGGGTTGTGGAACCACGTCAAGGGTTTTGTTGTCTTGTGGAAGATACTGATGCATTTGATTCTCAACACCCAAATGAGGCAGCGGGAAGCTATTATTCCAGGTCCCAGGAATCTGATACTTTCTTCTGACCTTTGAGGTAAGCAACTAGAGTAATACACAGAATGCTAAAAATCTCTAAAAACAATTCCAAAAAGAAGGTGTGGTTTTCAGAGGAGTTTTTTGTTTTTTTTTGTTTTTGGTTTTTGGCATTCCTGTGTAGCCTTGGCTGTCTGGACTCACTTTGTTGACCAGGCTGGCCTTGAACTCCCAGCCATCTGCTTACCAGAGTGCTGGGATTACAGGCCTGTGCCACCTCACCCAGCTTTCAGAGGGTTATTGCAAGCAATGGCCTGGGCCCTCGCTTTTATATTTCTAGTTCTTTTGGGAGGATGAAACCTGGCCTTAAATTCTAATCCTCCTGTTGTCTCTGCAACTAGTGTATAAAGATTTGTCCAGAGGACTAAGTCAGCCTGGGTCATATAGAAAATTTTGGGATAGTCTGTACTACAATGAAGAAATGGATCTCAGGGGGCTTGGGGCATAAAGCCGTGTCTGACAACCTTAGTCCTATCCTTAGATCTCACCTTATAGAAGCAGAGAACCAGCTCCTTCAAGTTGCCCCTCTGATCTCACGTGAGTCTCCTCCCACTTTGTACACGGTTCAGGTAAATTTAAAAAGCTTTAAAAACAAGTAGGCCCTGACTGACGGCTCAGTGGGTAAACGTCTAGCAGCACAAACCGTTCATTGGTGACTGCTTTTCAAAGGTGTGTGTGTGTGTGTGTGTGTGTGTGTGTGTGTGTGTGTGTGTGTGTGTGTGTGTTAATGATATGCACATGGGAGGAGAAGAAGGGGGAGCAACAAGATGATAGACAAAGGATGAGAGGAAGACAGAAACGAGAGGACGTTTTGTTTTTCAAGACAGGGTTTCTCTGTAGTCTTAGCTGTCCTCAACTCACTTTGTAGACCAGGCTGGCTTCAACACCTGCCTCTGCCTCTCCCAGTGCTGGGATTACAGGTGTGTGCCACTGTGCCAGGCCAGTTTTCTTTTTGTTTTTGTTTTATTTTAAATAATTTTGACTTATGTGAATGCAGGTGCTAACAGATATCAAAAGAGGGTGTCAGATTCCTGGAGCTAGAGTTAGAATTGTTTGGGGTTTCTTTTTTTGTTTTTGTTTTTAAGTGTTAAGGATTTTAATAACTGCTTGAAGTTTTTGGTTTAAGGTTTGTTAACAAATCCTTGAGTAACAGGCTTATTTATATACAGAGAACGGATTGTTTATTGTTACCATAAATAATGATGCTTTACTTATTTTCCCAATATTGAGAATTGACTGTAGGTCCTCTTATGGTAAGTGAGCCTTAGGAGGGTTGTGTCCTTTTAAGGAACTTCTCTCTATCCCTTAAGGCCAACTGGATGTTTACAGTTCTCTAGAAGGACAGCAGGGAAACAGTTCACTTTGCACTATTGGCTAGCATTCAAATTTTCTTACATAGATTCATGGTTAGTTTTGAAGGCAGCCGACCCAAGTTCGAGAAAATATTACCTGATACCTTTGGTAGTTGTGCAGTGAAGTAGGGGACACTATGGTACAGCTTGGCTTTACAAAACATGGGGCAGGTTTGTAAAAACTTTTTGGCTCCCTGTAGGGGTTGGGCCTTCTGTAAAAAAACTGCTCATGTCATCTCGAGTATTTGCTGTAGCCAGGAACTCAAAACTTAAAAATTCAGGCAGTTTCTGGATGCCCCGTGCATTCCATTTAGCCATAAAACAGTGCTGTTGAAGCAAAATTGTGCTGCTAATGGTAATTCATTTTATAAAGTGAAAAGTAGTAAAGAACTGTATTTCCTGCTTCTTTTTTTTTTTCAGACCAGGATAGCCTCGAAATCAGAGATCCATTTGCCTGTTTCCCGAGTGCAGCAGGGATTACGACTATTAAATCTTATATCAGGCAGAATTGTACCTAGGGGATAAAGGACGCAGAGTAACACTGCGCGAAACAAACACTCGTTACTGTCAAAGTCGGTGTTTCAGCAGTGTGTGGAATGGAGTTCTAGATGCTACGCGCGGAAGCAGCGGCGTCACAAAAAACTCACAAGTGACAAACTTCTTGGGAGGAAACCGAAACTCAAAAGCAAGGCAGTTTGTTGGCCCCGCCTACCCCTGCAGTTCCGGTTCCGACTGCTCGGAGCTCCACCCCAGCAAGGGAAGGAGTCTTGAGCGTGCCGCGTGGGAAAGGCGGGGCTTGACGTCATATCTAGCGCGACGCTGACGTCACCGCTTTGACTGGGACAGTCTGCCGGGGTGGCGCATGCGCGTTCCCCCTCGGCCACCCTGCCATCCTTCGACTGCAGTGGTGTCACCATGCTGTGCCGCTCTGGTGCCGGGTGGCTCCGGTCGCTGCCTGCTTTGCGGCTTCGGGCACAGGGGTTGGCCCCGAGCTGGGGCAGCGCGCGCCTCCCGACTCTCCCGCTATGGGCAGCCGCCTCGGTGTCGGCGGCCTCTCCGGGCGGCTGGTATGAGGCCCTGGCAGCGTCGGCGCCCGTGGGCGCGGCGGAGGAAGTGCTGCTGGTCGCGCACGAGGCCTCGGGCCTCCCCTGGTGGGGCAGCATCGTACTCAGCACCGTTGCCCTGCGCGGTGCTGTCACGCTGCCCCTGGCCGCCTATCAGCACTACATCCTGGCTAAGGTGAGGGGCGTCGGTCCCCGTGCTGTCTGCCTGTTAGTTTTAGCCATCAAGACTGCGTCGTTGCTAAGATAATTAGCAATATCACCAAGTGGTACTTAGTGACGAGTACCTTCCAGTTCATCCTACCTACCAGGTCTTTATCCGAAATACAGATACTTCCTAAATTTCTGCGTGCGACCAATCTGCAAGGAGGAACCTTAACATTAGGCACACAAACAACTTCATTATTATTGTTGTTGTTGCAACTTTTTCATTGTTTTTGTTATTATTACTAGTGGTTTTTCGAGACAGTTTTCCTGTGTAGCATTATTGTTGTTATTTTCCTGGGCATCATCATCATCATCATCATCATCATCATCATCATTATTATTATTATTATTACTACTACTACTACTAGTTTTTCGAGACAGGGTTTCTCTGTGTAGCCTGCCTGTCCAGAACCCGCTTTGTAGGCGAGGCTGGCCTAGAACTCACAGCGTTTAGCCCACCTGTCGGAGTGTGTGCCACCATGTCTGGCTCCACATAACCTTTTTTTTTTTTTTTTTTTTTTTTTTTATCAGAGTGTCCGCCGCATTATTTGCCCCTATTTTTACTGTAGGTATCACAAAGTTAACAGTTTGCAGCCTTGGATTCTCACTCTGGCCCTACCACCTACCATTCTGTAGCTGATAAGTTGCGACTTTGACATTGCCTTTTAGGGCCTCGCTCTCTCTTTGTGTGTGGAATCGGTGTAGCAATACCTTTCCATGGATTAGCTTAAATCAGCACGAGTTGAAGTAGTCCGAGAAGGTGAAAGTTCACAGAGGATTGCCGGGAAGGGAAATAGCAACAGTGTGGAGTGAGCCAGTGATGGACGTATAGGCAGGTGGGGTGCTGTTCTCTCTCCACTGGGAAATCTAAGGATGGAACAGTAAAACCCGTGTAGTTCTCACTTAATCTCAGTGAAGTAGGAGGTGCTGTTCATTTGCTACAGAGTAGGCATCGGGATTGCACATGTTAGTATGTACAACCGGAAATAGCAAGCAAGACGTTGCAGTTTGTGTAAATCAGTTTGGTTGCCCAGATCACGCATTTATAGGTGTACAAGCTGGAATTTTAAATTTGTGACTAAAGACATTTTAAGCAAGTTAATATCAAATAGTACCTTCTGCTTGCATTTTTTCCCAGTTACAAATATGACCAATAAACAATGTTTGTAAATATTTAGGGAACAGAGAATATAACTATAAATTTGACTGCCCTGACCAGATGCTGAATGTGGGAGGAATGGGATTCCGTGCTTTACAGCGTGGAAGTACAACAGTGCAGGAACACTGCTCACTGGCTTCTTTAATTAACTTTTGTTTTTGTTTTTCCAGACGGGGTTTCTCTGTGTAACAGCGCTGGCTGTCCTGGAACTTTCTCTGTAATCCAGACTGGCCTCAAACTCAGGCTGGCCTGCCTCTGTGTCCTGGGACTAAAGGTGTGCACACCACCACACCAGGCTTCAGCTAACTTTTTATATAGCTCAGGCTCACATGCCTAGGGATGGTGACCCACAGTGGCCTGGGTTCTTCTGTATCAATTAGCAATTTTTTTAAAAGCCTACGCTAATCTGAGAGATGAAATATGAAATGTCTTAGTTGAGGTCCTGTCTCCTGGATGTGCCCAGTTGACAACTGAAACCAACTGTGGCAGTGGTTATCAATTTAGTTCCTTTATGTGCTCATCAAAAGAGCTTTTTTCTTTAGTTAGGTGGAAAACTTGCAACCAGAAATAAAAGACATCGCCAAACGCCTTAACCAAGAAGTTGCAGTCCGTGCACATCAGTTTGGTTGGTCCAAGAGAGTTGCCAGGTATGCAGTTTTGCGTCTGTAATCATGAAAAATAATTTGTATATATAATATTTATTGTAAATACAGGTTTAGGTATTCTCTTGATTGGCTCATTCATATTAACAAGCCACTATGTAGCATAGTTGTTTTAGATATTGGAATGAAAGCAAATAAACAAACAAACAAAAAAATAGACTTTATCTTAACTCCCCAGGAGCTGCATGGGCCTCCCACCTCAGCTGCTCCGTACTAGAGTTACAGGTGGAAAACACTGTTCTTGGCTCTGTATGTCCTTTTTTTTTTCTTTTTTTAATATTTATTTTTATGTATGAGTGTGCTATCTGCATGTACATCTGCAGGCCAGAAGAGGGCATCAGATCACATTATAGATGATTGTGAGCCACCCTGTGGTTGCTGGGACTTGAACTGTGGAAGAGCTCTTAACTTCTGAGCCATCTTTCCAGCCCCAACTCTGTATGTCTATTATATCAGGGTTTCATGTGTACCAAGACGCCTCTAGTTAACTAGGTAAAGAGTGACCTTGAACTCCTAATCCTCCCAAGTACTTGGATTACAAATGTGTGCTACCACCTGGCCTTCGTTTTGGAGGACCCACTGAGGAGAGCCATGATCTGATAGGTAAATACTATGTTATGATTTGATGTACGCCATACGAAAGTTGAGGGAGTAGTTTAAGCTGTATGGTCCTGTCCCGTGCTGTCCATCAGTGTCAGCTCCAATATCCTCCCCTTCCTGCTTTGGTTTGGTTGGTTTGGGGACAGAGGGGGGTGTTGACTAGTTCAGGCTAGCCTTGGACTAGCAGTCTTCCTGCCTTCCAGGTGGCATCGGAACAGTGCCACTACCCCTGGCAAGCTGTATTTCACGTGAGCTTTATCATCATTTGTTCTGATAAGAAAACTTTTCATCTGAGACAGGCTTTCTCTGTCTGTCTAGAACTCCATTTGTAGATCAGGCTGGCTTTGAACTCAGAGATCTGCCTGCCTTTGCCTTATAAGTGTTGAAATTAAAGGCCACCATGCCTGCCCTAAAGAATGCAATTGCTCTTTCAGATGACCCAGGTTCAATTCCCAACACTCACATGGTGGCTCATGGCTATCTGTAGCTCCAGTCCCAGGAATATCTCACATCCTCTTCTGACCTCTGAGGGCACCAGGCACGCATGTTTGTAGTTAAATACATGCAAGCAAACCACTCGTAAAACAATAAAATAAATCTTAAGCAACAATAGTAAAGAAAACTGTGGAGGCAGAGGCTGGTGTATTTATTGAGTTTAAAGCTTGTCTCTTTCACATAATGATAGGTTCTAGGCCATCCAGGCTGTAGACTGAGACCCTGCCTCAGAAAGAGGAAAGGAGAAAGTATGTGTTACTGCATGAAACATAAAGCTTCATTTGTTAAATATAGATGAGATGAGCTTTAGCCTGAGGTTTTGCTATTTGATGACTCCGAGAGCTACAGCCATGGCGAGAAGGACAGATGACAAGCTGTTGATTTGGGTTGTAAACGGCTGGGTGGGGTGAGAGTCACGGTGCCTTGCCTTAGCCACACCAGGGCATGCTTGTCTAGAAACATCTTGTGCAGATGGGTGGTTCCTGTGTTCAGTATCACAAATTTCCACAGATATTGCTTAGGTGGGGGTCCCTTTTGTTGGGTGAGCTAAAAGTTTCAAGGACCAGAATGTGCAGGGGTGTGGAGAAATTAGCATACTAGAAGGGCCTAGAGTGTCTGTGTGTACAGTCTCAGTTCAGTACTCTACAAATTGATGAAATTCAATAATCTATTAAAGGCCTACTGTGTACTAAATGTTCGCGATATAAGAAATTTAAAGATGGGCCAGAGAGATGGCTCAGAGGTTAAGAACACTGGCTGCTGTTCTTCCAGAGGTCTCGAGTTCAATTCCCAGTAAGCACATGGTGGCTCACAAACTGACTATAATGAGATCTGGTGCCCTATTCTGGCATGTAGGTGTACATGCAGGCAGAACACTGTATACATAATAAATAAATGAATTTTTAAAAAAAGATCTAAAGATGAGTATGAAACTAAGCAAGGTTAATGGTGCACACTTAGGAGACTTGCGACCTGGAGACTAACCTGGCCTAGTGCTACCCTCCCTGCCTCAAAATCCCAATTATCGTCCCTCAATACCGTGGTCCAGAAAGTAAGACTTACAGTCTGAAATGACAGTCCATTATGGTGTTGCAGGCCTGTAATTCTGGTACTTTGGAAGTGGAGGTGAGAAGACCAAAGGCTCAGAGTATCCTTGGCTACACATCAAGTTCAAGGTCAGCTTGTACTATCTGAGGCCATGTCTCACAAAAACAAGAAAAGCAACTGAGCTGGCTCTGATGGTACATACTTTGAATCCCTGAGCTTAGGCAGCAAAGGCAGGCAGATCTTTGAGTTTGAGGCCAGCTTGGTGCATAGTGAGCACCAGGAAAAGGAAGGAAGGAAAAAGAAACAGAGAGAGAAAGAAAGACACTGATACGGTGAACAGATTACTATGACCTTTGTTGAAAAGTTGAAAAAATGGAGGCGAGTTTGACAGTCTAAGGCTGAGTAGGCAGGAGCCCACAGAACAGGAGTGATCCTTGAGGAGGATGAGTGATGATATTTGTCTGGATTACAGGGTTAGGTAAAATACGCTTTCAGCTGTAGCATTATGTAGTTAAAATTGTGTTACACTTTGATGGTCTTGAAATCCCACTCTTTATTTTGTTTAATTTTGAGACAGGAGTTCACAGGTAGCCCCGGTTTGCCATACTAAACGGGCTGTGTAGCTGGAGCCTGGCCTCAAGCCTTAAATTCCCCCACATCTGTCTCCTAGGTCCTGGGACTGTGGGTATGTGCCACCACACCCGGGAAAATCTCACCCATAAAATCCTACTGACAAGGGCCAGGGAATGATGGCTCAGGGGTTCACATGTTCTTCCAGAGGACCCTAGCTTGATTCCTAGCACCTATAGCAGTGGCCCCTTGCACGTACACGTGTGTGTGCACACGATTAGAGATATGAAATGAAATGGTTTTTTAAAATCTTCCTGGCCAGCGATCATTAGAGACTAAAGCTGTAGTCAGACAATAAAGGGCTGTGTGCTATCTGTTTAGTGGCTGTCCCTTCCTGCTTCTGATAGTTGAAACTATCATAAGCAGATGTTGTTTTCTCCTTCCTCTTTTTCTGTAGGCTCACTTATCTAAAGAACATGCGGAGACTCGTTTCGGAGCTGTATGTTCGTGACAACTGCCATCCTTTGAAAGCCACGGTGCTGGTCTGGGTCCAGCTTCCAATGTGGATCTTCATATCTGTTGCCCTCCGGAATTTTAGCATAGGGGCCACACATTCAGAAGGTAACTATTACAGAAATAAATCCTCATCTCAAAATATCTTTATTTTTCAATTTTTTGATTTTTCGAGACAGGGTTGTCCTGGAACTAGCTCTGTAGACCAGGCTAGCCCAGAACACATAGAAATCCGCCTGTCTCTTCCTCTGGAGTGTTGGGATTAAAGGTGTGTGCCACCAGCACCTGGCCCATCTCAAATTCTTGAATGCTGCATCCCAATAGAAAAACAGTCCTAGTTTTCATAACTACCATTTACTTTTTTTCTTATATTACAGAATCTGAAGCGTAAACAGACTGTGTTGAGAACAAAAACTTAAGGAAATGAAACAAAACAAAGAAAAGCGAATATAAATAGCTTGAATAAAACCAGTGCAGATGTTCAGAGTGGGGCACTCTGGGATTGCTGGGCTGCCCTTGTTTGTATGGTCCTGCAGCTGTTCTTAAGAACCGTGTTGTTTTGTGTGTCAGCTGTTTCAGCAGGTGTTTCTGTCCGGGAGCAGTTGGCTGCTGGAGGCAGTCTGTGGTTTCCTGATCTCACTGCAGTGGATTCCACCTGGATCCTGCCTATCTGCGTTGGTGTTGTCAACTTACTGATCGTGGAGGTCAGTGGGTCACATTGGAGGTTGCTGGCCATTTCAGCCATGAGAATTGCCACCCTTGCTCTTCTGACATCACGTACATGTGTGTCTTGTTGTTAGACGTAGCTCTGAATTCTGATGCCATCAGCTCTTGACATGAACCAGTTCCTTTGTGTCTGGGTGTCAGAACCCTTGTTACTGAAGTAAGAACACTAGCCCATGTCTAATCCTAGCACTTAGGAAGCCGAGGCGGGGGCATCCCAAACTCAAAGCCATTCTAGACTACATAACAAGACCGTCTCAAAGATCTAAAGCTGAGGCAGCCCTGCTCTGCACAGCTGGATCCAGGACAGCCAGGGCTGCATGGAGAGAACCAGTCTTAAAAGAATTAATATGCCTGGCCAGTCTGGTTTTAATCCTACAAGTGAATGGTATTTTTGTGTATCTGTTACGTGAATTTATTGGTAGGGAACCCTGAGTAACCAGCTGCCATTCTCTTAAATGACTTAGGATAATCACTTCAATTTCTTGATGAGGTGAGGTAGAGAAACACATACATGAAAAATACAGATTTTCAGTCATCTCTTGCTTCCCCTAGTGCTTTATGCAGTACACAGAAAGTGTGCTGGTAATTTTATATAGAGCTCAGAGTTGGAGTAAAATTCTCACAAACCCCTCATGTCAAAAGAGCACTGTGACAATTCTAATATTCATCTTTTTTGTGGCAGACACTGCTTTTTTTTTTTTTTTTTTTTTTTTTTTTTTTTTTTTTTTAAAGCACCTTGGAGCTGTGAAAGTAGTTGCATTGGTTGAGTGCTTGCCTAGCTTTCAGGAAGCCCAGGGCTCTGTTGCAGCCTGACTACCCTGGGCTGAGTGACACATGGCTTTAAGAACATGAGACTCTTCAGCTGCATAGCAAAGGCCACGCCGCCCCAGGACATGTGTTTAAAGAAGAAAACATGGGGCTGGAGAGAAAGCACAGTGGCTAAGAGCACTGGCTGCTCTGAGACAGGGCCTGGGCTCGGTTCCCAGCATCCACATGGCTGCTCACAGCAACAGGCTTTAACTTCAGGTCCAGCTCCATACGTAACACCTTGGTGAAATAAAGTACAGAAGCACATACATGAAAAATACAGGATTTCCCAGTCACCTCTTCTGTAATCCGTAGTGCTTCTGAACTCCATGGGCATCACAGATACATGTGTAGGGAAAACATTCTTACACCTTTTCTGTTGTTTTTGTTTTTTAAGATTTAAAAAAAAAATCTGAAGTCATCAATGAAATTTTGTTGGGGAAAGACATCATGTACAGTATAAATGTTCTTCCTTAAGAACACATAGTGTGGCTCTGGTTTGTGTTCAGTATTTGGTAGAAAGGAGGAAGTGATAAACAGGGTGGAAGTGAACTACTGTCAGGGCTGTAGACTTGTTCTGTGTGCCGTCTAATGACTGATAAAAGGCTGTAAGGTAACAGTGTCGTGTGCTGGTGTCTCTGAACAGTTGACATGAATTATCTCATTCAGACTAGCCCTGTGAGGATAAGACTGTAGTCATTTCATTTTAAGGGAGGGAAAGCGGCACACAAGGTGCAGGGGACACCTGTCTGTAATCTCATCACCTGGAACGTTGAGGCGAGAGAACCCTACATAGTGAGAGCCTGTCTCACAAAACCAGCAGCTACACCAGAATTGCCTCTGCAGCCACAGCCCCCTGCCTCACAGGCACAAAGGCCAAACTGTTGTCCCCGCTTTGGAGATAGACAGTAAGCTACTCAAGTTCGTTGGTGTGGAAGGTATTGTGTTTAGTGCTGAATATGGATGCCATGGCCTCGCACACAGCAGCTCAAGTGTTCTGCCACCGTGCCGTAGTGCCAGCACACTAGTGCTGCTCACAAACTAGTGTTTATCAAGATGTGCAGGTCTGCATCTGTGATCCCAGCAGAGGCAATGTTTGAGGCTACCCTAATCTACTGAGGAAGTTCCAGGTGAGTCAGGGCTGCTTGGTGAAACCCTATCAAAAGACACTGTCCCTTGTGGCCTGTCCAACAAATCTATAAGGCAGAGATGACTTTGAGTTGCTGATCCAACAGCTCACAAGCACTAGGATTATGAGTACTTGGAAGCCGAGGCTTCAGCATGTGTTCTGAAGTTACCCGATGTCATTTGCATTTAGTAATCAGTGTGTTTTTCTTGATTTCACTTCAGATCTCTGCTCTACAAAAAATTGGAATGTCTCGTTTTCAAATGTACGTTACAAACTTTGTGCGTGCTGTGTCCGTGCTAATGATCCCAGTCGCTGCAACAGTGCCTTCAGTGAGTAGCATAGCGTTGCACTTGGCCGCTGCTTAGCTTCCACAGCCTGCCGTCTTGCTGCCTTGGGACTTCCTTTTACCCGCTTAACTTGCTGTTGCACTCAGGCAGAGGGAGGCGTATCGCTGTGAGTTCGAGGCCAGCCTGGTCTACAGAGTGGGTTCCAGGATAGTCAGGGCTACATATAGAAATTCTGTTTCGAAAAACCAAGAAGAGAGACAGGTAAGGGGGAAGGGAGGAAGGAAGAAAGAAAGGTGGACAGACAGACAACGATTGTATAACTGTTGTCTGTATCATCCAGCAACGCAGGGCATTGGCTGGATTGACTCATCTTCGCGTGCATGTGTCCAGTTCTCCTTTCCCACTCCCTCCCCTTCCTCTATTTTAGGCTGACAGAGCACCTTGCATCCTCTGTAATGACCTATTTGACTAGCTAATACATTGAACAACTTCTGTGTAGACTGGACCAAGGATTAGCACAAGGACTGGACCAAGCACTTAAAAGGAAAGCTCTGTCAAGTCCGTATGGATTCACGGGTTCTACATAACATTGCATTGCTGTGGGGTTGGTTCACTCGTCCCTGAGGAGACCTAAGTAAGCTTTTGAAAGGAATAGAACAAACAATTGTTATAGCTGCTCTTAGATATTTCCCACAGATACTTTAGAAGTTTTCAAAAGCTGTGTTGTATATGTTTTCATCTTTATTCAGCACCAACATGAAGCCATTAAGCGGAATTCAGCTGTCAGTAGTTAAGGCTGATGAGCACATACAGAGTTCTTATAGTCCTCAGGGATCTGAAGCAGTGTGCTGTTGGTGCACAGTGTGTAGTAAGCTGGTGCGTGGGCGAATGTCGTTTACCTGTGCAAAATAAGTTCCTACGTCTCTGGAATCGACACTATCTGTGCCTGTGAGCATGAAATGGTATCACGGTGCTCTCCCATAGTGGAAAATTGCTGGAAGACACCATGTAACACTGAGGAGACAAGAGCCATGTCCCATGACTCTGGGCTCAGGGTTAGTGATGGATCTGATAGGGTGTGCTACATACCCACACCTGATGCTGCCGGGATTCAGACTCAGCCAGCTTAGGATGGTGTGCCAGCTCCACGAGGACAGCCCTGTTGCTGCGTCACACACAGCCTCTGGTGGCTGTCCTTGTGGCCACAGTGGTCATGGTGCATGCTGCAGCAGGGCACGTTGCAGAAATGGTAGAGGATGCTCCAGGTACACATAGCCCTTCTTTGGAGCCTTGCTAGCTGTCCCACCAGATAAAAGTGCACGCACCTCATTTGGTCACATCTAAGCGTGTATAGTGGCGTATGTATAGTGGCTTTTTTTTTTTAGATGTGCTACACCCAGATAAAAATTAAGAGTTTTGTTTCTTAGCAAGAAAAGGGATTGTGTAGATGGCAGCTTGCATCTCCAACTGGATGCGTTTAAAAAAAAAAGTGGCAAGAAAGGGCTTGGAAATCCCTGTGTAAGCTGAGGGTGGTGCTGGCCGTTGTCCTCGATACTGAGGAAGCTAAGCAGAAGGATCCCTTCCTGCTGGATGCACCTCGTTCTAGGCCAGGCACGTGTGCGCTGGTCACAGGACAGCCTCCTGGAGTCAGTTCTCTCCTTCCACCATGTGGGTTCCACGGATTAAACTCATCACCTGGCTTGGTAGCAAGCACCTTTACCAGCTGGTCCATCTTGCCAGCCGTAGGCACTCTTTTTTTTTTTTTTTTTTTTTTTTGGTTTTTCAAGACAAGGTTTCTCTGTGTAACAGCCCTGGCTGTCCTGGACTCGCTTTGTAGACCAGGCTGGCCTTGAACTCACAGGGATCCACCTGCCTCCACCTCCTGAGTGCTGGGATTACAGGTGTGTGCCACCACACCCAGCCATGGGCCTCTTATTAAAGATTTTTGAATATTCTCCTGGTGGTATAGTGAGGCAGGCACTGGAGCAAAGTCCCAAGTCTACTCCTCTGCCTTTTCAACTGTGCTTGTACCTGCTGTGCTAATCTGCCTGTGCTGTGTTACTTCTGCCCTTGAGGTCAAACAAATGCAGATGCTCACTGTGGGTCACTGCTCTTGTCACAGCCCTCTAAGGTGGACTCAGTGACTGTCCCATTTTACAGGTAGGAAACCGAAGCAAGAGAAATAACCAGTATAAGCCAAAGAATAGTGAACTCAGACTTGGAGTGCTTCATCCCAGGCATACTCACCTGGAGCAAAGCTTGAAACACATGTGTGTGTAAGAAACACATGTATGTATGTATAGAAAATCAAAAGTTGATAATCCTGTCTCCAAAAAAATAAATGCATCCTAGACGACACTGAGAAGCTAGTTACTGGGGGCTCGTGGAAGACTGATGAGTAAAAGGGGGAATGAAGTCTAGTAAGACTGCCATGGGAAGCGGCCACACCCCAGGCTCCCACCATCCATCTGTACAATCAGCTTGTCTGTGGTGCCTGTGGTGGGGGAAAGTCCTAGCTGTCTTGCTCTGCTGGTTCCTGCTCTGTCATCCGGCTGCTGTAAACACCTCGCTCTGCATTCTTGTGCTCTCAGCCTCTCTCGCCTGCTGGACCCCACATGCTGTTTGCAGCTGGCTCTAAATGCTGGTGTTTTTTACTGACTTCTTGTACAGACCTTGGCAGTACAGGGACAGGTGCTAACATCATGTGCTTTCTCTAGTCGCTCGCTCTCTACTGGCTGTGCTCCAGCCTTATGGGCCTCTCACAGAATCTGCTGCTGCGCTCCCCTGGATTCCGCCAGCTTTGCCGGATACCACCAACCAAGTCGGACTCAGAGACCCCCTACAGAGACCTCTCGGCAGCCTTTTGTGCCAAGTTCCTTTCAAGAAAACGATGACTGTGCACTTCCAGTACCTTAGGAATAATTAAAAGTGTCGCCGTCAGTTTCATATATTGAGCCTAAAAGACTTTATTTAAATATCATGAAGCACTGTAGGAAAGATGTGTTTAACAGTAATAGTTAAATCTTTTATGTATTAATTAAATGTTCAGTTGTAAAAGTGTAAAAATAAGACAGGATGCCTGGCCTTGTTCATAAACTCATAGCTTTGTTAAGAACAGGATTAGGTCCTGTGTCATCACTGTGCTGAACTGTCCACATAATAAATTTCTGTAAATTAAAGGCTCTGGTGAAATAATTTCTTTTCTTCTTTTTGTTGTTTTCGAGACAGGGTTTCTCTGTGTAGCCTTGTCTATCCTGGACTTCATTTGTAGACCAGGCTAGCCTTGAACTCACAGCAATCTGCCTGCCTCTGCCTCCCCAGTGCTGGGATTAAAGGCATGCGCCACCACACCTGGCAAAATTTATTTATTTTAAAAAATTTATTTACATATGTATGTGTGCCTTTGTGGGGCTTTGTGCACCTCTGTTGAACTGTCTACAGAGGCCAAGAACTCCAGATCCGCCTGAAGCTGACGTAAGGTAGCTAACCTGGGTGCTGGGAACCGAACTCAGGTCTTCTGGAAGACCAGTATTTCACGACTGAGCCTTCTCCCTACCTCTCTCCCTTGAGGTAGCTCAACCACTGAACCATTTAGCTAAGTGAGATAATCCTTAATACTTGGATTGGAGGGTGTTTATAGGTCTGCTTGTGTATTTGAAAACAATCTGTATGGTTTTGTCTATCTGGCAAGTTCTAGTTAAGTGATCTAGTGGGGGACTGGAGAAGGGGCTCAGTGCAGAGGACCGACACCTCAGCTGTCAACTGAAGTGTTTATGGAAGGACTGAGTGCTCTCTTGGGATTAGAGTAGGAAAAGTTGATGGGTGATATAAATTGTGGCTTTAGCTCTTTGTTTCATTCAGAAAGATGCCAGCTGTGGTTGATGTACTCAGGAGTGAACTCAGCAGGCATTTGCAAAAATTAGAATTTTCCCCGTGTTAGAATAGGGGCCTGATCATGAGAGCAGTAAGCGCTCTTAACCACTGATCCATCTCTTTGGATCCTGAAAGGGGCTTTAAAAAAAGAAATTAAGTGCTGCTGGACAGTGGTGATGCACATCTTTTAATACCAGCTTTCAAGGCCAGCCTAGTCTATAGAGTGAGTTCCAGTACAGCCATGGCTACACAGAGAAACACTGACTCAAAAAAACAAAACAAGGGCTAGAGAGATGGCTCAGCAGTTAAGAGCACTGGCTGCTTTTCCAGAGATCCTGAGTTCAATTCCCAGCAACCACGTGGTGGCTCATAACCATCGATAGTGAGATCTGGTGCCCTCTTGTGTGTAGGCACACATGCAGGCAGAATACTATCTATAATAAATCTTTTAAAAAGTTATTGCAAATGAACATCATTTAAAAAGCTTGTGGGTGGGGGTGTCTCCTGTAGTCCCATAGCCTTGAAATCACTGGAACTGAGGGTGACCTTGAACTTTTGATCCTCTATCTTCCCAGCCCTGGCTAACAGGAAATTGTTTTTATCACAGGTAGCCAGGGCTACACGGTGAGACCGTCTCAAAACAAACTATCAAGCATAAAACAACAATAGTTCATGGGCAAAATAAGCTAGAAAAAAAAGAACCATTCTGAAGTCAGAAGAGGGAGGACTCAGACAGTTGCTTCATTTCCGTATACAAGTTTCAGAAACCATTGTTTTGTTTTGTTTTGTTTTGTTTTGTTTTGTTTTCCGTTTTTGAGACAGGGTTTTTCTGTGTGTAGCCCTGGCTGTCCTGCAGTTATCCTGTAGACCAGGTTGGCCTTGAACTCACAAAAATCTGCCTGACTCTGCCTCCCCGAGTACTGAGATTTGAAGGCATGCGCCACCGTTGCCTGGCAGCCCTTGTCTTTTTAGTGGCTGTCAGACTCAAAGGCTGGAGCTGTTAGTGTCACAGTGACCCAGCACTTGTCCAACGTGCACAGACCTGGGTCCAGTCACTGTACTGCAAGAACAAAACAAAATATGTTGAAATAAGGACCGAAGCTGTTATGTACAAATAAGAGTTAATCATGACAGGTGTGATGGAGCATGCCTATAATTGGAAACCCCTGGAGGCTCATGGGGTAGGAGCATTGAGTTTTAGGCCAGCCTGGGCTGTTTAGTAATCCTTAATATTTAAAAAAAAAATTAAAACAACGTATATAGGTGTGTTTAAATGTGTAAATGGTTTATTTAAAAATAAAAAACAATTTAAATATATATTTAAAATATATATTATGAAAACCTGGGAGACATGTTAATAAATGGGACCTCTCGAAACTGAAAAGCTTCTGTAAGGCAAAGGACACTGTCAATAGAACAAAAGGGCAATCTACGGATTGGGAAAAGATCTTCACCGACTCTACATCTGACAAAGGGCTAATATCCAAAATATATAAAGAACTCAAGAAATTAAACACCAACAAACCAAATAATCCAATTTAAAATGGGGTACAGCGCTAAACAGAATTCTCAACAGAAGAATGGCCAAGAAGCACTTAAAGAAATGCTCAACATCCTTACTGTGAGTTCAAGGCCAGCCTTGTCTACAATGAGAGTTCTAGGACAGTCAGAGCTATTATTACACAGAAACTTTGTCTCAAAAAAAAAAAATGGATAAAGAATAAATCAAATTTATTTATTAAACAAAATTTTGCTTTTGTTTTTAAAATTAAGTGTGAATGTGTATGTGGGAAAGGGGCTGGGCACAGGAGTGCAGTGCCCTCAGAGGCCAAAAGAGGGTGTCAAATCCCCTGGAGCTAGAACTACAGAAGGTTGTGAGCTGCTCAACTCAGGTCTTCTGCAAGAAGATTGTATGCTCTTAATCTCTTAATCATCTTTCTAGACCACAGATCAGTTTTGAGAAAAAGTAAATATATATCTTGTCTTTATAGTTACATTACATATTCCACGACTGTTGATGCATTTGAATCACCTGCAAAGTAACAGTGTTCAGGGTTTTAGACTGAGAGCTGTTTCCTATCATCTTAGAGCAGAGCCTTTCTTCTCCCCACGAGCACCTGAAAGCTGCAAAATCCAAGAGCCTAGAGTCATCAGCTGGGCCAAAGCCAGAGGACAGCAAATTCGAGCAAGACAAGAGGACTCTGGGAGAGGGCAGCAGCAGGACCCCAGGAGGATGTCCTGGGGTCCAGTGAGCTTCACTGAAGGTCACTAGAAGAATCCGCTCTAAAGGTAAAGGAATTTGGAGAAAAATGGGAGCTTCAATCATTAAATGGCTCTTACTGCATTATTTTTGAATGTTTTTGTTCTCAGGTTAATAATTATGTGTGCTGTTTGTGTGGCCATCACAAGTTTCTTTATATAAGCCTCCCAGATGATCATATTGGAAATATTATAAGATAACATCTGTTTTACAGTTGTCCTGATGCTGTAGTTATTAGAGGAAAAAGTCTACTTTCTTGCCCTGATTACTTCCCAGGGATGGGCCAGGAGAGAGGTCTAATCCCGCTAGGGTCCTCCTTTGCCCTGGTCTGTAACTCAGGATCAGAAAACCAACTGAGTATGTTCCACAAGGCTTCCCACCTCCCTAGTTAAGGTCTGAGCACAGCTTTGTGAAGTCCGCTCACTCCTCCCGCCTTTCTGTGGGATTCAGGGATCCAGGTGAAGTCGCAGGCTTGCCTTGGAAGTGCCTTTAGCCTCCAAGCCAGCTTGCTAGCCCTGGCTTCATTTGTTATGATTTTATCCAGATGCGACTGGATGCTTCTGGGTGCCCCAGAGACTACCCCCCAGTAGAAATCTCAAATTCAAATGGATCGTTTTAAGTGGAAGGTTGTAACAAACTTTAAAGGAAATACTAAGGAAGCAAGACATTTTCTCTAGCGCATAGTGTTTTGGTTTTTTTCCCCCCTACTGGAGAAATTTAGGTGTTGGCTATTATTGTGTGTGTTCTTTTTTGAGAGTGTAATTTAATTACATTTTCTGTTATTAATTGACAAGAGAATACATCTGAACCTCAAACTTTAGACTCATCTGGGATATTTCTTCAAATGATTAAGGTCAAGAAATACAGATTATAACTCTAGTTTCTCCTGTTTGGACAAGTTTGAGTGTGTAGATCTTCATTTAAAAGATTGAAGGAAAAAAAAAAAAAAAAAGCTGGGCCTGGTGGCACATGCCTGTAATCCCAGCACTCGGGGAGGCAGAAGTAGGTGGATCTCTGTGAGTTCCAGGCCAGCCTCTCTACAAAATGAGTCCAGGACAGCTAAGGCTACACAGAGAGACTCTGTCTTGAAAACCCAAAACCAAACCAAACCAAACCAAAACCCCTAGCCTGGTGTGGCAGTGCACAGCTTTAAATCCCAGCACTCAGGGAGGCAGAGGCAGGCGGATCTCTGTGAGTTCATTCAAGGCCAACCCAGTCTTCATAGTGAGTTCAGGAACAGCCAGGGATACATAGTGAGACCTGCCTCCAAGAGGCAAAAAAAAAAAAAAAAAAAAGCAAAAAAGTTGATTGCGTCCCTTTGATCTCAGTACTAGGAGAGGCAGGTAGGTTTTTGTCAGTCTGAGATCAGACATAGTAAATCAAGTTCAGGGGAAACCAAGGTTACACAGTGAGACCCATTCTCAGACAACAACAACAACAAAATCATTCAATAACTCAGTGAGTAAGTAAACCCAGCTAAAGGCTACATCTTATGAAGTTATTGATAGGGATATTTTATTTTCTAAATACCAAAAGTTGTGGAATCCAGTAGTCTCTGTGACTTTCTGATTTTAAGAATTTGTGAACTCTATATTGATTTTTGACAGGAAAGCATTGGTGCACACAGCTTGCCAACATACTTTGGTTTCTTTGTTTGTTTTGGTCTTTCAAGACAGGGTTTCTCTGTGTAGTGTTGGCTGTCCTGGACTCCTGCTGTAGACCAGGCTGGCCTCCAACTCACAGCGATTCGCCTGCCTCTGCCTCCGGAATGCTGGGACTAAAGGAGTGTGCTACCACGCCTGACTGCCAACCTAAAATTTTTGATGAAACAGTAATCTCTGTAATTGTTTTTATTAATGAAGATCTTAGGCTGTGAGTGTGACTTAGTGGCCGAAATCCTGCTCAGCCACTTGGAGCCCTGAGTGCATCCCCCGCTATTGATCAGATAACTAATTAATTTGAGACACGGTCTCACTGTGTAGCCTTGGCTGGCCTCAAAACTCTTAGAGATTCTCCTGCCTCTGCCTCTGCTTCTCAGTGCTGGGATTAAAGGTGCATGCCACTGCCAGGCGTGGTGGCGCACGCCTTTAATCCCAGCACTCGGGAGGCAGAGGCAGGTGGATCTCTGTGAGTTCGAGGCCAGCCTGGTCTACAAAGCTTGTAGCCTAGACTTATACAGACTGTACAGCCTAGGCTATTCAGAGAAAAAAAGGTGCATGCCACCATGACCAGCTTAATTTAGTTTTAGCAACTGTAGATTTTTTAAAGAATATGTATGATAATTTAATAATGAATTAATGATTGACCTAAAAATGGTATCACTGAGAATAGGACCTCATGGCAACAGTGGATGATAGTGCGTGTTGAGCCTTTTATTCTTTCAGTGTTGATCAATCTCAGTCTTGTAATGGACTACAGATAATTCTAGTACAGATAATTCTAATACAGATAATTCTAGTAATTCTCATTGCTTCAGCCATCATGCAAGTTGTTAGACAAATAGCTCAACACTGCCCTCTAGTGGTTGGTATAAACAAGCCATCAAACATTTTTCAGTTTTCAGTTAACAAAAAAAAATTTTTTTTTCCTCTTATACACACATGTTTCTTATGGGTCCTATTATACTGTACATTTTCAAATTACAATAACTTTTATGCTTGTAGGAATCTGTAACTAAAAATCAGCTGCTCTTTAAATTATATAGTTGTGAACACTGAGAGTTTGAATAAGTAGCGTTATGTGAAGTTGAGTTGCCTTCTAAATTCAGTTGCTCACAGCCCAGAATCTAAGGCCTTGGTCTACTTTTTATTTTCAACTCACTCTTGACTCTCCACGGCCATTACCTTGAGTAAACACAGGGCTTTGAAGCTTAGGACTTTATTTACTCCAGTTAATGCTACAAGAACAAGACGTGCAGGTGATTAAAACCTTGCCCACATATTTTGTTACTGCTGTTGATATAAAGCTTGGCACATGAAGGAAGAAGTTTCTGGAAGTGCACTCTTTGTCCCCACCTGGCAGCGGCTGTAGCCGCAGGATGTGACGTAACTTGTGGCAGGTGTGTGGGCAGTGTTCAAAGGGCATGGCCTCCTTCCCATCAAGGCTTGCTGCCGTTGCAGGAGTCTCATGTCATCCTTGCTGATAGCCCAACAGGAATGTTGTGTTCTTTCTGCTTACACTTTTCTTACTGTGTACGTGAATATGTTGAAGAATATGTGAACACATGAGACAGTGAGACAGGTAGGCACAGCAGATTGACAGGCCATTTGCACATCTCTCTGTTTATCTTTCTATGTCACCGCGAAAGCTTTAGCAGGCCTGGATAGCTCAGTGGTCAAGAGGGTTGGGTCTGAGGGATGTGCAAGTGAAAGAAGAGAACCAGTGAAGTCTAGGTATACCAAAAAGCAACTTTATTCACCGTGGAGGAGTGACTAGCAAGAAAGAGCTGCCACAGATTCGGAAACTGTTGCATCACGGGAGGGGTGGGAGTGAGTTTCTTTTAAAGCAGAAAAACAACAACCAGGTGTTGGGGGTGGTGGTTAAGTAAGAAATTAATCATCCTTTGAAGTGCATGTTCAGCCATTCTTTGAAGTGACAGGCCCGTTCCTGAGTAAAGGGCGGGTTCCTGGGAAGGATGCTTTTGTGATAGCTGCATGTTTGTATAGGCTCAAGGCAAGGCAGCGGGGCTAGCTCTTCCTGTTGCCTGTTGAAGCCCACTTGGCCTTCCTGGCTATTAGAAGGAGCCTAAAGACAAGGGGCTGCAGGAATCTAGGGCAAAGGGTACTTCCAGGCAGATGTGCCCTTCCAAGGAGCCACTCGGGGAGGGAATGGTGGGAGGCCCTGAGGGGAGAGCACAGGGAGGTGAGAGGCCCTGAAGGATCTGGAAGGGAAAGATGAAAGGAGCGATGGCCAGGATAGCTGAAGGCTGAGGGGCCTGGCGGTGGGAAGGCCGCTTTTCTGGAGGACCAGAGTGGTTTCTGCATGCATGTTTGGCAGTGCACAGCTGCCTGTAGCTCCAGCTTCAAGGGTACCTTTTCCTGGCATCTGGGTATACTCATACACACGTGGCATTCACACACACACACACACACACACACACACACACACACACACACGCACACACGCACACACGCACGCAGCAGCAGCAAAAATAAATCTTTAACAACAACCCTCATTACTAAACCAAGTGTGGAGGTATGCGCCTGTTAATCTCAGTGCTGGGAAAATGGAGGCCTAAGACTCAACCCAGATAAGGGTATCTCCTCATCAAAGAAGTGTATATTTGCAGCAGGAGACAATTACAACAAACCAAAACTGGTGAAAATTGGAGGACAGCTGTCTGTGGTGTGCCCATACCCGGCTGATCTATCTAAAGCACTGAACTCAGGGAACATTTCAGAAGGCAGTGGGGAAGGAAGATTCTAAGAACCCGAGCACAAGGGCATCGCTGGGAAGGTGGTGTTTTCTATGCATGGTGAAAGCAGTCCCCAGGAAATTGCAAAAAATGACCACCTAAGCAAGACCTGAAAAGTAGTTTCCATGTCAACGCAAGTAGGCAGCATCTCACTAGACCCCACTCCTAGATGAAGAGCTGGAAACAATTAATAGCTGCTGAGAGGAGAGTTAGTCTTCTCCAGGAATAAGCTCTCTGGTAGATTATCCAATCCCAAGTAGTTCATGCCTGTAATCACAGGATTCAGTGGGAGGATGGTGGGTCCATGTTTCCTGGGAGGCCTTGTATGCGTCTCTCAGGGAAGGCCCAAGCACAGAGCACCATTGGCTTCCAGTGGAAAAGGGTGACGCTTGAGGATCAAAGGTTTTGGCTCTCCCAGGAATGCCAGTGTCTAGGCGGAGGAGGGTGAGGCATGAAACTGAGAACTGGGCCAGAAGATCTGCTAGATGTCTAGTTCAGCCAGAGATGCAGGAGAAAAGATTTCTCCACAGTGTTACTGCTATTTTAGCTGGGCTGCCAGTCCCAGGCTGGATGGCAGCAGGGAGCTCAAGGCTCCCAAAACCCCGAGTCAGGCAGCAACGAAAGTCCTGCCCAACTTGGGCAAATTGGTGACTGCTTAGAAAACAGCCAGTAATAGAGGGTTGGAGCGCCAAAACCGAGAGGCAGTGGGAGGAGCCTGGTTTGGTTCAGGCTGATGGAGTGGCTGAACAGCCAGCCTCTCACCTTCACAGATGGGCACTGCAGTGGACTGAGTGATGAGAGAAAAAAAATGGCAGCAGCAATCCTCCAGCAGCATGTGGCTGCCTGACCAGCAGTCAAACTGGGAGGTACAGTGGTGAATTCTCTAGGGAGAAGGGAAGCCCTTCTTTACCTTGAATAAATGATGTGCCCGGCGGTAGTGGTGCACGCCTTTAATCTCAGCACTCGGGAGGCAGAGGCAGGCAGATTGCTGTTAGTTTGAGGCCAGCCTGTCCTACAAAGCAAGTCCAGGACAGCCAAGGCTACACAGAGAGACCCTGTCTCAAACAAACAAACAAACAAACAAACAAACAAACGAATAAATGATGAGTCTCAGACGGTCATGGTGGAGGAGTGGAGTGAGAGAGCATTTATTTCATGAATTAGGAATATTATAAACCTTGGGCAGTGGGAGGGGTTTCAGGGGTGAATGTTTGATTTTTCTGGGCCTTGGATTGCCACGGATACTCTCTTTGTAAAGGTCATTGGTTGAAAGCTTAGGTACTAAGACATCTCATGAACATTTCCAGGACTCCTCCGGTGCACCCTGAACGGGTTTCTTATGGGGAAAGGTTGAGCCTGTAATCTCCCTTAGAGGATCTGGGCTTTCCCCAGATCAGGAACCCAGCTGAGGAAGGGAGTTGTCATTTTAGCACAGTGCTCAAGGGCTTTCCGGTAATGTCAGACTTTGACCTTAACAGAAGAGTCCAACAGAGGATTGTGAATTTGAGTCCATCCTAGGTTATATAGTAAAATCCTGTATCAAAAAGCCAGAAGAGAAAAATACTGTAGATTAGTTATACAAAAATACGAGAGGCTTCATTGTGGCATTTTCACACATGTGCATGATGTATTGTGGTCACACTCACACCCTAGTTGCCTCTCCTGCCTCTCTGAATTCCGTCTATGTTTCCCTAGTCATCTGGTTTATTTCCCTTCTCATGCCCATTTCCAGCGCTGCCCACCTGTTCACAAATGGCATCATTTTGTTCTTTACGATTGTGCATACAGACGCCACATTTCCTTTATCTGTTTGTCCACTGATGGACACTCAGGCTGTGAGCAGTGTTGTAAGAAGCATGGCTGTGCAGGTGTCCCCATGACATGCTGATGCTGGTCCTACAGCTGGGGTAGAGCTAGATCACATGGGAGGCCCATTCCTGCCTCTTTCAGGGAGCTCCTAAGCTAGCTTTCACAATGCTTACACCGGTTTCCTCCATCCTGACATCTCTCCTCCAGTATCCCTGCTCCACGCCCATCAGCAGCGCTCTTCTGTGATGATGGTTGTTCTGGCTGGGATGTTAGAATCTTGAAGTTTTAATTCACAGGTACCCAAAATTGCACGTTTTTCTCTGTGGTTATTGGTCTTTGGACTTCTCTCTGTTCACTTCATTCATTCATCTATTGATTGGATTATTTGTTCTATTGTTGGTTAATTTCTTTCTATGTTCTGGCTATTAACTCCCTGACTAATGAACAAATTAGTCATTAGTCTCTCATTTTGTATGCTCTCTCTTCATTCTGCTAATTGTTCCTTTTGTTATGCAGAACTTACTAATTTGATGAAATCACATCTGTCAGTTCTTCCTGCCACTTTAAGTTTTTATTGATTTCTTATTTTTTGGTTTTTTGAGACACGGTTTCTCTGTGTGGCCATGGCTGTCCTGGACTCACTTTGTAGACCAGGCTGACCTCAAACTCACAGCAATGTGCCTGCCTCTGCCTCCTAGTACTGGGACTAAAAGCATGTACCACCACTGCCCAGCTTTATTGATTAAAAAAAAAAATATTCAGGGGGGGCTGGAGAAATGGCTTAGCAGTTAAGAGCACTGGCTGCTCTTCCAGAGGACCTGGGTCCAATTCCCACCACCCACATGGCAGCTCACAACTGTCTGTAAGTCCAGTTCTAGGGGATCCAACACCCTCACATAGACATACATGCAGGCAAAACATCAACACACATTAAATAGAAATTTAAAAATGATGTATTTATTTTTGTGGGTGAGTACTTTGCATGTGTGTGTGCTATTTATATGTCTGGTACCTAAGGAGGTCAGATGAGGATATTGAATATCCTGAAACTGGAGTCACTGATGGTTGTGAGGTTCTGTGTGGTTCCTGGGAGTTGAACCTGGATCCTCTGCAAGAGCAATACTTGCTCTTAGCCACTGAGCCATCACTCCAATCCCCAGGGATTTTAAAAAATCTATTTATTTAATTGATCCATTTTTAAAAAGATGTATGTATTCTGTAAGTATATGTGTTTTGCCTACATGTTCACATGTGGAACATGTGCATGCCTGGCTCTAGTGAGGCCAGAAGAGAAGATGCATCCACTAGTACCAGAGCCATGGATGGCTGTGATCCACCATGGAACTGAACCCAGGTCCTCTGCTAGAGCAGCAAGTGCTCTAAACTGCTGGGACAATTTTCTAGCCCCACCTTAAAAATACAGAGTCTGTCCCAAATACAGGTATGCACCCCCATGCCCATCTGGGAGGGGAGGGCCTTTAGAGATCAGCAGGGCAGGAGTGTTCAGCCTTGGGGTTATGTGGTCAGTGGCCTTATAGGCACTAAGTGTACGGTCTCAGCTTGATGGGGACTGATTAAACACAGCATTCAAGAGAGGCCAAGACCACACACTTCCAGATTCTTTTTTTTTTTTTTGGTTTTTCGAGACAGGTTCTCTTTGTATTAGCCTTGGCTGTCCTGGACTTGCTTTGTAGACCTGGCTGGCTTGAACTCACAGCAATCCACCTGCCTCTGCCTCCCAAGTGCTGGGATTAAAGGTGTGAGCCACCATGCCCGGTACACTTCCAGATTCTAACCTGCTACTGCTATTGACTTCTTCAGCAGAAGAGCTATTTTATGTACGGGTAAAGGAGGTCTAATACTATAAGCTTGGTTCCTCAATTTAGTATCTTCACTCTATGTACAGTTCTACCAATGACCTCCCTTAAGGTTGCTGCTTGACAAACAGATGAAAAGTCTAGAGTAACCCGTCTTTACCAGACTGGCCAGCAGAGGGCAGCCAACACTGTCAGATCAGGATCATCCTGCGTCTCACAGAATTCCAGCACACAGGGCTTCTGCAATTCTGTTTTGCTTTGTTTCATTTTGTTTTGTTTTTCCTTTCCTGCTTCAGAAAGGAAACAAGAAAGATTTTTTAATTCTTTAATGTGTCTATACTAACACTTAAATGAGAGTCTAAGATGGGTGTGATAGTGTCTGCCTTTAATCCCAGTGTTCAGTAGGCAAAATAGGTGAATCTCCTTAGTTCCAGGCTAGCCTTATCTACATAAGGAGTTTCAGGACATTCAGGGCTACATAATAAGATGCTGTCAAAAACAAAAGCAACAAAACAAAACAAACAACTCCCCACACAAAACAAAATTAAAAAAAAAACAAACCAAATTATAGTATATGGTCTTATAGCATATACACACTGTCCGTGCTTTCTATATTAATCCTTGAGCTTGTTGGTAACTAAGCAGTTGCTTTCAAGGTACTTTTTATACCTCAAGATAATTTTTTAGAGCCTTCCATGGAGATTAGTTTGGGTTTCCATTGCTATGATAAAACATCAGAAGCAATTTTGGGAGAAAGGGCTTTATTTGGCTTACACTTCCATGTCATAGTTCATCACTGTGGGAAGTCAGGGCAGGGACTCAAGGCAGGAACCTGGAGGCAGGAGCTGAAACAGAGACCATGGAGGGTGATGCTTCTCGTGTCTTGCTCACCCTGCTTTCATATAGCACCCAGGATCCCCAGCCACAGAATGGCAGCACCACCCACAGTAAATTGGGTCCCCCACATCAATCATTAATCAAGACAATGTCCCACAGGCTTGCCCACAGGCAGATCTGATGGAGGCATTTTCTCAACCATGGGCCACTCTTCTCAGATTATTCTAACTTGTGTCAACTTGACGGTAACTAGCCAGTATAGAGATGATGCTATAGGATGCGTGGGATCGAACCCTCCCTGGTCCCTGTGTCTAGTGCTTTCATTTTACTCAGTCTGGGTCCAGCTTTCACGGCCAAACTGAGATTCCCTTCCCCATAGGAAGGTAATTTCTTCCTCCATGGCTCTCAGGGAACGCTCTATACTTTCTCAATCTTGGGCGCAATTTCTAAGTCTCGAAATGGTTCCTAGCTGCTTAACACCACTGCTTCTGTAACTCCTGCCTTATTTCCTCCTCAAAAAGAGCAGCTAGCTTTAGTTTATTTTCTGATTTATACAATAACCCCCGCCAAGAATGTTGCAACATAGAAACATTTTCTATGTACTTGTTCAGATGAGTCTATGTGTGCATGTGGAGGTCTGTGTAATGTGTCAGCTGAAAATGTTTTCCCAAATGATTTATTTATTTATTTTTAAAAGATTTATTTATTTATTATTATGTATACAATGTTCTGCCTGCATGCACACCCGCAGGCCAGAAGAGGGCATCATGTTGCGTTACAGATGGTTGTGAACCACCATGTGGTTGCTGGGAGTTGAACTCAGGATCTTTGGAAGAGCAGGCAGCACTCTTAACCACTGAGCCATCTCTCCAGCCCCCCTTTCAAATGATTTATAATTGTGCAACTGAAAAAATTACTATGTAACATCCCGTGTGTACAAAACAAGAGCCTATGAAACATTTACGTAGTGACTGGATTGGAACCTTGCAGGGGGCAGACAGTTGAGGCTTCTGTCTGGGTTATTTGCTCTGAGAATCTTGACACTCACCAAGGTCACCTATATTGACACCTAAATCTTCCTGTGGTGTGCCAATAGCTCCTTCCTATTAGCACCCTCCCACAGACCCTAGGGTTGTAGGCTGTGTATCCTGCCCCCCAGGAGAGTTCTGCCCATGAATGCAGTTACCTCAGGTTCTTTCATCACTGTGTAGCCATCACACCAGGTGTTTCCCAGCGCCCTGCTTAGATTTTTAAGTTATTTATTTAAAGCATATGGATATGCGTGTATCTGACATTGTTTTGTTCAGTAGTGGCATGCATGGTAAGAGAATAAGTAACTACGTTCAGACTAACTGATTGCTGTTTTAAAAAGCTTGCTATACAAGAGGAACTGATGCCTGGCACTCACTGGGCAAAACCCTGTGACTAGCTGGGTCATAGACCCTAGAAGACGACTTAATATGAGTACTGTGCTAACTAGACATAGAAATAAACTCCCCTATGTTCTTCAGGGTGCATCTTTCATCTCACATCAGAGAAGCTTCTTTCTGAAATAGGTAGCTAGTAGTAGAGAAACCCATGAGTAGTCCACGTGTAGAGAACCAGAAACGATTGTGGAAGGGGAGGGTGGAAAGATCGTAAGACCCAGTAGTGGATGTCTGCAGAAAAACATTATTTGTTGCACACAACATGGCTGCTGCACGTACGACCTCGTAGAAACTGTGTCTATATTCATAAGACTTGCACAGAATCCCAGCATGGTTGATGGGGTGATCATCAAGTCCCATGCTCAGCCAAGAAGCCATTGGCAATTAGCAGCTGCTGGAAAAGTGAGAGTTTTATTCAGGGGTGTGGCCCCTAATGATCCCCCCCCCCCACCGCCGTGCTTCATTAGATGGTCCTACACCCAGGTGCACATAGATTGTGCTAGGTGGGTTCAGCAATTAAAAAAAACCACAACTATGAAGTTTGGAGGGGACGGAGGGGAGGAAGGAGGGGTAGATGTGGTTAAAATGCCTTATAAGCATGTATGAAAGCCTCAACTAGCCAGGCATGGTGGCGCTTGCCTTTAATCCCAACACGCTTTAGGCAGAGGCAGGTGGATCGCTGTGAGTTCAAGGCCAGCTTGGTCTACAAAATGAGTCCAGGACAGCCAAGGCTACACATTGAAACCCTGTCTTAAAAAACAAACAAACAAACAACAACAAGAAACAAACAAGAAACCAGACCAAACGAAACAGAACAGAGGCAGCTGTACCTAGCACTGCTTACCTTGGTCTTTATTTGATGGCCTATAGTATCTGAGAGAGAGACGCCTCCCAGCTCTATCTGTTCTCATCTGTTCTTGGTAATTTACCTGTGTACCTGCACTCTAAGATGTGCAGAATGAAGCTCTCCACAGCATGCCATTTGCAGTCTCACGTCCAAACTACTCAGTTCCACGGTGACATAATATTCTTTATTGTTCAACATTTCCACACACTTACATGATACATTTTAGTTGTCTTTGTCCATTATTCCTACCTCTTGTCCCGTTTCCTGTCCTCCTGGAGCCCTTCTGCCCAGCACGTCCCTCTCCTAATTCCATGTCTCCTGGTTGTTGTGTGGCACTTTGAGTTCAGCATTCCTTACATGAGCGTGGGTAGGAGGTAATTACCAGAGCAAGGACAAATCACTAATGACCACACTGCTGAAGGAAACGACACACCCCTCAACAACTTCTAACTTCCACTAGTCCTTCAGCAACAGGTAGGGCTTCACGGACCCTGCCTATCACCCATGCACTGTGGGTATAGGCATGCCCGATTTTATGTGATGTTAAGGATTGAAACCAGGGCTTCGTGTGTAGTAGGCAAGCACTGTACCAAGTTATAGCCTCAGTGTCCACATGAAGAATTTATTTATTTATTTATTTATTTATTTAAATTAATTTTTTTGAGATAGGGTTTGTCTGTATTAGCCTTGGGTGTCCTAGACTTGCTTTGTAGACCAGGCTGGCCTCGAACTCAGAGTGATCCACCTGCCTCTGCCTCCTGAGTGCTGGGGATAAAGGTATGCACCACCACACGCAGCTGAAAAATTTATTTTTTTGAGGCAGGGTCTCATGGTATAGTCCTGATTAACCTTTGACCTGGAGTTTACTATATATGTCAAGCTATCCTCTAACTCACAGAAATCCACATGTCTCTGCCTCCTGCGGCTAGGACTAAAAGCATGTACCACCACTCTGTCACAAAGAATTCTTGATTGGTTTATTGATTTGTTCACTCAAGAAAAATGCACATTGAGTATTGATATCAAACCTGATAAAAACTGGATAGATGATTCTCTCATGGTGTAACAGTGGCTGTGTTGTGCCAGATACTTGAAGAATGAGGCCCAGGGCCTCTAATCTGCTCACTAGTGGCCTCATATTTCTTGAATAAGTTTCCAATCCTCTCTCTCCAACCCTAGGTTGTCAAAATGCTTTATGTCTTTGAGAACGGGTGCTGGAAAGATGGCTCAGAGGTTAAGAGCACTGGATGTCCTTCTAAAGCAATTCTCAGCAACCACATTGTGGCTCACAACCAGCTGTAATGAGATCTGGTGTCCTCTTCTAGCGTACATGCAGGCAGAACATTGTATACATAATAAAATAAATCTTTTAAAAAAGTCTTTGAGAATGAAGACTATACCTTCTTGAGATCCATTGCATTATCTTAGCAGTAGGCACTGTGTAATCTATACATATTTGGGAAAAGCATATTCAACTCACCTGAGATGTTGAAGTGCATATTTTTTAATTTTATTTGGGTTCTTATACCTCTACCTCCCTACTGTACTCCAATCCCTCCCAACAACCCCACATAGGTAGAAGAACCAGGTTAGTGGGGAGAAGGAGAGTAGGGTTCAACTATTTCCTGCTGGTTAGAGCTGTTGGGTTCCTTTGGGCAAATACTATCTTCATTTCAGGAAAATTTTAACTTCTTGTCAAACTGCATCAAGAGCAACCAAGAGCAGTGGGAGGCACGGAGAGCATCAGTCTCTTTCTTCTTTCTTAGAGCCCTCTGTCTCTTTACTGGCTCTGGCATTTATACCCTCTCATTGTCCTCAGAATTAAACTGTCTGCAGCTGACAAAGATCACATCCCTGCCAGATCAGGAAAAACTGATGGTGACTTTATAATTCCAGGCAACTCCTCTGGCAGTGCACTTGGCTCAAGACTAACCCTTGGTCCTGTACAGCCTCTTTCTCTTCCTGGCCCCTTGCCTCACACAGGGGCTGTGGGGGAACCTAACAGACAAAGTGTGTGGAGCAGGGCAGGATGGCAATCTTTATTCCAGCCTAGTCTGCTTCCCTCCTTCATCCTGTAGGACGTTTGCAGTTCCAGACACTGGGCTTGAACCCTTTTGTTCGTCTCTCTCTGGCTCTTTTTGTTTTCCAAGTTCTTCAACCTCTATTCGCAAACTCTCTAGTTGCACAGCCAACTTTGCAATCCTTTCAAAAATGAGAGAACTGAGTAACCCTTCTGGGGCTGGCTTACAGTTTCAGAGGTTTAGTCCAGTATCATCATGGCAGGAAGCATGGTGGCATGTAGGCAGGTACGGTGCTGGAGGAGCTGAGAGTTCTACATCTTGATCTGCAGGCAGCAAAAGGAGACTGTGTGCCACACTGGGTGTAACTTGAGCATGGGAGACCTCAAAGCTGGCCCCCACACGACACACTTCCTCCAACAAAGCCACACCTCCTAATAGTGCCACTCCCTGTGGGCTAAGCATTCACACACGTAAGTCTTTAGGGGCCATACCTATTCAAACCACCACAATTTCATAACATCAAAATGAAACCTATTATGTTATATAATCAATTATGTTAAAAATGAAAATATGATTTGATGAGAAACAACATAGTAATCTCAGTCATATTTGGTAATTTCTTTAGTAATTATTTCTGGAAGATTTATTTATTAAATGTGAAATTACATGCATACTACCAATGTATAAGAGGACTTTAACTATATATGCTGGTCATTTTTATGATACATTTATATTTCTGCTTTAATTTATAAATTTATATTTAATTAATACTTTAAATTAATTAAATTATATTTAATGTATATTATATTTAATTTAATTTTCTTTATTATTCAGAATTTCGCACATATGTATGTTTGATGAAACATGACGATGCTTACTTCCTCACTTCCTCACTACAGCTCCCCCATAGCACCTTCAACACACCCCCTCCCAACTTTATATATATATATTTTTTAATAACCCACTAAGTCCAGTTAGAGCTACCCATGTGTGCATGCATAGGTGTGGAGCCACCACTTGACCATAGATATCCTACTAGTGGTCACATCTGATAAAATTTAATAAATAGATTTATGGGGTAGGGCTTTTTTTTTTTTTTTTTTGCTTGTTTCAAAATTTTCTCTCTTCTTATACCCTTTGTTGAATAATTATCTATTCTTTTACTTTATACCACTAAAATTTTAATATATTGTTTTTTAATTAATTCTGATGATTTTAGCTGCTTCTGTTTAGTTTTATCAACATGTCTGCCTTTCCTTTAGAGTTGGCTTAATTACATATTTTAATTAAATACGAATATTTATTATTTAACTTATTAATTAATGCATAATCATTATATTTATAATTATATAATAAGTTTAGAAGCATTTTTTAGCCATTTGGAGTTTTTATTGTTTCATTCAATATTGTGGAAGGAGAATAGTTATATATATAAAAAAATCGTCATTGTCATATGAGGTTCAGACAATAGAGAGAACTGGGAGTGGAACAGGAAGAAATGGACACAGGAGTCTATAACTCCTGTCCCAGGGGATCTAATGCCCTCTTCTGGCCTCTGTGGGTACCAGGCACATACTTGGTACACAGATATGCATGGAGGCAAATGTGCATACACTTAAAATGTATTTTAAAAATTAACAGTTAAATAAAAAAGTTTTAAAAAATGCTTTTGGTCTTTTTTTTTTTTCTATTTTTCTTTTACTGAAAATAGATTTCCTCCCCCAGATAATATATTCTGATTACAGTTCTCCCTTTCTCCAAAAAGAAGTTTGTTTCTTTTTAAAAATAGTTTTTTTAATTGAAAAAAGCTATACACATTTATACCATTTCATGTTTTGATATCTGTATATATTACATAATATTTAAATCATGGAAAAAGAGCCTATTTTTTTTTCAAATGTCCATTGTTTCTTCATTGAAAAAACTTTAAAAATCCTATTCTTTAGCATTTTCTAACTATATGAAACATAATTATTTTGTGCAGCAGCATTCGTTTTTACTATTGTTTCCTAGTACTCCTCTTGGTGGCATGAAACATCCATTTGTTAAAGATGGTGGGATCTTCTTAGACTGAATTACAGACTCTGAAATTGTGAATTGGTTATTCCCTGGGCCCTTTACCTTCAGAAACAAATATTCTAGCTCTAAAGACTCCTTTGCTCATAAAAACAAACAAACGAGGGAACGAACAAACAAACAAACAAACAAACCAGAAGCCTTTATTTTCAAATTTTGTGTATGTGGATATACACACGTGTGCCACTGAGTGTATGCAGGGTCAGAAGACAGCTTCTGTTGTCTTATCCTTTCTTTTCAGTGTGTTGATTCTGAGAGGGTCAAACCTAGGCAGTCAGGCGTGGTGGCAAACACCTTTACCCTCTGGACGGTCTCACCTGCCCCTTATTTATGCACATTTAAAGTCAATGCCAGTGGGTTCCAAGTCTTTGCATCTGTAAAGGGACCTTTATTATCTGGGCAGACTTGAAACATTCCTGGAGATGTGGAAGAACTTAATTATGCTTTCAACACACACTGATGTGCTTGGAGCCACTCAGAAGGAAGGCAGAGACGTCTGAGCACTTAAAACTGTTCCATCTTTACGAGGCTGTGACTTGATGTTTATTTTACCAGAAAATAGTCTCAGAAGCACCAAGTAATTGGGCTTTATTCTATAGCCTGAAGGCCAATATTCCTGCACTTGGTAAAAACCAACTGAAAAAGTGAATTCCAAAGATGGAATGTCTCCATGGAAAATGCGGAGTTTCAGCCCTCGGCACTCACACCTAAGGCCTGTTGGCAGCTGTTCTTCAGGGCTGACACAGACATGGTGGTACATAAAGGCAGTTTCTATGGAAACCTGAACCCAGATGCAACTGGGGCTTTGAGATCAAAGGCAGTGCCCTTGGATTGTTTACAGAGACCAAGGAAGGTTCCAGAATTTTATTGTTCTTCACAGAAAACACAACCCTTGAGACTTTGGAATGTTTTCTTGCCCAGGTGTTTTGGAACTATGGGGATGACTTAAAACTCCGTAATCCATTGCAAATGCATCTGTTTTAATTATTTTGTCAGGTATTTTATAGCATTCATTGCTGTTTTGAAGAAAACTTTTATCTTCTATTTCTTCCTTTCTCATTTTCATTTTAATTTAAAAAAAATGAGAAAATGAGGCATACAGAATAGAACTAGTAAATTTGGTAGTCGGTGACTGTCCTTATCATACAGTTCCACATAATTTATTCAGGATAACATTTCTCCCCTGCTCTTCTTAATATAGACAAAAGATGGGCTGCTAATATAATGTACAGAGCTTCAGGTCTGCCTACAAAGAAGGCTTTGGGCCGGTGAGATGTCTCAGTGGTAAAAGAGTTTGCCATTTAAGCCTGGCAGCACGGGTTCAGTGCCTGGAACCACTGTAACGGTGAATCCACCCTATGGCGTTGGCCTCTGACCTCTGACCCTGCTGTATGCATGACCTCTGACCCTGCTGTATGCACCACCTGCATCAATACACACACGATCATGATGATAAAATAAATGTAAAAAACTGAAGGCTTTGAGCTACAGTAGCATTCTCTCATGTATAATTAGCCTGTGCACCAATTTCTTTCTTACTTCTCTCTCTCTCTCTCTCTCTCTCTCTCTCTCTCTCTCTCTCTCTCTCTCTCTCTCTCTCTCTGAGTGTGTGTGTGTGTGTGTGTGTGTGTCTGTGTGAAACTCTGTCACCAAAATGTTGGTAGAAATTAAAGTAGAAGACCACTTTTTCAATGGATGTCTGTTCACAAATAGCACTTTTTTCTTTTTTTTTTTTTTTTTTTTGAGCCTGGTTTGGACTCATGACTCTCCTGCCTTAGTTTCATGGGTACTAGAATAAGCAAGCTTCCTGACCCCCAACACAACCTTTTAATTTTTATTTTCCCTTTGACAGATTTTGACTTAGATGTATTTCTTCTGACAAATCCCCATGTCATAAAAGTCAAAGCAGCCTGTGTGCCAGTGAGACACATTCTTCCTGGCTGAGGGAGCTGGTGGAGTGCTCCCTGAGTCTGCAGCCTTCACCTGTGGGGGTTGCTAGCTTTGCTCTCATCCGCCTCTTCTCCTTTTTGGTCCCCTTCCTCTCTGCCAAATAGTCCTTTTTCTGTCTTCATTTTCTATGTATTTTTTGCCCCCCCCCCTTAGAATTCTTCCTCCTTTTTCACAATCCCATTTCTACTTTCATGTCATATATATGTGTGTGTGTATATGTACACATACATATGTAAATTTAAATCTGCATTCCTCATACAAGAGAAAACATGCAGCATTTGTCTTTCTGAGTCTGGCTTGTTTCATCTAATATGATGTGCTCTCCAGTTCCGTTTAGTTTCCTGAAAACACGTTTTCCTTCTTCTTTTAATTTGTAGGTTACAGCACAAAGTACTGGGTGTCATGCGCCTGTGTTGTTATGCTTTGTTCTCAGTCAAGTCCCTTCCTGTGTATTGTCTCCCGCCTCCCGCCTCCCACTTCCCGCCTGGCGCCTTGTTCTTTTCCTTCCCTGCTTCAGCTTTTCTGTTACAGGTATTCCCTTACCCTCTAGTTTTCACCTCCCTAGGGAATGTTTTCTCAATGCCATGATCCTCTTTAAGTTTCATGACCTAAAAATACACATAGAAATTCTCTCTCTCCCTCCCGCCTCTCTTAAATGTAGTTTCTACATGTGAGAGAAAATGTGGTATTTGCCTTGCCCAGTCCTTTCACTTAGCAGAATGATTTCCAGTTGTGTTCAATTTTTTGCAAGTGCCATGACTTAATTAAAGAAAAAACTGTAAAGTTCCATGTGTAGTTGTGCTATATTTTCTTTATTTATTTGCTGATGGATACCTAGGCTGGTTTGATGTCTTGACTATTATGACTAACGCAGGAGTAAACACGGCTACAATTCTCTCTATGGTCCTTACAGTCCTTTGGCGTCTTTTGAGATAATTACTGTGTTTTTGGTGGTATTTTAAAGAAGGGGACATTATACAGATGCTTAAGAAAGCAAGGGATACTTGACTGCATGAAAGTTTGGTTTTTGTTGTTATTGGGTTTTGTTTTTTGTTTTGTTTTCCGAGACAGGGTCTCTCTGTGTAGCCTTGGCTGGCCTGGACTTGTTTTGTAGACCAGGCTGGCCTCGAACTCACAGCGATCCACCTACCTCTACCTCCCAAGTGCTGGGATTAAAGGTGTGCGCCACCATGCCCGGCTGTTGTTGGTTTTTTGAGACAGGGTTTCTCTGAGTAGTCCTGGCTGTCCTGGTCTGTACAGTCTGGCCTAGAGTATCTGTCTTTCTTTATATGTGGAGGCATGGGGGAAGGGAGCACAGCATGTGATGGGGATCATGTGTGACCAGTTCCACTCCCATTCTGAGCCTTTTCTGGGGTTCACTGAAGCACAGCATAAACATGGCTCTGTGAAGCATGGGGCCTGTACATGACATGGGGATGGTTTCTGAACCCCTTGGAGAAGGCCTGTGTACTTGGACTTTGTTATAGTAGAAAGAGATTGTATAAGAAGTAAATGGTTTGACTAGGGGGATGGCAGAAGAGTCTTGTGTACATCTTGTGGAAAAAATTCAGGATAACAGGGGAAGCCCCTACAGACTTCACATGAAAAGGGCATATCCAAGGAATAGTAAGTGAGGGAGGCAAGTCAGGTGTGGGCAGTGCTGGACAACCTTGAAGTTTTGGCCTTTACTCTGAAAAAAGGAACAAACTGCTTCATTTGTTTTGACCACAGGGATATTTATTTGCCTTAATTCTTAAGCTCTTCTGTGATTAAATATTTTATACTTCTTACAATCCTTTCTAAGCATGAATATAAAATTCTATCTGGTATTTGTTACCTATAAGATCAAGAATCAGAGGCTGACATGGCTTAATTATACAAGCAAACAATTACCTCCTGTGATTTCCAAGGGGCAGGGGAATTCTGAGTTCTAACTGACTGTCGTGGCTTATGACCCTGTTGGTCTCAACACCAACCTGGAGGCACATTTATGGAGTGCAAGTGGTGGTAACCAATCTTAGAATGAAGTAATGCTTGCACACTAGGATGCTGCTCTTGGTTGTTAACTTGATAGAACCCACAAAGTGGGCCCTAACCTAGCCTGAAGTAACAAGTGTCAGCCGCAGGCACAATTTACTTCATTGGTTTCCTCCTACATTAAAAAACATTAAGTTTATGTTCACAGCCTTGTGTTGCTCAATGACCAAGTATATTCTGAAAATTGTATAGTCCTTGTACAGACACCATAGAGTATATTTCTACAAACCTAGATGTATAGGTTGGCCACTGGACATGGCCATTTGAACAGTCAAGAGACAAGACAGTGGATGGTATAACATGACTGCCTGCCTTTTTGTTTGTTTGTTTTGACACAGGGTCTTGCTAGGTAGCCCATAGTGACCTGGAACTCCCTGTGTAGCCTTTATTGGTCTCACAGTATTAATTATCCTACCTCCGTCTCCTGAATACTGATATTACAAGCATGAGCCACTGTACACAGTTCAGTGTACTGTTTTACAGTACTTAAAAATATTCTACTTTATTACTTTAAATCGTGTGTATGTCTGTGTGATGTGTGCACGAGTGCAGTTGCCCTAAAAGGCCAGAGGCGTTGGATCTCCCTAGAGCTGGAGTTACATGTGTTTGTGAGCTGGGCATCAAGCTCAGGTCCTCTCTGAGAGCAGTATGTGTTTTTTCTGAACAAGAAGACTTGACTCTGTTCTTGCTTTAGACCCTACACAAACTTGCACTATACAGAAGGTCAGGTGGCCCTGGCTGAGAGCCATCTCCCCAGCCTCCATAGTAGTAAAAAAAAAAAAAAAAAAAAAAAAAGAGTGTGTATAGTAAAATGTTGATCACAGAAATGTAATATAGAGACATGTAAGACCTAGTTTTATTAACATCAAATATTTCATATTGTAGTAATCAGAGATGTTCTTCACATAGCTGGCAGCACAGCAGCTTGGTTTTATCAACATCATCCCAAACGCACATGAGATGTGCTTCCTCTATATTAGGAATGTGTATCTAGCTAGCATCGTGGCAGGGTCCTGTAAGTCCGGCACTCTAGAACATGGAGGCAACAAGATCATGAGTTCAAGGCCAGCTTGGGTTCCCCAGAATCTCTCTAAAAAAAGTATTATGATGCTTAGCCTGTTACTTCTTGATGTTTTTTCACCTCTTGTGGGGTTACTTTTATTCATATGATTTGTTATTGTCACTAGTCATTATGGGCCACATATCCATGTATTACATGAAGTTAATTTTTTTAATCTAAAACTTTATTTTGTGGGTAGTGGTAGGGCATGAAAAAAAATGAGAACTTTTTATGGGCTTCTAGCACATGGTGGAGCTCAGACAGTGGGTCACTGCAGGGGCTAATGGAGAGGTGGGTCCTGAGCCATTAGGGACAGCTGTAGTGGTAAGAACAGGGATTCAGGGATCCTGCTCTTAGTCTGGGCCACCTGACCTTCTGTACAGTTTATGGAGAGCAAGAACAGAGTCAATGCTTCTTGCTTAGAAAGCCTGGGCCTCCAACCAGCTGTGAAGGGAGGAGGAGTTTGTTAGTGCTTATCAGCTCAGTGTCCCCTGCACAAAGGCTACGGTGACACTGTCTTTTGCTGATGTGCAGCCAAAGGTTATTAAACAGGAAGATTTCTAGAAGGACACATGAAACAGAAACTTTTTTCCTCAATAAAACTTTAAAGTTAATTTTAAATTATTTTTCATATAACATATTATGTTCATATTCTTTCCCCACTAAATTCCTCCAAAATCTCCCCATCTCCCTCCCCATCCATATTCTCTCTCTCTCTAAATGGCTCACACAAAACATATTCATGTTTGTTTGTTTGGTTTTTTGTCAACTTTTTGGTTTGTTTTCAGGTTTTGGGGTTTTTTTTTTTTTTTTGTGTGTGTGTGTGTGTGTGTGTTGTTTGTTTCTTGAGACAGGGTTTCTCTGTGTAGCCTTGGCTGTCCTGGACTCACTTTGTAGACCAGGCTGGCCTTGAACTCCCAGTGATTTCCCTGACTCTGCCTCCCGAGTACTGGGATTAAAGGCGTGCCGCACCACTGCCTGGCTAGGTTTTGGGTTTTTGTTTGTTTTCTTTTTGGTCTATTTTCTTCTTCTTCTTCTTCTTCTTCTTCTTCTTCTTCTTCTTCTTCTTCTTCTTCTTCTTCTTCTTCTTCTTCTTCTTCTTCTTCTCTCCTCCTCTTCCTCCTCCTCCTCCTCCTCCATTTGTTTGTTTACTTGCTTTAGTTTTTCTTTTTTGGAGAGATAGAAAACTTTCTTTTGAGAGCTTTGCTCATAAGCTCTGTGCCTGCATCACTCTCTGAAACCTCCCATGGTTCATTAGCATTGTAGGGCATCACTTCTGCCTTTTGCATAACCCCACCCCAACACCTTTCTCTCACTGAGTAAGTCAGGAGCCACAGAGTAGGATCTAGAAGGCCCTGGTTAGGGTTTTCACTTCAGGAGCACCAACCAGGGAGCTGTTGCAGAGCCAGACACAATGGAGTGATGCTTGTGTGTATATTGAAGAGAATTCTCCTCAGGCCCGGTGACACATTCCTCTAATTCCAGCCCTGAGGAGATAGGAGGATCAAGAGTTCCAGGCCAGGCCTGGTGAAATGGCTCCTCAGCTAAAGAAGCTTGCTGCTAACTCTGAAGATCTGAGTTGAATTCTTTGAACTCACATGGTAGAAGGAGAAAAAACCCCAACTCCTGAAAAGTATCCTCTGACTTCTACATGCATGCCATGACTCATGTGCACGCGCACACACACACACACACACACACACACACACATACACACACACACTATAAAAGGAAAAAAGTTTTAGGTCAACCTGGGCTATATAGTCATATCTAGTCTCAAAAACAAAAAACACTGTTGGGCGGTGGTGGCACACGCCTATAATGCCAGCTCTCGGGAGGCAGAGGCAGGCAGATCGCTGTGAATTTGAGGCCAGCCTGGTCTACAAAGTTAGTCCAGGACAGCCAAGGCTGCACAGAGAAATCCTGTCTCAAAAAACTAAAAAAAAAAAACAGAAAAAAAAAAAAAAACAACCAAAGTACAACAAAAGAGGGTAGTGTGTGTGTGTGTGTGTGTGTGTGTGTGTGTGTGTGTGTGTGTGTGTGTGTGTGTTTATGTGAATATAATAGAAATACTATCTTAGTTACTCTTCTGTTGCTGTGGTAAAAACTCCATGACCAAGGTGCCTTATAAAGGAAACTGCTTGTTTGGGCTGTGGTTCAAGGGGATTAGCATCTGTGATGCTGGGGAAGCATGGCAGCAAGCATCAGGCCTGGCATCTGGAACAAGATGCTGAGAGCTCACATCCATAAGCACAAAGCAGAGGGAACAACTGGAAATAGGGGCACCCTTAACCTTCCAAGCCCACCTCCCATGACACACTTCACCAACATGATCACACCTCTGAACCTTCCCAAACAGCACCCCAACTGAGACCAAGTGTCCAAATGCTGAAGACTATGAGGAACATTTCTCATTCAAGCCACCGCAAGTATATTATGTGCATATATGGAATGTCATAATTAAACCCATAATTATTATAACTAACATTTACTAATTATACATTAAAATGACAAACACAAATGCATACTTGAAAAATCCTTTAGGTACATAACAAATTTAAGAGGGTCTATGAGACGTTTGCCAATAAGACCCTTGTGTTGAGAGTAAGGAGACAATGGAAGGAGTGGATACCCCTTTACTTAATGCTGATTATACTCAGTATGGCCTATGCATGTCTGGCTTGATAACTCTCGAAAGTAGCTTCTGACATCAGCCTTTCTTATGACAACATTTACGGAAATACTACATCTGAGTTCTCACATTGTCTCTTCTTAGACTCTTCGTCTCATCTTTGTCCTGTAGCTCTACAAACTTTTGCCCCAAGTCTCATCCTTTTCTTGAAGAAAGATTTTGAATGCCAGCCTTATGGTAGGACTGACTTTCTACAGGAGGCTTGGACCAGTTGCCTCTGGCAACACCTTGCTTTGGCTCTTGGATGGTTACCCCAGACAAGAATGTGCTAGGGTTTATTTGGGCATCACCTGACTTTTTCAATGAGCCAAGGAATGCAACAGCCTCCACAGTCTGCAGAGAAAAGCAGGTTGTTAGCAGTTGGTCACCACTTAACCCTATAGCTGCCAAATTCACTAAGTGTCTGGGCCAGAGGTGAGTGCACCTCAGCTTAATTTTGGGAAAGAGAAAGGTGTGAAAGCTTGAGGTGTGGGTCCCATCAGATGCTGCTGTGTCCCCTTTTTCTCTTTTTCATTAGCACTCACTCTCCAGATTCTCTCAGTGTGAAGTCACAAAAGCCACAGTCGTTGGTTTGGCAAGTGTGAACAAGGCAGTAAGGAAAATGGAGCGCTAAAGTGTTCACTGTGCCAGGGGCTGGGCGATGAAGTTTCAAGGAGGCTGCACCTGCCAGTTCAGTGCTGAACAGTAAAAGCATTTTACACTCTACACGCCTCCTGTTTTCCTTGTGGTGTTAGGAAGGGGTTGGGTGAGAATGCTTGGTCAGGCTGGGTCTGGCAGGCAGCAAAGGCAGAAAAACTTGCCCTGGTGTTGGTTCCTAGGCCAGCCAGGGTCCCTGTCTGCATCTTGAGTTTGGTTGAGGATTTACTGGTTCATGGTTGAAGTACATAAAAGCTAGCAGCCAGCAGGATTGAAAAGTCATCTGGAATGCACACAGGAGGTGACTGTGACCTAGTGGGAAGGGCGCTGCTCACCAAGACAAGTGGGAATGTTCCATAGTGGTGAGGGGTTGGCCTGTCATTCACTTCCAGGGGTTGTGGGACTTGTGTCTCAGAAGCACATCAAATGCTGGTAGAAATGTTCCAAAGGAGAAACCTCCTATGGAGTGTGGTCTGAGCATTTGGAATCTTTCACTGTTTTCTTTCTCTGGCCTTATTTCCCAACTGTTCAGGTATAGAAAGCTCTCTGGTCCATGCAGGCTGTTGACTCTTCGATGGCCAGACCTTTTGTCTTGCTGATTACTTTCAACATAGAGATTAGAAAATCTGAAGTAGACTGTGCTTTTCTCTGTGGAAACTGGATCTTTTATTTTTTATTTCTTCTGCAGTCCTGGGGATGGAACCAAGGGCCTCACATGTGCTAGGCTCTCTACCATTGTGCTGTGGCCCCAGTTCCCTGGCCCCCTTTCACTTTTTATTTATTTATTATTTTTCTAAAGATTTATTTTTACTTTAAAATTTTGTGCCTGTGTGTCTATGTGTTTGTCTGTGTACATGAGTGCAGGTACCCAAGGAGGCCAGAGGAAGACTGGACTCCCCTGGAGCTTGAGAGGTTGCAAGTTGTTCATAGTGAGTGCTGGAAAACAAACTCAGGATCTCTGAAAGGCAGCAAGGGCTCTTAACCATTGAGGCATCTCTCAAGCTCCTGCTTTTAATTTCCGAGAGAGGGTCTCACTAAGTTTCCAAGGCTGGACTTGAACTTGTGGTCCTTCAGTATCAGTCTCCAAGTAGCTAGGGTCACAGCCTATACCACTGTGCCTAGTTGTTGATCAGACTTACACTACCATGAGTCAGAGAGACATTAGAAGCCAGGAGAACTTCCTTCAAGGTGCCTTTGGAGGGGCTGAGGCCCCACCCCTAGAATGCCTTGAGGTTAAACTTGCAACCTCTTAAAAATTCACTGTGAATTTGATTGTGTAAACAATTTGCGGCATAGTAGTTATGGTAACAATGTTTTCTTCTTTATGTCAAAGGCTTTCCTGCCCTTTTCTCATTCTCTTCTTCCTTTTCCACCTTCTTTAATTTCTTTCCTACTCAGAGTCTCATGTAGCCCAGGCTGCTCTTGAACTCACTGAAGATAATTTTGAACTCTTGATCTTCTTGTGTCCACCTTCCAAATTCCGGGATTACAGGCACATGCCGGCATGGCCGACAAAGAGTTTCTTTTTTAAAAATATGAGACTCTGCTAAGCGTGGTGGTATACACATTTAATTCTAGCACCCAGAAGGCAGGAGAAGATGGATCTCTGTTCATTCAAGGCTGTCTGGTCTATTCAACAAGTTCCAGCCAGAACTAGTGAATTCTATCAAGAAAAACAAAACAGAAACCAAAAATAAAAAGAAAAATAAAATAAGGGTGGGTGTGGCAGCCACCACTATGATGAACAACTATGTGATGGAGAGATGGGAAGGATAGAAAAACAGAGTGGTACATGCACTGTGGAGAGAGGCAGACTGGAGACAAGTCAGTGATGGGGATCAGGCTGATGTGAGTGGCCTTCACTGCTACCTAAGACCATGGTGATGTCCATATCTGTACTGCCACTGAGGGCCATGTCTATGTCCGAGGTCCTACTGCAGCTGTGGTCTGTGTCAGTGTCCATGGTCTAGGCTGCTGCCTGAACTCACGTTGATCCATGGACCATGCTGCCACCGGGGGCCATATGGATGTGAGTGGTCTGTACTGCTACGCAAAGCCATGGTGATGTCCATGGTCCAGGCTGCCTCCAAGGGCCTTGTCTGGGTCTGTGGGCCTACCATAGCCATGGGGTTGTGTTTATGGTCTCTGCTGTCACTAGAAACCATGTGGAGGCCCATGATTCATGCTCCCACTGACTGTGACGAGCAAGGAAGCTACTTTCGCAGTGATACCCATGATTGCAGAGGCATAGTTGAGAAAGAGGGATATGGAAGGCTCTATGACAACCCTTACCATCCCCAGTCCTCTCTGCAAAGTAACAGCCTAAGCAAGAAACTGCCAAAGAGACCTCTTAAAAGTCTGATAAGGATGCTGAAGTTAGTTCTCCACAATTAATGTCCTCTAGTGGAGGTGCGGGTGGGAAGGTCTCAGTTCTATTTAAGGGAAAGGCCACTGAGAGTTTGACCCTGAGAATACAGAATACACATATTGGACCTTGTCTTAGGGTTTATTGCTGTGAGGAGACACCATGACTAAGGCAACTCTTTTTTTTTTTTCCCCGAGACAGGGTTTCTCTGTGTAGCCTTGGCTGTCCTGGACTCGCATTATAGACCAGGCTGGCCTCGAACTCACAGTGATCCGCCTGCCTCTGCCTCCCAAGTGCTGGGATTAAAGGTGTGCGCCACCACGCCCAGCTCTAAGGCAACTCTTATAAAGGAAAACATTTAATTGGGGCTGGTTATGATTTCAGAAGTTTAGTTCTCTCTCGTCACAGTGGGAAGGATGGTGGTGGAAGAGCTGAGAGTTCTACATGCTGATCTGCAGGCAGCAGAAGGAGACTGTCTCACTCTGGCCATGGCTTGAGCACATACAATCTCAAAGCTCACCCCCACAGTGACACACTTCTCCTTACAAGGCCACACCTAACAGTGCTACTTCCTATGGGCCAAGCATTCACACACAAGTCAGTGGAGACCATTCTTATTCATACCACCACAGACTTTTAAAAAAAAATTAGTATTTAGTTTTTGAGGGGGAAGGAGGACAGAAGAGTGAGGGGGTGAACGTGAAAGGACTGTGAAACAAGTGTGATTGGTGTGCATGATGTAAAATGCTCAAAGAATAAAAATATTATGTTTAACAAAACAAAAGAAAAACAAACCAAACCAAAAACCGAACCAAACCAAAAACAACCCCGCCCGGTCAGACTGTGAAACCCTTCGTGAAACTGTAAAATCTAGTTTTGTTGACATTAACCAGATTGTGGTTGTTCAATCCCAGCACCACATATGTGGATGGCGTGGGGGTGGGGCCAGTTTTTGAGAATGGTTCTTTTTTCCAGCCTGGGGTCTGGGGCTAATTCAGGTCTTCAGGTTCGGCAGGCAAGTGCTTTCACCAACTGAATCATTTTACTGCCTTTTGCCTTCTACTTAAAAAAAAAAAAAAAAAAAACCTCAAAATAAAAAACAAAACAAACAAACAACCCTCCCCAACTTCATTTATTTTGTGTCTACATGTATGTGTGCATGCTCCTGCCTAAGTGCTTGTTTGGAAGTCAGGGGACAGCCTGTTGGAGCTGATTCTTGCTTTTCCACTATGGAATCCAGAAATCAAATTCAGGTTGTCAGCCTTGGCAACAAGCGTTTTACCCACTGAGGACCTACTTTTTAAAGAAACGACTTTGAGATTTCTTGCAATAGAGCCCACAAGATCCGTGAGAACTGTAATAGAGCACATGACATTCCTGAGAACTGCAATAGAGCGCACAGCATCCGTGAGAACGGTAATTGAGCGCACGACATCCGTGAGAACTGTAATAGAGCGCACGGCATCCGTGAGAACTGCAATAGAAAATCAATAACGGCCATCTGGAAGTGAAAGTCCTAAATCTGAACCCTGCTGAGTGTACCCTACGGGATCAGAGGCGATTTGCTCCCTAGCCTCCTGAGATGGATGTGGTCACATGACTGAGTTCTTAGCCAATGGTTAGAGGGGAATGGGACCGGACCTGGCTCTTAAAGCCTCCTATTGGCTGATTCTTCCTGCCTCAACCCATTCACAGCTAGAGTGGCTTTGAAATGTATGTGGGATGTGGCAGAGCTCTTCTAGCCTTGTGTGAGTGAGAGGAGCAGAGCCTGTGTCCCTCAGACTACGTAGCCTCCTCCCTGACTTCATGGTGAACCTCGATGGTCCTTACGCATCGGGTCTGTGTGTTACCGCAATTCAGTGCATTCTACACGTAATCACTGTATCTGAGCTTTGCAATTCAGACACAAGACCCTTTATAGATGTGTCCACCCTGTTTTGTAAGTTATTATCTTTCTGATAACATTGTGTTTCCAGAAAACCTTTATAATTAAGTTAAAAAAATCTTTCTTGAGGCTCAAAACAGTTCAGTTCCTCTTTAACACCCCTACTTGCGTTTCTCCTTTTCCTTGCAGACCCTTTTCAGTTAAATAACTTCTGTTTTCTTGTTTTCCTGGACCGTTCTTTCTTTCTCATGCCTGTTAAGCCGGTATGTCCATCTCCTTGGAAAAGCACGCACACCGAGCTCCTTTGAGCATTTCTCACAGTACTTACTTTGCTTTGCTGTACTCATCAGTTTGAGCTAGGAACTTATTGATAGGCCATATTTAATTGATGTCAGAGGAGTCTCTTTGTGCTTTTTAAAATATTGATTCTGCTATTTAATTGATGTCAATTAATTAATTAATTAATTAATAGACAGAGTCTCCCTCTGCAGCCCCAGGTGCTGTGGAGCTCAGGCCTGTCTAACCTTGATGAGAGCTGGTATTAAAGGCACGAGCTACCATGCCCAGCTGATTTTATTACTTTTTATTGTGTATATGTGTGTATGTATGTTGTTATGCTCATATGAGTGCCCACCAAGACGAGAGACATCAGGTCCTCCTGGAGTTGGAATTTTAAGCAGTTGTGAGCCACCTGGCATGGACACTAGAAACAGAACGCTGGTTCTCTGCAAGAGCAGTGCATGCTCTTAGCTGCTAAGCAGTCTTGCCAGACCCCATGTCTTTGTTTCTCTAGTTTCTGCTTGATCTCTGGAAAGCTTTTGAAATAACTGAACACATCACTTCTGCAAGTACTTGGTAAGAGCTTCCCGGTGTCATGTATTTTGTGATGGGAGAGCAAGATGATGACAGGAACTTGAAAGTGACAGGGAACTTGCCTTCAGGGAACTAGAGTCTAGCGAGGCTGACAGATACCAACCAAACACACAAATATTGGCAAGTTCTGCAAGCATACATATGCCAACCACTACAAGTCTTTTGTTTCTTAGTAGCTGAGCAGAATACATTTATGATTCAGTACTCAAAATACTGCAATTTTAGAGTCGTGGCAATTATCAAATCCCACAAACAGTGATCGTAGCCATGTGTATTAAGCTGTTAGGATTGAAGCACATTAAAAAGATGATCACATTTAGATCTCATTAAATCCTTACGACAAACCCGCCAGGAGCAGATTCCATTCCAGACAAGTTGCTGTGCTCTTCCAGTTGGACTTAGCATCAGAGCCACTTAGGTCAACAGGCAGCCACATCAGGTTGGGACCTGGTCTTGATGGATGTCCCAGACTTGGCTAACTCTGATAAGACTCAGCCATGCCTGGGAACTAACCTCCTAATCATGTACTGCCTCCCCCACCCAGAAAAAAAACAAAAACAAAATACGAGTGAGTAGAAATATGTGGTTCTCTTCAGATGAAAGTCAGTGGTGCAGCTGGTATCTGCATCACTGTGAGTATGTTGGGAAGGCCAGCAAAAGCATCCTGTCCGTGGGCTGCTTCCTTCCTCCTTTGTCTTCCCACACAATCATTGTCCCCATTTTTCACATGGGTAGGTGGGGGTACCAAGGATTTCTGTTCAAGAGGAATAAATGATAAGAGATTTATTTAAATAGTTATAGAAAATATGGCTGTATTTCCCTACAGATGACGATCAGTGGCTCATAGACAGAACAAGAAAAAAAAAATTTATATTTTCAACCACTCGGAAAAAGGGAGACACTTAAGTTTTTCAAGGGTTATACTTTTGGGTCTTTAAAAATCAGTTCTGAGACTGTCTATACAATGTATTTTGACCATATTCACTCCCTGCCCCCAACTTCTTTCATATCTACCTCCCTTTTCCTAACTGTCAAACTTATGCCTTCCCAACGCTTTTTTTTTCATCCACCAAGCCCTCCTGGCCTTCCATTGGAGCATGGTCTACTTATCAGGGGTCCATTCTTGAAGAAAACTGACCTACTGTCTCTCTAACAACAGCTGTCAATTGCCAACAGCTCCTCAGGTGGGGGCAGGACTTTTTGCCCAGCTCTTTTTTTCTGTGCTGGGGTCAGTCTGGCTTCAGCTTTCTGGATTTCATGTATGCCCTTAAAACTCCCACGAGTTCATATGTGCAGCTGTCCTGCCATGCCCAGAAGACACTGCTTCCTGCTGGTCACCCACTGTCTCTGGCCCCTGTACCACTCCTGCTCCGTATGCCATAATGATCTGTGAACTTCGGAAGGAGGAGGTCACACACACACACACACACACACACACACACACACACACGTATCCTGTTTATGCCTGAGAATTCAGCAGCCTCCTATTCTCAGCACCCTGGCCAGCCATGATTAATTGCCATCTACTGCCAATGGAAGCTTCTCTGATGGGGACTGAGCAATGCACCCATCTATGGGTGTGGCTAAGTCATCAGGAGGTACTTTAACACTATGTCCATTTAGCAGAGTAACAGTAGTAGTTTCCCCACTTCCAGGGCCTATGACCTGTCTAGTCATAGGTTCTTGGTCTAAAAATGGTGCCAGGTTTCATCTTGTGAAGTGGGATTTAAGTCCAACCAGAAAGTGGCTGGTGACTCCCATGTTTGAACTCCTGCTGTGTACCAGTGGGCATGTCTAGCCAAGCCAATTGTTATTATAGCGTACAGGGCTCACTGCTGTATACAATTGATGATCGCTTTTTGCTTCTCTGGTCCAAGCTGAGCTGAGCCTCAGGGCCAGGTTGAGCTGCAGAGGTAATACACAAGACCATGGAAGCCCACCAAGGCAGAGGACGTGATTGGGCCCATAGTTCTGAAACTACGAAAGCTAGCCAGTGGAGACAAAGCTTCCAGACCAGCCAGTACCTGTTTGACAGCCCTCTGTTCTATGACTCGAGCATGTGTGGTCTTCAGCAACAGGGTCAGGAATTGTTCAGAATTATATGCTCACTCATTAACACACAGGAATGAAAACGTTTCCTGCTTTGACAGAGACAATAGACAAGCCAATGCAGGCCGTGTGAGAAGTGCACGAATGCTCGGGACCTGTCATTTCTCTTGGTCTTAATGTGAAGAGAAATCAGGGGACAGAGAAGCAGCTTTTTAGGCAGAACAGTTGGCAAGAGCTTGGAGATGCTGCTGGGTACACAGCTGGCACCTTCACCCTAAGGTTAGAGTTAAAAAGAAGGAGAAAAATCTAAAAGGAAAAAGGAATTGTTTGGGATCACTGAGTTTGGGATGTTTGGGGGCCATCTGGGTAATATGTCAGTTTAAGTTGTTAAAAACCTCATCTAAGGCTTAAAGAGAGGCGGGGGAGGGGCGTCAGAGGGAGGTATAGCAGGGCCTTCAGCATGAGACAGCTGAAGACAGGAAGGTGAGCTGAGGCGATAGGATACTGCACGGACTCCCCTCACTTAAGGTGGGGAAGAGGTACTGTAGTACAGGGGGAGAGGCCATGGAAGGAAGAGCAATCTGGGAACACAGAGTGCTGCAGGCGGCAGCAGCGGCGAGGTGACCCTGAAGTTAAAGGAAGAATTAACAAACAGATCCAAAGCTTAAGAAGAGCAAAACAGGATTTGTCCTGAAAGGACTCTGCTGGTTTTGGAGGTCAGGAAGTCGTTAGCAGCCCTGCCTGGAGAAGTTTCAGTTAGCGGAGCAGGAGAAGTAGCCAGAAGACAGCTGGGCTCTGAGAGATGGAAGAGATATGCGGGGTGTGTGTGTGGGGGGGGGTGGGGGGGGGGGTGGGTGAGGAGGCACAAGCGCCCAACCCCCACCTCCTCCCTCCTCCCTCTGCCCCCACCCCCCACCCCCGGCCTCTTTCCCCCACCCCCACAGGAAGTTTGGGCAAGAGAATGAGAAAGAGCCATAGTGAACACACGAGGGACAGGAGAGGACAAAGGAAAGATTGTAGTTTTTAGAAAGTGTAAAACTTGAAAACAGTTTTTAAACTGTAGGGAAGGAGTGGGTGGAACGTAGAAGTTTGCCTAACCGTAGGTAGGTGTGGCGACTGAGCCAAGTGCTGGCGACAGCGGTGTGCCCTTTGGAGAAGGAAAGACACACTCGGCCTCTCAGGTCCAGAGTGGTAAGACAGAGTGATTAATTCCCAGGGCTGGACGTAGGGAATTTGATGGCCACACCGTTCTTGTTTTGTAACATGACATTTTGAGCTGTGGTTCCAAGGCGGTACAGAAACCACACATATGTTGCTTTTATTCAAACTTGCTAAGCGACAAAGGAGTGACACTCATGCAGGCAAGGCATATTATTTTTTAGTGTGGGAGCTCAGGATAAATGCTCAGCTTTCTAGACAAGGATGGTGGCTCTTCGGTTCAGCTGAGCTCCTCCTCAGACTCCTCCTCAGAACCGGTAATCACCATCCATCTATAGTTTGGATCTGTGGTAAGCACCAAGGACAATGCAACAAACAAGCAAATCCACACTTGGGCTCAGCTGCCTCAACCTGCCAAGCTCAAAGTAAAACAGTAAGAGAAGCTTAAACATGGGCAGAGGAGGAGCAATGTCAGGCCAGAAGGAAAGCCTTTTTAAAGAAAATACAGTTAACAGCTAGGTCTACTCATTTTCACCTGTTACACCCCCCCCCCCCCCACTTCAGAGATGGAGGCATGCGCAAATGAAACGTAAGGCCAGCCTCTGCTACATAGTGAGTTTCAGAGCTCAGACTGGCCGTGAGGTCCAGATCCACTTGCCTCATCCCCCCGCCCCCTCCCCCACCCCACCCCACCCCTCCTACCCGTTCTGGGAGAGAAGGTAGGAACACACCCCCTAGCTGAGATGCTGTTCCTAATATCACCCCCAAATGAATAAATCCCCGAGACAGTCACATTGAAGAGTCGACTGTCATCTTTCTAGGGGAATATTTAAAACTCCTTTCAAAACATGGAAGGTTTGAAGCTGGGGGGCTGGCTGAGACCTGAGCTGGCATTTGCAGCAGAAGCTGGGAACAACGGTAGTGGTGTCTGCCTGTAACCCCAGGGCTGAGGCGGGAGCATCCTGGAGGAACACCGGCCGCTCTGCCCAGTCAGAACAGCAAATTCCACGCTCAGTGAGTGGCTCAAAGAAACTAAGGTGGAGAGCACTTAAAGAAGACAGGCAAGGCCGGATGTGGTGGCACACGCCTTTAATCCCAGTACTCAGGAGGCAGAGGCAGGCAGATAGCTGTGAGTTCAAGGCCAGCTTGGTCTAGGACAGGCAAGGCTACACAGAGAGACCCTGTCTCAAAAAGACAAGAAAAAAAAAAAAAAAAAAAAAAAAAGAAGACATGCAAATGTCACCTTTGGGCCCTTTTGAAGATCTGCATACGATGGCATGTAAAACCCCCACCCACAAAAGCACATAGGAGTTGAAGGAGTACAAGAAAGATGTTAGTATCTTTCAAAGTAAACACATTTAATATAGTCCCAGTTAAATTTCCACTTAAGTTTCCTGTAGAACTTAAAATTCTCTAAAATGTGTCTGGGAAAGGTAGAAATCTATCAATAACTAGCTCATATTTGACTAGCACAGAGAAAGAACTTGCCGGGTCGTGTATTAATATACTGGGCAATGACATAGTTAAGGGTGATTATTTAAAGAGCAAATATTTCAGTGGAAACGAAGAGGACTCAGAACTACCCTGTGTGTGCATGGTGCTTGATAGACAGACACCTGGCTGATAAAGACAGATTTTACAAAAGACGACAAATGGCTTATTTTGGTGACATGGGAGAAATTCTTGCCCAGTGAAGCCAAATAAATTTGGATTCCTACACTATATACAGAGGAAACTCTGGCATATTAGTTAGGACAACACAGAATGTTCAAAACCATAAAGCTAATAGAAGAAAATATTTCTGTGATCAATGGATGGCACAAGACCTTTCATAAAAGAGTAAAAAATAATCATCAGGAAAGATGTTGGCTTCAACTATATTAAAACTAAGACTTCCTACTCGGTGAAGGATCTCACAGACAAGGTTAAGGGACAAATGGGACAGAAGAAAGATGTCTTAGTCAGGGTCTTTACTGCGGTGATGAACCACCATGCCCTAAAGCAGCATGGGGAGGGGAGGGTTTATTTGGTTTACAGTTCCACATCGCAGTCCATCATCAAAGGAAGTCAAGACGTGAATCAAGTGGCAGGAGCCTGATGTGGAGAGGCCACTGAGGGGTGCTGCTCACTGGCTTTCTCATTATGGATTGCTCAGCTTGCTACCATATAGACCCGGGAACCACCAGAGTGGGCACTACCCACAATGGACCCTCACCAATCAATTACAAATTAATACAGTGTCCTTTAGCCAGATCTTTTGGAGGCATTTTCTCTATTGAGGTTTCCCCTTGTCAGATGACTATAGTGTCAAGTTGACATAACACTAACCAGCGCAGAAGATAAAAAGATGCGTAATAGCTGAGACTGAAAATGGGCTAATAATGGGCTGGAGAGATAGCTGAGTGGTTAAGAGCGCCACCTGCTCTTCAGGAGGCCCTGAGTTCAATTCCCAGGAACCACATGGTGGTTTACAACCATCTATAACATGATCTGGTGCCCTTTTCTGGCATGCAAGTGTACATGCAGCTAAAATAAATAAATCCTGGGGGGGGGGTGGGCTAATAAAAGAAAGGCACGAATGCCCAGTATAGAAAGTAAGGCAGTTGGCCAGTCATGGTGGCACACTCCTTTAATCTCAGCACTCAGGAGGCAGAGACACTTCAAGGCCAGCCTGGTCTACAAAGAAAGTCTAGGACAGCCAGGACTATAAGAGAAACTCTGTCATGAAAAACCAAATTAAAAAAGAAAGAAAGGAAGGAAGGAAGGAAGAAAGGCAGTTAATGAAAACAATGGGTTCATGATCTAAAGAAGCAATTCAAAGATGGAAGTATGAATGGCTGCATTAATAAAAAGAGGACATTCTGTGATAGAAACATTAAAGGCAGAGTGGCAGCCAAGCATAGTGGTGCACGCCTTTAATCCTAGCACTCTGGGAGGCAGAGGCAGGCAGATTTCTGTGAGTTCGAGGCCAGCCAGGTCAAGGGAGAGGGAGAGGGAGAGGGAGAGGGGAGAGGGAGAGGGAGAGGGAGAGAGAGAGAGAGAGAGAGAGAGAGAGAGAGAGAGAGAGAGAGAGAGAGAGAGAGAGAGAGAGAGTCAGTCGAGGACAGCCAGGGCTACACAGAGAAACCCTGCTTTGAAAAAGAAACCAAACCAAACCAACAAACATGCATGGCAAGTTCTGGTGAGGAGATGCAGTGGCAGATGCTGCCTTCTTGTCCTGTGGATGTATGAAGTGGTATCTCATTAATGTTGTGCCCAACTAGCTAGCATACAAGAGAAAAGGGAAGACCTCTGGTGGTGTGACTGTAGACTGAAGAAAGCATGGTTTTGGAAGGGGTCAGGGTAAGGCAGCTAGCTTTAGGTGTTGCTCTACTTTTTCACTGGCCTCAGTCCTGAGGGAGTCCTTAAAAGTATCTGTGTAGATCTGGGTGTGTGTTCAGGCCCTTCTTAAACACACCACTTTGGGCTTGAGCCCCATCTAACATGTGAGGGAGGAAAAGAAACACAGGTAGAGGGTGCTGTCTGCAAAGAGGAACTTGAGGTTAGTTTTCAGGAGATGAGAGGGTGTCATAGTTTTTTTGTTTTCAACTTGACTCAAACCTATACATACCTTGAAAGACAGAATCTCAGCTGAGGAATTGCCTCATCAGCTTTTGCAGACATGTTTGTGGGGCTGTTTTCTTAATTGCTATTTGGTTTTGATGTGATTTCACTGTGGATGGTACCATGTCTGGCCAGGTGGGCCTAGCCTATATTAGAAAGATGGCTGTCTTAGTCAGTGTTTTATTCCTGTGAAGAGACACCATGGCCACAGTGACTCTTATAAAAGAAAACATTTAATTGAAGCTAGCTTACAGTTTCAGAAGTTTCATCCATTATTGTCATGGAGGGAAGCATGGCAGCATGCAGACACGGTGCTGGAGAGGCAGCTGAGAGTGCTACATCCAGAACAGAAAGGGAGCAGGAAGAGAGAGAGAGCCATTGGGCCTGGGTTGGACTTCTGAAACCCCAGAGACACATTTCCTCCAACAAGGCTAGACCTACCCCAACAAGGTTACACCTCCAAATAGTGCCATGTTCTATGAGCTTATAGGAGTCATTTTCATTCAAACCACCACAATGGCCAAGCAAGATGGAAGAAGCAAGCCAGTAAGCAGCATTTCTTTACCATCCCTGTAATCTATAAGGCAAATAAATATGTTTCTTCCCCAAATTGCTTTGGGTTGTGGTATTTACCACAGCAACTGAAACAAACTCTAACAGAGGAAAATGTGAGTTCTGGAGATATGGGCTTGGGACAAAGAGGCAGCGACTTGCAAGTTCCTGAGGATAATTGGTGGCTACGTTCACTGACTTTGGAAGTTGTTTTCTATATGACACTCCCACAAGGTTAGAAATGATCGGTCACTTTCCAATAGACATTGATGGGAAATGAGCAAAGGGCCAAACTTATCCAAGTGCTTCCAAGGTATCAAGAGAAAGTATAAAGATACACATTTGAGGTACTGAGGTACTCTTACCGCTGATGACATCGCATGCTTTCCCTCATCCAGTCAGACAATAGGCTGCAGGGGAGACTGGCAGAGCGGGTAGTCTAAAAGGATAGTGCACACTTTTAACTAGGGTGAGATGGATTCATACTTCCTTGGCACAAGAGATTAGATAAATGTTAAATAAGAAGCAGCATTTTTCTTGTCTAGATCTGTGTTAAGGTTATTATTTTTTTACAAAATAATGTTTGCTTCTCAGTTTCTCTCTTAAGCCGGCTATCACAAAGCAAATGATACTCATATTTGTTTAATAATAAGCTTCACAACACAATAATTGAACAGTCATTATTCTATTCTTAACCCTCTAAGCTAACCTGGTTTCCACCCAGTGTACATCCCAGAGACACTTGCACTTTGTAGCTTTCCTGCTCCAACTCCTCTCCTGATGTCTCTTAGATCTTTCCCATGGCTGAATCCCTTACCTCCTCTTCTAACTCCTTTTCCCCTGGCTGGCAGGAAGTCCAGCCCTATTCTCCCCCCTGCTCAGTGATTGACTATAAGCTGCTTTATTGATGTATTAGGGGACAAATGGGGAGCAGTGTTTACATGACATTGAGAAAGGAGATTCTCAGAGCAAAGATTGCAACAGATATGGGGGTACAGCATTTGAATTACACAATAGCCGTATGCCTACAGATCTGAGTGTGAAGTTTGTGGCCTGACTTTGCACTTCTGTATGAATTTTCATTACATCATAATAAACATATTATCTAGGCAATTCTTTCTCACACCCGAACAGAGGGAAGTCAACATGGAATCAAATTAAGGATGACTCAGAGCAAGGGACACACTTTCACCAGCAGGCCAGAATGAAGACTCATGTGCAATAGGCTTACGCACCAATCCACTAACACACATCCTTGAGGGGCAGAGGCAGCTTCTGTGACTCTTAATGATTTTGTTTTGTTTGCATGTATGTGTGATGTATGTTCTTGTGTGTAGACATGTTACCATGTGGGGGGGCATGTATGTGCGCACGTGTGTGTGTGTGTCCCAGAGGTTCACATCAGGTGTCTTCCTCTACCCTCTTCACCTTATGTACTGAGACAGTGTTTCTCACTTGAACTTAGAACTCACAGATGCAGCTAATCTCCTAGACAGTTTACCCCAGGGACCTCCTGTTTCAGTCTTCCAAGGCTGGGTTACCATACCCACCTGGCTTTTATGTAGGTGCTAGGGATTTTAACTCTGGCCTTACACTTGTGCAGTAAGGAACCTTACCCAATTTGCTACCCTCCTCCATTTGTTTTAGTAAGTATGTGTTCTGAGAGACAAACTACTTTTAGCAATAGGTTACCGTGTTAGTATCTTAGGGCTGGCTTTAGCTACTTTTCTTGTGAGAGAAGTGAACAAAAGTCTAATGACCTCACATAGGATACAAATGACAGACCAAAACAACAGATTTCATGGAAGCCTAGCTGGACAGCCCAATGAGTTTACTGGGTTTCCCTATAGAAGCCCAGGTGTGGGCTTCTAACAGGAGTGCAGGTGCCACAGTGTATCTGTAGAGCTGCACATTGGAATCCTGCCTTCAGCTGGTCTTTTATCTCTCAAGATCAAGTACAATAGGGAAATGAGATGGATGCAGAGGAATGGTCCCAGCCCCATCAGCATCACCTTATCCCTAGCATCACTGTGTTAGCGTGCTTCTTTATTTCCTATGACTATAGGGCCAACGTCATAGCTGCTCCATGATGGTTGACAGTTGGGCCAATCTATAACAAAGTGACAAAGATTAAGTGACAAAAATGACAGAAATGTATTATATTAAGTTGTAGAAAGGTGTTAAAATCAGGTCGTATTCTGATCTTTTTAAAAGATTTTTTATTAATTTATTCTTGTTACATCTCAATGGTTATCCCATCCCTTGTATCTTCTCATTCCTCCCTCCCCCCATTTTCCCCTTATTCCCCTCCCCTGTGACTGTTCCTGAGGGGGACCTCCTCCCCCTGTATATGCTCATAGGGTATCAAGCCTCTTCTTGGTAACCTGCTATCCTTCCTCTGAGTGCCACCAGGTCTCCCCCTCCAGGGGACATGGTCAAATATGAGGCACCAGAGTACGTGTGAAAGTCATACCCTACTTTCCACTCAACTGTGGAGAGTGTCCTGTCCATTGGCTAGATCTGGGTAGGGGTTTAAAGTTTACAGCCTGTATTGTCCTTGGCTGGTGCCTTAGTTTGAGCAGGACCCCTGGGCCCAAATCTGCCTATCATAATGTTCTACTTGTAGGTTTCTAGGAACCTCTGGATCCTTCTACTTTGCTATTCTCCCATGTTTCTCTCATCTACAGTCCCAATAGGATGTCCTCCCCTCTGTCCCAGTTTCCTGGTTAGTGAAGGCTTTCATGGGACATGCCCCTTGGGCTAGTATGCAGATATAAGTGAGTATATACCATTTGAGTCTTTCTGCTTCTGGGTTAACTCACTCATTATGATCATTTCTAGCTCAATCCATTTGTCCACAAATTTCGGGAATTCCTTGTTTTTAATAGCTGAGTAGTATTCCATAGTGTATATGTACCACAGTTTCTTTATCCATTCTTCTACTGAGGGACACTTAGGCTGTTTCCGTGTTCTGGCTATTATGAATAAGGCTGCTATGAACATGGTTGAGCAAATTTTTTTTGTTGTGTATTCCAAGGTGTGGAATAGCTGGGTCTTGAGGAAGCCCTATTCCCATTTTTCTGAGATAGCACCAGATAGATTTCCAAAGTGGCTGTACTAGTTTGCATTCCCACCAGCAATGAAGGAGTTTTCCTCTCTCTCCACATCCTTACTAGCATGTGGTGTCGCTTGAATTTTTGATCTTAGCCATTCTAATGGGTGTAAGATGGAATCTCAGAGTTGTTTTGATTTGCATTTCCCTGATGACTAAGGAGGTTGAGCATTTCTTTAAGTGTTTCTCAGCCATTTGATATTCCTCTGTTGAGAATTCTCTGTTCGTATCCTGATCGTTACTCCACTGTGAGACTCCATTTTACAAGGGGCTCGCTAGTCCATTTTGATGACTGCATTTCTTGGTGGGCACAGAAACAACATCATCTGTCTGGCAGCACCCATGACGTCCAGACTGTCAACCAACTTATTTCTCAAAGTAAAAAGGGTAACCTGTAAATTTATCAAAGAAAACTGGGGTCATATGATCACAAAGGTGTGTTAAAGTCATATAAATAGAGGGAGGCCTGAGAACTCATGACAGAGTCCAAGAAAAGTGGTGCAGCTCCCTCACGTGGACCCCATAAAGAGGAGGACACTTAGCACTGGCATGTTAGTGGCCCCACCAACCTCTCCTCTGACCCACTGGTGTGTGTGTGTGTGTGTGTGTGTGTGTGTGTGTGTGTGTGTGTGTTGGGGACCAATGGGCAGAGAATTCCCTACTTGTCCCAGGGCTTCCACTCAGCTCTGTCCCCACTGTTGGAGCAGCCTACCTAAGCTGCCACCTACCCACATGCCTATTGGTCCCTCTGGACCTGCCATCTATCTGTTTGCTCAGTCTTTCTGGACCCAGTCATGTCCTCTGTCTCTATGGACCTCCCTAGTCTCATGTACCTCAGCAGCTCAGCCTGACCTCAAGGCTCAGCTCAAACTCTGCTCTGTGTCTGGACTCCACAGAGGCCCCCAGCAAATCTGCAGCCAAATTTGTTATTTTATTCCTATAGAGACTTTGTTTCAGTCTTCATCATCTACTTGGTACATTTTAGGAACGCTTTTTATTAACTAGGTGTAGTCATTCTGATACTTACACACACACATACACACACACACATACATACATACATACATACATACATATATACATACATACATATATACGTACGTACATATGTAATACAGACATACATATGATGGATAAATACATTTAACGTGTAATGTATGATCTAGGATTTGTGTGTGTGGCCTGAGAATTGATATTAATAGGCAGGATTGGAGTGCTGGAGAGATGGTGCAGTAAGTAAAGGTGCCTGGTGCTAAACCTCACTACTCACAGGGTTGAAAAAGGGAGCCAGCTCCTACCAGTTAAAATTCTTTGACCTCCACACATGCTTTGTGGCACACATGTGCCCAACACATATACACACATATGCATAGACACTAACAAATAAGTGTAATGATTTAAAAAATATTGGAACCAGATAACCTGTGTTTCCCTTGCTCAGCTTTCGAGGGAACCAGAACTACCTGACGCATTGCTGCCCAAACCCTGACAGACCTTAACAGATGTGTTTTAGGTCTGGTACACCCACCACAAGACTAAACACTTGAAATCGGAATACCAGCTTTCTCTTGTAAGAGAGAATCCTCCCTTATCATTTCTGGCTTTTGATATTTGCTCACAGTCCTTGTTATTTTGGCTGGAGCGTGCTTCACTCAATTTCTGCTTTGGCCATCAGAGGTCTCTGTTCTCTCTGTGTCCAAATTTGCTGCTTTTATAAAGGTACTAGCCATTGTAATATACCTCATCTTTGTATTATTATCTTTACTCTCTACGTCTTTATTATCTATACCTGTAACAACTCTGTATCCAAGTAGCGTTTAGAACTTAACACTATGGATTTGAGAGGGAGAAATGCAATTATCTCATAACAAGGGAAAAGTCAGAATTCTTTTTTTCTAGAATTATCATAGTTTTATTATTTTATGTTAACGTTTATTTGTTTCACTAATATTATTATTTACATAAGATAAAAATAGGATAAAATTTTTTCTAGTGAGGTCAAGCTGTTCTCACAATATTTCTTTTTCTTTTTTCTTTTCCTTTTTTTTTTTTTTTTCTGAGGCAAGGTCTCTCTGTGTAGCCTTGGCTGTCCTGGGCTCACTTTGTAGACCAGGCTGGCCTCGAACTCACAGTGATCCCTCTGCCTCTGCCTCCTGAGTGCTGGGATTAAAGGTGTGCGCCACCACGCCCATCTTCTTGTCCTTTTTAAAAAAATATAATTTATTAAATTATTCTTATTACATCTCAATGGTTATCCCATCCCTTGTATCCTCCCATTCCTCCCTCAAAAGTCAAAATTCTTGAGGAAAGAAATTGATAACTCATAGCCAGAGTGACTTAGAACCTTGAACTTTTCTTGTATGTCTGCCTCCTTTGGGCTCTGAGTCATGCAAATTGCGGGTCCCAGGGTATTCCTCCTTGTTGGTTATCTGTTTCGGAAGAGGTCTCTCAGCCCGTGGTTCTGGTTCAAACGTGGTTTGGCAGTGATGTGATGTTTGAGTGACCCTGAAGCTGAGGTGGATAAGTCCTGGTGCGAGGTGGATGAGTCCAGGTGCAAGGTGGATGAGTCCAGGTGCGAGGTGGATGAGTCCAGGTGTGAGGTGGATGAGTCCAGGTGCAAGCTGGAAAGGACCTTTCTCCCTGGATTTACTTCCCAGAACGTTACAGAAAGCGATTTCTTACCAGACCTGGGGAAAGTGCCTTCTTTCCCAATAGAATGTGACCATGTCCTTCCAGAGTCACAGATTTACAAGTTTTCCTGTTGCGTCTTTATTTTCATCTTCCTAGCTGCTTAGAGGAAAATCAGGATAATTCTGAAAGTGGAACTTTCAATTCAGGGCTCTTTATTATTTTTCTTGCTCCTAGGTTTGTGGTTTTGGGTTATACTAATGCATTTACACCCACAAAGTAAGCTTGAGCTGTTGAAATGTGGTCATTAATTAATCAATTAATCTAAGCAAAACCTCCCATGCTAGGGACTTCTTGCTTCATCTCTCCAGTGAGCTTGAAGCCAGGTTACAATGATTTCTGATGCTGAAGGTCCCTCTGGCTGATGAGTCCTGCCAGGGAAGGTCATGGGAAGCCTGTAGTGTTAATGTCTTTCCTGGTTGGATTCCAGGTGGTGTTCAGTCCCTCTGCTTGCTTTGGCTTTCCCACATTACTTCCTACGTGGGTGTTACAGGAACCTTCCTCTCAATGTCCAACAAAACCCTCCCCTTCCCCTTCCAACCTTGCTACAAAAGGTTGGAAAAAACTCACTGTGGTTTTTCCCCTTAATTTTATTTTATGTGGATTGGTGTGGGGGTGTCAGATCCCTTCGAACTGGAATTACAGACAGTTGTGAGCTGCCATATGGTTGCTGGGAATTGAACCCAGATCCTTTGTAAGGGCGGTGCTTTTAATCACTGAGCCATCTCTCCAGCCCCAACTCACTGTGGCTTTAATTTAGCAAGGGTCAACGAGAAGGACAATGAGAAAAGTGCTCGGCGCCATTCACACAGATATAGCTCAACAGAGGGATGACACTTTCAGTAATAAGAGTCCCATGGGAACGGAAGACTCACTGCACAGTTTAAGAATTGTCAATGCATATGTTCCAAGAGCCAATGGGAAAAATAAATTATTCTTGAATCATGGGTGGCAAAAGGTCGGTAAGTCTGTGGGGTTGCTGGAAGGACATAGGTAGCCCTGGGAAAGAACAGAAAAGTCTATTTCCTAAGCAGACAGTTGTATGTGCAGAACCCAGGTGAGCGCTGGCACAGCAGAGCTGTGAAGGTGTGGCGAGCACATCACTCAGCTGGGGGTGGGGCTCCTGCTCCTGCTCTCCCAGTTCTGTCTAGTTGGGGGGCTAAGCGCAGGAGGGGGGGTGTCTGAGAACAAGGAGGGTTTGCGAAGAGAACAAAAGCAAATGGAAAGTGCAACCAGGGGAGGTGCTAAAAGCACGATTTTTCCCTTATTAAAAATTGTATTTCCTTATTAAAAATTGTATTGGCCAAATAGTATGATTACACTAAAGGATAGTCAGCCAATACAGAACATTTAAGAAATCAAAACAATGGTGGCACACAACTTTAATCCTATTTGGGAGGCAGAGGCAGTTCCTCAGTGAGTTCTAGGCCAGCCTGGTCTACATGGGATTCAAGCTGATGTGGCTATGTACTGAGACCCTGTCTCTCTCTCTTTTTATTTTTCATTTTTTTGAGACAAGGTTTCTTTGCTTTTTTTTTTTTTTCCCTTCACTCTCCTGGAACTCACTCTAAACGAGGCTGGCTTCGAACTCACAGAGATCTGCTTATCTCTGCCCTGAGTGCTGGGATTAAAGGCGTGTGCCACCACCACCTGGTTGAGACCCTGTCTCAAACAAACACAAAAGAACTAAAAGAAACAAATCACAGACCTTCCACATAGCTATTTTTAGTAAAACACTACTCACTGGTTTTATCTGTTAATGACTCCGTATTTTTAAAGTTGTTATCTTTTTAATAATATAAATATCTCCCCATTTTGTTAAAGTACTTTCAGTATCATTTTACTGAATGTAAATGTAACAACATATCATATTTTGTGCAATAAATGATTTCTTTCTGGTTGATCATTGAGGAAAAAGCACTTTTTGCTTTTAGTTATTATTAACATGTATATTCCCCATAGCTATTAATGGGTTGTTGTGATGTTTTACACATGCGTGTAATGTATTTTGACCATGTTCACTCTCCCAATCTTTTCCTGTTTTCCCCATTTCTTCCTCTTCCAAACTACTACCTCTTTCATTGATCTGGTTTTCTCCTTCTCTTCTCTTCCTCCTCTTTTTCCTTCTCTCTGCACTCTTTCTCCTCCACCCCTTTCTTTTAAAAAATAATTTTCACCCTGATCATAAACCCCCCTCCTTCCTCTCCCCTCCCCTATTCTTCAGAAAAAGTGAGGCCCCCCCTTATCTATCCACCCCAGCTCATCAAGTCGCATCAGGACTGAGTGCATTCTCTTCCCCTGTGGCCTGGCAAGGCCACTCCCCTACTAGGAGATCCAGAGGAGACCTGAGATGCTCATCAGCTACAGCTGTGTAGGGGGCCTAGGTCCAGTCCGTGCGTGGTCCTTGGTTGGTGCTTCAGTCTCTGCAAGTCCTGGTTATTTGTCTTCATTGGTCTTCTTGTGGAGCTCCTGTCCGCTCCAGGTCCTTCTGTCCTTCCCCCTACTTTTCCACAAGACTCCCTTCGCTTTGTCCAGTGTTTGGCTGGGAGTCTCAGCACTGGCTTTGATCTGCTGCTGGGCTCCACCCCCTTCTTTGTCTTCCTCTCCACCTCCTTCTTTTTAGTGACCCATTGAATTAATTAGGGCTGTTGTAGAAGCATGTGTGAAGTGAAGTGTTATTTATAAGAGAGTTGACACCTTACCACTGGCTACACTACTGAAGAAAATGTAGCTCTCTTTCCCAGTGCCCATTAACTGCATTTGTATCTTCAGGGAGGGAAGGGCCTCCCCTTTATTTCTAGGTCTAATATTGTGCAGAGCTTGTATTTCTAATCACAGCTGCTCAAAGTTCAAGAGGGCATTAGCCATGCCATGCCATGAAGAGTGTTCTACAACATTCCGTCCCTTCTTCTGACCCTTACGGTCTTTGAGACTCCTCTTCCAGTGTTTTTCCTGAGCACTTTGGGTGTGTGTGCATCATATAAATATCCCACTTGGGGGTGAACGTTTATTCTTTTCCATCTGACTACTTGTAAGTCTTTGCAATAACTCCACCCATTGCAAAATTAAGCCCTTTTGTCCAAGCTGACAGTAGCAGTTAATAACTATGGGCATAAACAAACTATTTACAAGGTGGTTTGTTAGGCAAGCACTTTTATAGGTAATTTGAATTAAATTGTTTTGGTGGTGGTACTTTGAAGTATTCTTCATGGATAGTGTCCAATGACATTGCTTTTCATGGAGATACAGTTTCTAGAAGCAAGCCTCTTGAGCTCCATAGACATAAGAATCTGATAAAAATGAGCTATACAGATGGGTTCCATCAGACATTTGTATAAGATTACTAATGCCAGATATGGTGGCAAATGTAATTCATTACTTGGGGGCAGAGACAGATAGAAGGATCACTAGGTCTAGGCTAGCATCGAACACACAGAAGGTTCCAGGCTAGACTAGAAAGCACAGTAAAACCCTACATCAGGAAACAAAACAAAAGTAAATGGCAAGCAGAAAAGCAAAGGAGAGAGAGAGAGAGAGAGAGAGAGAGAGAGAGAGAGAGAGAGAGAGAGAGAGAGAGGTGTGTGTGTGTGTGTGTGTGTGTGTGTGTGTGTGTGTGTGTGTGTGTGTGTAAGAGAAGCTGACATGGAAGTGTATGTCTATGATCCAGCCATCAAGAAAATAAGGAGGCAGGAGGATTGCTACTAAAGGAAGGCTAACTTGTGTTATATACAGTGAGTTCTAGCAAGCTTGGGCCACATAATAATAGCATGTACCAGAGGGAGGGAATCAGGGAGAGAGAGAGAGAGACAGAGAGAGAAGAAGAAGGAGGAGGAGGAGAAGGAGGAGGAAGAGGAGAGGAAGGTACAATATTGATAGCTAAAAATATATTTCGAAAACTAGCACAACAAAGTGAAGAAGTGGCTAGCTGCAGTGTCTCACACTTGTAATCTCAGCACTTGGGGAGGCAGAGGCAGGTGGATCTCTGTGACTTCGAGGCCAACCTTGTCTACAAAGTGAGTCCAGGACAGCCAAGGCTACACAGAAACCCTCTCTTGAAAAAACAACCAAACAACAACGAAAGAGACCCACAAAAAGACAAAACATAAAAAGGAGTGGTAGGGGCTTTTTGGTCATGGAGGATGGAGGACAGTCAAGGAGAATGGTAAGAAGAAGTCCTTCTGTCCTTCTGTTGCATAAGAAGGCGATGGTCAGGCTCTGTGTCAACAAACACACAAGCTCTATTAGATGCAATGCCTACAGGAAAACACTTCTTAGCATTATAAACTCATGTATGTGTTTTTATATGCTATGAAGTTGGGAAAAAGTTAACAGTGTGAAGTATCGAGGCCACAGCTATATAAAAAATGTCATGGTTTTTAGCCAAATCTATGAGCATAAGAAAATAGGTGTTGTGGTACTCTCTCAGCACTCTTTAAGGCTGCTGAAGGTTGGACCTCAGCCAGTGTGAACAATTGCTTTTGCTGGCAACAACAGTTCCAATGAAAACAGAGGCAAGCCACCATTTTAGTTTTTAACCCAGAAACAATGAAAGCATAAAATCTTTCACGGAAATCATTTGCACATTTATTTTACTGCTATTTAAAGAAGTAGGAATTCCATGAAATTTTTTGTTCATGATGACAATAAGCTGCGAAGGACATTGTATAGGGCTTTTGAGTTAGAAGTGTGATAAGCAGGGAGTAAGCTAGAAGGAAAGAAATATATGTACTTGAAAGTTGTGATTACTGGATTTTGGGTTTTTTTTTTTTTTTTTTTGCTTTTGCTGTTGTTTGTTTGTTTGTTTTTGGAAACAGGGTTTCTCTGTGTAGCTCTGGCTATCCTGGATCTCCCTCTGTAGATGGGAATCCACCTGTCTCTGCCTCCTGTGCACTGAGATTAAAGGCATGCATCACCATGCTTGGCTATGTAACTTTAGCATTCTCTGACCATTGTATACCTGATGTTCATGGACATCTTTTTCTTCTTTTTTTTTTTTTACATTTACTGTTTTATTTATTTATTTTTAACATATACATTTGTTTTATTACACATGAATAAAACAAACTACATGCAGCAGGGAGAACCATGAGACAATCATGAGTTATACAAATGTTACATTCATAGTGATTTGGCTATTTGTATTTGTCAAACTTGAAGTAAACATCTTTTCCATCTTGTGTCTAAATTTCTGAATAAACTTCAGTATCTATCATATCTCATCTCTATTAACTTAAGTCCTTTATCTTGATCTAAAAAGATCTTATCCCCTAACCAACTAAACTTGATTGTAAAATTAAACTATCTGGTCTTCAACCCCCCTCAGAGACTTGAGAAGGAATAAACTTAAATACCTGAGTGAACCAGTAGTGCAGGTAAACAGCTTCCAAAATGAAAAACTGACTGAGACAGTTTATTGCCTGAACAGTCACCCAACACTTTCTAAAACATTGGAGCCTCATCTTCGTCCTCCTAGCCCAATATCTCTGCTAGACTTATTCGCGAGGCAGGAACTATTGAGGACTTGCTTACTCTGTCTTGGCAGAGTTTGGCTGTTGACTCTGCCTGCATCTAAGCTTGCCCATTTTAAGGCAGAATTCTGTCTGTGGCAGAAACAAGGACATTTTGCCCAGTGACTTATTTGTCACATTCGAAGCCAACTCCATAAGGAGGTTCTTTGATGCTCATCATCTTTGAGATTGGCTGTGTGTTGACAGTTAACTTGTCTTGTTGTCAGAGAATCTTTAGAATAATAAAACATCTTTAAATCTCATATTCTGTGGGTCTCTGATGCTTTTGAAGACCTTATCTAACTATTTTACCTTATATATCTATAGAATCATATCTATTAGACCTAGAATATATATTCTTGTGCTAAATCAGACTAGTATTTGACATGACCATGATTTGCATCAATATGCAAAATTCTATACCAATGACTTAGAGATAACGTTTGTGAGCCTTGAGTTAAGGAATGGGTTTAATCCCATTAACCTTTTGTTCTATCCTCCCTCTATATTTCTATATCCTCCTTTCTTTCTTTTCATATCCTATCTCCTTACCTATGGATGAAAGATAAAGGAGAAGAGAGACATCGTTGAGTTCAGCCTAGTTTTCTCTCTGTATAAGACCAATAATAGCTTATAACCACCTCCTGATGAAAATAAGCATTTGTAGATCAAGAGAACAAACAGAAACTTACCCAACCCACCTTAGAGGGAATGGGATGTCACTCTCTTAAGGTTTCTTCAGCCTGAATTGGGGCATATAATATCTTAGAAGGGGCCAAGAAAATTGGGGAAAATGGTTAAGCAAGCCAAGGATTGCATTTGTGATCCAGTTTCTAAATGTTGGGAAATTCCAAGCTTAATAGGAGTACAGTATGGGACAGATTGAAATGCTGGACCAAATGGGATCAGAAGCTTTCTACAACGCTGTCCTGGAAGCTGTCCAATTCTGATGGGTAACAGCAACAGAGTTGTCTGGGCCTGGAGCAAACACAATGCAGGATGTCAGTGTCCAGCCTGCTGAGAGGAGTGAATCCTGTCAGGTCTGATCCAGCATCAGTGTCTGCTTCTTTTCTTCTAAGAATATAATTTCTCACAAGCATTATGCAGTTCTAACATTGTAATTGCATGAGGTATGCGAGATGTACAGAGCAATTAAAGCTGGTTCTCTGCTCATTGTATGAGCAGAAGTAAGACATCTGCAAATCTTCCTGCATGCCATACTAAGAATGGCCTCTAGCAATAAGTCACAAAGAATCTGTGGCCAACATGAGGCCTCTCTATGCATTTACATTTGTATCTCTGCCAGTCTCAGAGCTATTCCCATGTAGTGGGATTAGCAATATAAATTACCTGCTTGTTCTGCAGTTTGAATTATTTACATCCCAATTGCCACCCCCTCCCTCAACACCTCCCAATCCCACATACTCCCAATTCAGCTTGGTGGTGCGTGTCTTTAACTCCAGCAGTCTTGAGGCAGAGACCGGCAGATCCCTGTGAGTTCACGGTCAGCTTGAATTGTGTATATAGTGCTAGGCTACCCAGAACTACACAGTGAGACCTTGTCTCAAAAAGTTTACCTTTCACTTGGGAGGCAGAGGCAGAGGCAGGTGGATCTCTGTGAGTTTGAGGCTAGCTTGGTCTACAAAGCAAGTCCAGGATAGACAGGGCTACACAAACCTGTCTCAAAAAAACCAAAGCAACTAACCAACCAAACAACCCTGCCCCCCCCCCCAAAAAAAACCCCATAACTTTGCTCAATGCAACTATGGGTCCAGCTAAAATATTTTTCTAAACTTGATTGCAGTTGGGTCCCTGACATTTCAGCCAATGAAATTATTGGAGAAACCACCAGGTTCCGTTCCTTTGTTCTATCGTCTGTATTATCTTCTGTATTGTTTTTGCCCTGAGAATATTTTAAATTAACTAGCTAACTTGAGATTGTCCGACAGTAAAGCTGTGAGATGGTCAGGTACCCAGGGGGCCACTAACCCACTAGCCTGGTTGCCTCCATTTCTTTTTCTTTCTTTGTCCTAAAATAATATTTTTATTGATTCTTAAGGAATTTCACATCATAACCCCATCACACTCACTTTCCGGTCCTTCCATGTCTGCCCTATCCTTGCCCTTGTGACCACCCCACCCAATAAAATAAAAATGATAGTGAAAAAAGTCTAATTTGTGTAATCCATATACTCAGCAGAGCATGGTCAAACTCCCAGTGGCCAGTTCCCTAAAGGAAATGGAGATTTTCTGCACCTGAACCGCCTCCAGAAGCCATCACTTGTGGAGAGCTACACTTCAGCATCCTTATCACAAATGTTAAGAGTTCTTTTTTGGTCGTTTTTTTTTTTAGGCTGTTTCTTTTGTGGAGAGGGTTGGGGTAGAGGTAGGGATTGTCACAGTAGTCCTCCATATTCCTCAACTGTGCATCTGCAGTCACTGTCAAAGATGCTTCATTGCTCTTTATGGTCAGTAGGAACACAGATCATAGGCTTCCATATGGTTTCTAGCACCAATACAGGCCATGAACATGGCCCCTGCCCACAGTAGGACCACAGACCCAGACAAAGCCCCTAGAGGGAGCCCAGATTATGGACATTACCAAGGCAGCACAGGCCACTCACATCAACGTGGCCTCCTGCGGCAGCCATCAACATGGCTTCAAGCCTTGGTATAGACCAGGAACATCTGCTTGTCATTAAATTGTAACACAGACCATGAACATCAACATGGTTCTCAGCCACATCAGGACCATTGACCACACATGGCCCTCGGTGACATCATGGACCAAGGCCGTCTTTCCAGAAGGTCCAGTCTAAGAAGTGAACCATTCCTCATCTTCGGCCTCCATCATTGTCCGGAGCCAGGGATTGGGCAGTGTATTTGGGGGCTGAATCTGTGTCTGCGTAAGCTCCAGGCTGCTGCACACAATCTCTCCAACCTCACTGGGCAATGACTTGTCCCATTGTTGACCTCTGACCTCTCACACCTGTCATGTCCTCAGTTCCACCTCTTTCGACAGCACACACATGCTCCTCTTTTCTATCTTTTCCACCTCTCCACCACACATCCATTCATTGTAGTGATTCCTCTACTTGTTTTTATTGAAGCTTTTGGTGGATTCCTGTTCCCTGTGGTACCCAGACATCTTAAATTATGTGGAACCTTTGACAGAATCTTGTTTTGTATGCTCTGCTTTATGTATAAGCTAGTCATTGTCATAAGGATGCATTTCATGATTTTCTTCCTCAAGTCCTCTTCTAGGCAGGTCCAACCTTTTGTCTGTGAGACACAGCATTGTCACCTACACAGTGTATACTCAAGAACCATATAATTCAGTTAAGGAAAAAAACCACATATTTTAAGAACGTTAACCATTTAGTTGTGGACCACATGCATAGCTATCCTGGGGAGCATGTAGCCTATGGGCCACAGGCAGTACACACTAAGCTATTTACGCATTTATGAATTAACATTACCAAAACATTTCCTCTTTCTCATTAGTGTATTAAATGCCTAATAAGCATTTGATGTGGCTGATGGAAAAATAGAGAAATGGGGCCTTCGGGTCCATTCAACAGAACACGCCAGATCTCTAAACATAACTTTAGTAAAAGAGAATAGCTGAAGGACCAGCCCTCTGCTCTGCTCTGCTCCTTTGCAGGTACATTAAAAGTGCCCACATTTGTTTGCCTTCATATAATTTAGTATTTCTGAGCCTCATGTGACTGAGACTCCATCTCCTCAACCTGCATTAGTGAGTGCCTATCGGAGAATCCACAGAGGCTGTGAGCATCTGCGCATGCTCCTCATAGGGTAAGGCCACCAATACCCTGTAATGCAAAGGAGAGTGGTTCATGAAAGGGATAATTGAAAGAACATGGAGCCATATGAATGTACCGATATTTTTTTTTTGAGACAAGGTCTTGCTCTTTAGCAATAGATTGCCTGGAACTAAAAATGTAGACCAGGCTGGCCTCAGCGTCACAAAGACCCTTTACCTTCCAAGGACTGCAATCAAAGGCATGCACCACCATGCTCAGTGATACTGTGATCTTGATAACATATTCCTCACAGGAAAACATGAGGATTTCAGGCTGTGATCAAGAGCGACAGGAGGCTCCGTCTGAAAGTATTCTCCCAAGCCAGCACTCTGAGCTGCTCTCCTGTGTCGTCCACCCACAACGCCTTCCTTCCATTTTGTCTCCCTCTTCTTGCTCCACCAAAACTCACCTTGAGTTGAGTAGGTGGCCTTCCAAGTTGGTATGCACCAGAGGTTTGCAGGAAATGGGTCTTGGCTAAGAGCTGGAGCAGTATCTGGGTTCTGAGAGCAGGGGTAACTGCAGAGGAAGAGGATGGCAACCGAGGATGGAATGTGGAGTCCCTCCTAAAGGGAGAAGCAAACACTGTCATCTCTGGCCAAAGTGCTTACTGGAAAGGGCAGAGTGGTGGGAGGGCAGGTGACTTAGCCTCAGAAACTCAGGGGTGTTCCCAAGGCTCTTTCGTTGTTTTGATTTCTGTCTGAATTTTCTGGACCTTTGTAGACATGACTAGATCAACAGTGGTTATTTCCCCTTCCTGAATTTCATCTGCTGGAACTGGAAACTTAGATGTCAAGTGTTATATAATGAACAAAAAAGACAAATATTATTATTCAAATAATAGCAACAGTATACTTTAAATATATCTGGTTTCTTTTTTCACCTTTCACATTCTTGCCTACTTTAAAACCAGAGTAGACCTTTGCCTGTGCCCTTGCTTTTTGGCTTAGATACTCACTTTTCTTAGTGCTTGTCTGGCAGATGGAGGGTTAAGCTTTTGAGCCTCACCAAAGCTTTATATACAGTCTTGGCATCAACCACACACACTTCTGGGCAGAGTCAGCTTGATGAGACCCTGGATTTCCATTTCACTGGATTTTTCACCTTTGTAAAATTATTTCATTTGTACCAGTCTCAGTGTGACAGATGCAAAGTGTGTGTGTGTGTGTGTGCGTGTGTATGTGTGTGTGTATGTGTGACTGTGAGCATGTGTGTGCTCATAGGTTACTGTGCAGGCTGAAAAATGGTACTAGTCAAGCCCTCTATCCATTACCAGGCAATACTAATGATCAATAACTGCATTCTGGTGGCTGTTAATACGATGGTGAGGTTGTGGTTCTTCTTCATATCATTGGCATTTTTATTACATAAATATAAAAGCTACCATATCAATTTGGAATGGAACATAACCCAGAATGCTTTTGAAAACTCTCCAATAGTATTTAGTTTATTTGTTTAATGAATTTTTAAAGCTGAGACATAATGTTTACACATTGTCATCAGGTCTTTTATGGAGATTTAATGCTTGCCTTATGTACAATCATCAATCCGGAGCATTAAGCATGGTCACATTTTCAAACGCTAGAACTTCCATGTGTTAGGCATTTCACAAGCTTCTGTCATGGTGCAGTGCAGCCAACTGTCTTAATTACCAGTTCCCCCCTATGTTATAAAGAAAGAACATATCACTTCACTTCCTCCGCTCTGTTTTGTGCCCTTTATACAGCTTCCCTCCATCCCTCCTCTCTTCTGCTCTTCCCAGTCTTCCATAACCATAATTCCATTGCACTCTCTTATGAAACTGACCCATCATTTGCCACAAATGAGTGAGAACATATGGTGTTTGTCTTTCTGCTGCAAGTGACCAGGTTCACTCCTGTTTATGGACGAATAATATTCGTGTGTATACACGTTTCATTTCTTTGCATTCTCCTGTTGCTGGATAACTAGTCAACCACAAAGTTTGGATATTGTGGATAGTAATAAACAGGAGGTTGCTAGTATTTTTGCATAATAATTTCATATCTTTTGTGAATTCCAGGGGTAGAATTGCTCGACCATGAGGTAGCTCTTTGGAGGAATCACCATACTGTTTTCCACAATAGGTGTGCTAACTTATACTCCCATCAACTCTGTGTAAGATTTTCCCTTTCTTTTTACCAGGTGTGTGTGTGTGTGTGTGTGTGTGTGTGTGTGTGTGTGTGTGTGTGTGTGTGTGTGTTGGATGATATCCATTCTAACTGGGGTAAGATGTCTTATTGTGGTTTTATTTGTATCTATCTAATATGTAGCAAGATGAAGCGTTGTTCAGATACCTACTGACCATTTGTATGTATTGGTTTCAGAAATGGCTATTTAGTTCTTTAGCTTATTATTCTTACTATTTATTCGTTTATTTATTTACATGTGGTGTGTGTGTGTGTGTGTGTGTGTGTGTGTGTGTGTGTGTGTGTGTATGTGTGTGTCTTTATGCGGTATGTGTACATGAGTGCAAGCACTGGTGGAGGCCAGAAAAGGTTGTTCAGTCCCCTGATACTCAAGTTACAGATAGTTGTGGCCTGCCAGAAACGGGTGCTGGGAACAGAGCTTAGGTCCTCTGTGTAATCAGCAAGTGCTCTTAACCAGTGATCCATGTCTCTAGTCACCACCATAATTTATCCATAAATGTGCATAAATTTGTTATTTTTGGTGTTAAAGTTTTTTGATTTATTAGCATATAATGGATAATAGTCTCTTATTCCAGCTAGCTGTTCAGACTGGAGAAGGTTTCTTTCACCTCCTGTAGGTTGTGGTGGTTATGGTCTCGTGTGTGTGTGTGTGTGTGTGTGTGTGTGTGTGTGTGTGTGTGTGTGTGTGTCCCAAGAAGAAGTATAATCTGAGCAGTCTGTATCATGTTACTTGTGTGGGTAGGTTTTCAAGGCTGACCATCTGTTTTCAGACAACCAGTTGTATGGATGTGCTCCTCCCTGCATGATACTATTTTCCTCACTCTCAGCATCCCTTAGTTTCCTATAGTTCTTTGTGTAAGGCTGAGTCCTCATGAACTTTCCCCTTTCATGTTAGTATGCTTACTGGTGTTGTCTTTCTGACATAGGATATAGAGGAGGCCTTTACTAAGTCTCAGTGGTTGAGTGTGCTGGTGCTGGTGCCTATAGCTGTGGTAGCAGTTGTCCTGGGAGTGCAGGATATTAACAGGAATGTTTGTATGAGCACATGGTACAACCTGTATGGGGATAAGACCTGTGTCATCACTAGCCATAGTTCTAAAGTTGCAAACAGAAATGTGGCGTTTTCTTGGTTTTCAAAGATAAACTAGGTGATACCTGGGCTTTTTATGCCTTCAGCTACAGTCTCAAGGCTGAGGGCTGGGGGTGGGGCTGGGACAGCCTTTCCTTATTTCTTGTTGGGTTGGTGTAGTGCCGCTGGTAGTCATGTTTCTGGAGCTATGGAACTTGGCTGAGACCTTTCTCGGCTTCCAATGGACAGGTGCATGTCTAGCTGAGACAGGGCAACAGTGAGTGGGAGCGTTGTCAACTTGGGAAGAGAACCCCATTGGTTCCTGCCTAAGGAAGTGAGTTGCTCTTTTGCTTGTGGCTCTGATAGACATTGACTCTGAAAGTGCAGGATGCTGGGGGGAAGGTGCAGTGTGTTTCACCCAGTGAGGGAAGTAATGGATCAATAGTCACCGTTGTGTCAGCCCAGAGGCCAGAGGAGGGATGTCTAGTGTGGCTGTCTAGCATCTGAGGCTCTGGTGGTTGAGGAAAACCCAGCATGAGCTCCTTCTTGGGGCAGAGGAGTCACTCAGACAAACTGGCTCCCTAAGTTCACTGAAAGCCTGTGAAAACTGTGGCTCCCCTCTGTGGTTGAATCCAGTGGAACCTGCTAGAACTTTATTTTATTCCCAACTGTGCTAGCACGCCCCACTCCTGTCAGGCAGCCGGGGTGGAAGTTATATTTTATTTTCTTATAGAGCCTTCTGACTCTCCTGATATTTAGAGGTCCCATTCCCTTACTGACTTTCAGAATTCTCTCTTAATCCCTCTCCTCAAAAAAGTTTTTCCTTTGTTGTCTTGTTTCTTCTCTGTGGCAGAGTCACCCTCAGGGCACCTCCATTCAACCATCTTGGCTTTACTCTTCCTCCATCACCTTTATCTCGTTTTCTTCATATCGTCATCATCATCATCATCATCATATCCTCCTTTTTCATATCACCATCATCACCACCACTACCACCACCACTGACGACGACATCATCATCATCATCATCATCATCATCATCATCATCATCATCATCTCTCCCTTCTTTCTTTCTTCTTCTCCTTTGGTTCTTGTAGATGTTTTCATTATAGTTATAATTGCTTTCCCCATTATAAAAAAAACTAATTAAGGCTGGGTGTGGTGGCACACACCTTTAATCCCAGCACTCTGGGAGGCAGAAGCAGGTGGATTTCTGTGAGTTCAAGGCCAACTTGGTCTACAAAATGAGTCTAGGACAGCCAAGGCTACACAGAGAAATCCTGTTTTGTATTCCCCCCAAACCTTAAAATTCAATTAAGAGTCGAGGGCAAAGAAACCCACAGAGCTTATGCAGACCAGCACTTGAACAACTCCATTTATGTGTAGTAGTGGTAGTAGTCATAGCAGCAGCAGCAGCAGCAGCAGCAGCAGCAGCAGCAGATTTATGTACATAGAGTTCCTTGGGCCACAAAATAGCAAGTAGCTATTTCTCTTCTTATTCAGGCCAGAAGAGAATGGGCAAGAATTTGTGTCCTGTATGCATATCCTTCCTTTCCAGTCCTCTTAGATTTTGTTATAATATAGGGAGTTGAAAAAATAGCATATTTGGCTGGAGAGATGGCTCAGAGGTTAAGAGCACTGCCTGCTCTTCCAAAGGTTCTGAGTTCAATTCCCAGCAACCACATGGTGGCTCACAACCATCTGTAATGACATCCAGTGCCTTCTTGAGGCAGACAGGCACACATGCAGGCAGAATACTGTATAAATAATAAATAAATCTTTAAAAAAGAAAAATAGCCTATCAACAATAATTAACTTTAATAGTATACATTTACATGTATACTGTTTGGGAAGTGGTGAAATTATGACCTATGGATGAGCAGCAATGCTTAACTTTAAGAGAAAAAAAATCAAACCTCTGCTCCTATGTATGTCATATGCCATGGGTCTCATGGAGCATAAGCAAAGTAAAATCAAGAGAAACACTGGCAGTTTCAGAAGCCCGGGGAAATGCTCTGTGTTGAAAGAACTCACCACAAGTTTGCAAACATGAATTAGGTTCAAGACATCATTTTCTTTGGATGTGGTCATTGAGGAATTTTCTTGCTAGCCATCTTATGAGTATAATCATAATATTTGTAATGCCCATGTTCTGTTTGGATATTCTGAAGGTCGCAAGAGCTTTGCTCTGCTCCAGAGTTACCTAATGTCTCACATGCAGTTAAGTTTTTGAAGCTAGGAACAGATTTCATTATAGTTTTATTTTAGTAGCTGAATTCAGGGTTTAGAAGCAAGAGCTTGTGCGTACCATTTTTCAGCACCTGGTTTATGGCCTATGGCCTTGCCAGAAACAGATGATATCTGTACGTGTCACACCTTGACATGTTTCGCTGAGGAATATAGAAAATTAAGTGTGGAAGGAAAAACATATGTGTAAAGGGGAAAATGAGAAACTTACATGATGAACAGCTAAATAAATGGATATAACTTAGCTTAAACAAGATGATATTTGAGGAAAAATATATGGAAAACACTGGACAGTGGGGTCCTCCTTCTTACTTAGGACAGACAGAACAATGAGCTCATTTGGTACGATTTTTTTTTAATTTTTTTTATTAATTTATTCTTGTTACATCTCAATGTTTATCCCATCCCTTGTATCCTCCCATTCCTCCCCCCCCCATTTTCCCATTATTCCCCTCCCCTATGACTGTTCCTGAGGGGGATCACCTCCCCCTATATATTCTCATAGGGTATCAAGTCTCTTCTTGGCTACCTGCTGTCCTTCCTCTGAGTGCCACCAGGTCTCCCCCTCCAGGGGACATGGTCAAATGTGAGGCACCAGAGTTCGTGAGAAAGTCATATCCCACTCTCCACTCAAGTGTGGAGAATATTCTGACCATTGGCTAGATCTGGGAAGGGGTTTAAAGTTTACCTCCTGTATTGTCCTTGGCTGGTGCCTTAGTTTGAGCGGGACCCCTGGGCCCAAATCTGCCTATCATATTGTTCTACTTGTAGGTTTCTAGGACCCTCTGTATCCTTTTATTTTGCTATTCTCCCATGCGTCTCTCATTTAGAGTCCCAATAGGATGCCTTCCCCTCTGTCCCAGTTTCCTGGTTAGTGAAGGCTTTCGTGGGACATGCCCCTTGGACTAGTATGCAGATATAAGTGAGTATATACCATTTGATTCTTTCTGCTTCTGGGTTAACTCACTCATTATGATCATTTCTAGCTCAATCCATTTATCCACAAATTTCGGGAATTCCTTGTTTTTAATAGCTGAGTAGTATTCCATAGTGTATATGTACCACAGTTTCTTTATCCACTCTTCTACTGAGGGACACTTAGGCTGTTTCCATGTTCTGGCTTTATAAATAAGGCTGCTATGAACATGGTTGAGCAAATTTTCTTGTTGTGTGCTGGAGCATCTTCTGGGTATATTCCAAGGAGTGGAATAGCTGGGTCTTGAGGAAGCCCTATTCCCATTTTTCTGAGATAGCACCAGATAGATTTCCAAAGTGGCTGTACTAGTTTGCATTCCCACCAGCAATAAAGGAGTGTTCCTCTCTCCCCACATCCTCGCCAGCATGTGGTGTCGCTTGAGTTTTTGATCTTAGCCATTCTGATGGGTGTAAGATGGAATCTCAGAGTTGTTTTGATTTGCATTTCCCTGATGACTAAGGAGGTTGAGCATTTCTTTAAGTGTTTCTCAGCCATTTGATATTCCTCTGTTGAGAATTCTCTGTTTAGTTCCAAGCCCCATTTCTCAATTGGGTTATTCGGTTTGGAGGTGTTTAATTTCTTGAGTTCTTTATATATTTTGGATATTAGACCTTTGTCAGATGTAGGGTTGGTGAAGATTTTTTCCCAGTCTGTAGGCTGTCGCTTTGTTCTCTTGACAGTGTCTCCTGCCTTACAGAAGCTTCTCAGCCTCATGAGGTCCCATTTATTAATGGTTGACATTAAGACCTGGGCTGTTGGTGTTCTGTTCAGGAAGTTGTCTCCTGTGCCAATATGTTCCAGGCTCTTTCCCACTTTTTCCTCTAAGTGGCTTAGTGTCTCTGGTTTTATGTTGAGGTCTTTAATCCACTTGGATTTGAGTTTTGTGCAAGGTGACAAATATGGGTCCAGTTTCATTTTTTTACACATAGACCTCCAGTTAGACCAGCACCATTTGTTGAAGATGCTCTCCTTTTTCCATTGAATGGATTTGGCTTCTTTGTCAAAAATCAAGTGACCATATATGTGTGGATTCATATCTGGGTCTTCGATTCGATTCCACTGATAACCAGCCTGTTGCTGTGCCAGTACCATGCTGTTTTAATTACTATTGCTTTATAGTACAGTTTGAAATCAGGTATGGAGATTCCTCCGGAGCACCTTTTATTGTACAAGATTGTTTTAGCTATTCTGGGTTTTTTGTTTTTCCATATGAAGTTCAGAATTGAACTTTCAATGTCTTTAAAAAATTGTGTAGGTATTTTGATAGGGATTGCATTGAATCTGTAGATTGCTTTTGGGAGGATGGCCATTTTTACTATGTTAATTCTCCCGATCCATGAGCAAGGAAGATCATGCCATCTTCTCAGGTCATCTTCAATCTCTTTCTTCAGAGTTTTGAAATTTTTTTCATACAAGTCCTTCACTTGCTTAGTTAGGGTAACTCCTAGATATTTTATATTGCTTGTGGCTAATGTGAAGGGTGTGGTTTTCCTAATTTCTTCCTCTGCAAGCTTGTCATTTGTGTATAGGAAGGCTACAGACTTTTTTGAGTTAATTTTGTATCCAGCTAATTTGCTGAAGGTGTTTATCAGCTTTAGGAGTTCTCTGGTGGAATTTTGAGGGTCACTTATGTACACTATCATATCATCTGCAAATAGGGATAATTTGACTTCCTCCTTTCCCATTTGGATACCCTTGATCTCCTTTTGTTGTCTTATTGCTCTGGCTAGAACTTCGAGTACTATATTGAAGAGATATGGAGAGAGTGGGCAGCCTTGCCTTGTTCCCGATTTTAGAGGAATTTCCTTGAGTATCTCACCATTTACTTTGATTTTGGCTATTGGCTTGCTGTATATAGCCTTTATTATGTTGAGAAAAGTGCCTTGTATCCCCGATCTCTCTAAAACTTTAAACATGAATGGGTGTTGAACTTTATCAAATGCTTTCTCTGCATCCAAGGAGATGATCATGTGGTTTTTTATTTTCAGTTTGTTTATATGGTGGATTACATTGATGGATTTCTGTATATTAAACCATCCCTGCATGCCTGGAATGAAGCCTACTTGGTCATGGTGAATGATATCTTTGATGTGTTCCTGTATTCGTTTTGCAAGTATTTTATTTAGTATTTTTGCATCTATGTTCATAAGAGAAATTGGTCTGAAATTCTCTTTCTTTGTTGAGTCTTTGTGAGGTTTAGGTATCAATGAGACTATGGCCTCATAGAATGAATATGGTAATTTTCCATCCATTTCTATCTTTTGGAGTAGCTTGAAGAGTATCGGTATTAGCTAGCCCTTGAAGGTCTGGTAGAATTCTGCGCTGAAACCATCTGGCCCTGGGCTTTTTTTGGTTGGGAGACCATCGATGATTGCTTCTATTTCTGTAGGGGAAATGGGACTATTTAGCTTGTTTATCTGTTCTTCATTCAACTTTGGCAAGTGAAATTGATCAAGAAAATCGTCCATTTCCCTTAGATTTTCAAATTTTGTGGCGTATATGCCTTCAAAGTAGGATCTTATGATTCTTTGAATTTCTTCAGTGTCTGTTGTTATGTCTCCCTTTTCATTTCTGATTTTGTTGATTTCAATACTGTCTCTCTGCCTTTTAGTTAGTTTGGCTAATGGTCTGTCTATCTTGTTGATTTTCTCAAAGAACCAGCTTTTGGTTTTGTTGATTCTTTGGACTGTTTTCTTAGTTTCTAATTTGTTAATTTCAGCCCTGAGTTTGATTATTTCCAGGCATCTACTCCTCTTGGGTGTTTCTGCTTCTTTTTTTTTCTAGGACTTCCAGTTGTGTTGTTAAGATGCTTATGTGTGATGTTTCCAATTTCTTTTTAAAGGCACTTAGTGCTATGAATTTTCCTCTTAGCACTGCTTTCAATGTATCCCACAAATTTGGGTATGTTGTTTCTTCATTTTCATTGAATTTCAGAAACTCCTTGATTTCTTTCTTTATTTCTTCCCTGACCCAAGTGTCATTTAGCAGAGAGTTGTTTAGTTTCCACGTAGGTGTAGGCTTTTTGTTATTTCTGTTGTTGTTGAATTGCAGCCTAAGAGCATGGTGATCTGATAGGATACAAGGTATTATTTCAATCTTCTTGTATCTATTGAGGCTTGCTTTGTGACCTATGATGTGATCAATTTTGGAGAAGGTTCCATGGGGTGCAGAGAAGAAGGTGTATTCTTTCTTGTTTGGGTGAAAGGTTCTATAGATATCTGTTAGATCCATTTGGCCCATGGTATTGGTTAATGATGTTATTTCTCGGCTTAGTTTCTGTTTCAATGACTTATCCTTCAGTGAGAGTGGGGTGTTGAAGTCTCCCACTATTATTGTGTGGGGATCGATGTGTGGTTTAAGCTTTTTTAGGAGATCTTTTACAAATGTGGGTGCCCTTGTATTGGGAGCATAGATGTTCAGAATTGTGATGTCATCTTGGTTGACTTTACCTTTGATGAGTATGAAGTGTCCTTCCTCATCCCTTTTGATTAATTTTGGTTGAAAGTCTATTTTGTTCGATACTAAAATGGGTACACCTGCTTGCTTCTTGTGACCATTTGCTTGGAATATTTTTTTCCAACCTTTTACCCTGAGGTAATGCCTTTCATTATGGGTGAGATGTGTTTCTTGGATGCAGAAGAATGTTGGATCTTGTTTATGTACCCATTCAGTTAGTCTGTGTCTTTTTATTGGAGAATTGAGGCCATTGATGTTGAGAGATATTAATGACCAGTGACTGTTAAGAGTCTTAATTTTGATGTTGTTTCCAGTCGAGCGTTTGTGTAGTTGTGTTTTTGCCATGGGATAGTTATCTATTTCCTGGGTAGTTTTGGTTGTAGCTTGACCCTTCGGGATGGAGTTTTCCTTCTAGTACCTTCTGTAAAGCTGGATTTGTGGATAGGTACTGTTTGAATTTGTTTTTGTCATGGAATATTCTGTTTTCTCCATCAATGGTTATTGATAATTTTGCTGGGTAAAGTAGTCTGGCCTGGCATCTGTGGTCTCTTAGGGTTTGCAGGATCTCTGTCCTGGCTTTTATGGTCTCTGCTGAGAAGTCGGGTGTAATTCTGATAGGTTTACCATTAAATGTTATTTGGCCCTTTTCCCTTGCAGCTTTTAATATTTTTTCTTTGTTCTGCATGTTTTGTGTTTTGATTATTATGTGGCGGGCAGTTTTTCTTTTCTGGTCAATTCTATTTGGTGTTCTGTAGGCCTCTTGTATGTTTATAGGCATTTCTTTCTTTAGATTGGGGAAATTTTCTTCTATGATTTTGTTGAGAATAGTTTCTGGGCCCTGGAGTCTGATGTCTTCTCTTTCTTCAATGCCTATTATCCTCAGATTTCTTCTTTTCATGGTGTCCTTAATTTCTTGGATGTTTTGTGTCAGGAGTTTTCCAGATTTGGCATTTTCTTTAATGGTTGATTCAATATCTGTGATTGTATCTTCTAGCCCTGAGATTCGTTCTTCCATCTCTTGGATTCTGTTAGAAAAGCTCACCTCTGTGTTGCTCGCCTTCTTCTCTGAGGTCTCACGTTCTTGTTTTTCTTCTGTCTGTGTGTTTATCATTGAATCCATTTTCATTTTCAGATCTTGAACTGATTTTTTGATTTCTTTCATCTGATTTTTTGTATATTCCTGAGTTTCTTCCATTGCCTCTTTATAGGTCTTCAGAGCTTGAACCATTTTATTTATTTCTTTCATCTGGTTGTTTGCGTTTTCCTGCAATTTTTCCAGTTCCACTCTATGTGCTTCCTTTATGTCTCTCACCTGTTTGTCTGCGTCTTCCTGCATTTGATTATGAATTTTATTTGTTTCCTCCATTATCATCCTCATTACTAAGGATTTGAGGTCATTTTCTTGTATTTCCATTGTATTTGAGTTCTCTGGGTTGTTTTCTTTGGGATAGCTGGAAACTGGAGATGCCATGTTGTTTTGGGTTTTTTTTGCGTATGCTTTTTTGTTGTCCTTTAGACATCTTGCTGTCTTTGTTTTTATTGGGTAGCTTCCAGTGTTGGATGGAGGGTGTCTGACGATAGATTCACTTGTTTTCTCACGATTTCCCTAGGCTGCGAGCTCAAAGCTTCACTGGTGTGGATGTTAGGAGGTTAGCCCTGTTGTTCTGGTCTCTCACAGCCAGTGATCTTCAGCCCCCCTATGCTGTGGATCCTGCAATTGTTCTGGGTCTCTGAATGAGCGTTGGGTCAGGCCAAGGTATCCACAGCCTTCTGTGTTCCCTGCCAAATCCAGCCAGGATCACTGGGCCCAAACCACGGGCTGAACTCAGCTAGATTCTCAGGGCCTGAACCATCTGCCAAGCTCAGCTAGGGATTCTGGGCCCAAAATGCACACAGGGTCCAGCCAGAATTTTGGGCTGGGACTACGCACCAAGCTCCGCTAGGGCCTTTTGGCCCAAAGTGCGTGCTGTGGTAAGTTATTGACTCAGGGCCCGAACTGACCACCAATCTCAGCCAGGAATTCTGGATTCAAACTGCACACTGTGTCCAACCAGAGTCTTAGAGCTGGTGGAACCGAGCGCTCTGTCCAGCCTGCGCCACAGCAGGAGAGCTGCGGCTGCTCTGAGTTAGCGCCAGTGGTGGACCAAGTGCTCCGCCCAGACTGTGTCACCGCAGGGGAGCTGCCACTGAGCTAAGGTGGTGCCTAGGGTGGAACTGAGTGCTCAGCCAAGCCTGTGCCACAGCAGGAGAACTGCGGCTGCTCTGAGTTAGCGCCAATAGTGGAACCAAGTGCTCCGCCCAGACTGTGTCACCGCAGGGGAGCTGCCGATGAGCTGAGGTGGCGCCTAGGGTGGAACTGAGTGCTCAGCCAAGCCTGCGCCACAGCAGGAGAACTGTGGCTTCTCTGAGTTAGTGCCTGTGTTGGAACCAAGTGCTCCGCCCAGACTGTGTCACCGCAGGGGAGCTGCCGCTGAGCTGAGGTGGCGCCTAGGGTGGAACTGAGTGCTCAGCCAAGCCTGCGCCACAGCAGGAGAACTGCGGCTGCTCTGAGTTAGTGCCTGTGTTGAAACCAAGTGCTTCGCCCAGACTGTGTCACCGCAGGGGAGGTGCCGCTGAGCTAAGGTGCTGCCTAGTGTGGAGCTGCGGGCTCAACTAAGCCTGCGCCACAGCAGGGGAGCTGTGGCCGAAGCTGAGTTAGTGCCTCGGGTAGAATTGCTTGCTGGGCTGGGCCAGTACCCGGGACTCTGGGGCCGAACTGTCCGCCGAGTCTAGTCTGGGTCCGAAGGCTCCACGCGACCCAAATCCTGCCCCAAGTCCCCTCTCCCGCAGCAACTCCCACCAGCCACCACAACAATCGCCTTCACCAGAAGGCTATGAGCTGCAAACCTCAGCCACTTTTGCTGGTGCCGCTGGTGCTGCTGCCTCTGCCGCTGCCGCTCCGATCAGAGAAAAACCACGCTCCTCCTGTGTGCAGGGGCACGCAGGTCCTCCGCACCCTGGCCCCTCCGAACCGTGGAGCACTCCCGCTGCCGTGATGTTCGGACCTCGGTGTTCCTGGCTCAGAAATCTGTGCAAATCCCTGAATTGTTCACTGGAGCCTCCAAACGTGGTCAACACTGCTCGCCGCCATCTTGGATCCCCTCATTTGGTATGATTAAGGGTCTGGATATTAGAATCACCAATGATTGGTTAGAACCTGTCTCAGTTTTGTTTCCTTTGTGATGATAAATAGCTTGACTTCATGGAGTAAGTTTTAATTATAGGTAACAATTCCAGGTTATAGCCCAGCTATGTGAAGGGAGTCAGGGTGGCAAGAATTTAAAGCAGCCACTCACATCCTAGTTAAGAGCAAAGAAAGAATGAATGCATGCTCCTCTCAGCTCAGCTCCCTTTTTTCACTTGTAGTTAATGAATGAATGAATGAATGAATTATTGTTTTAAGACAGGGTTGCATTATGGAGCTCTGACTGTAAAGCAGTCTGGCCTCGAATTTACTGAGCTCTATTTGCCTCTGCCTCCTTGGGATTAAAGGCGTGTGACACTGTGTCTGGCTCCTTTCTCCACTCTTACACAGAATCCTCTTCCTAGAGAATAGTGTCACCCACAGTGTCTGTCTTTCCACCTTAATTAATTCCTTCAGTAACATTTATTCCTAGGAAATTCTATATTGTGTCAAGTTGACAATTAAAATGAAGCAACCCAGAGTCTAAGTTCCAAATTCTTATTGAAAGTGCATAACCTTGGCTCAGTTCTTTATCTCATTTGACCTTCAGTTTTTCCTCATGAAAGTAGATAAGAGCAGTAATGACTCCATCAGGCAGGTGGGAGGACTGCGTGCATCAGCGTAAATGTCCAGTCGATGTAAGCTCCTTTTGTTGCTCAAAGACAAGAGATTGGGAGATTCGAATGAATCACCGAGTGAGTAGAGCTTTCCCTGTGACCGCTGGGACTGTGACAACATTCTTTTCCAGTTAACGCAACTGAGCATTACACTGGCCCACCGTAGGCATTAGCTGTTTGTAAAAGCCCTATTAGTTACTATTGGCTTGGCATCACCAAGAAGTGCTTTGCCTTTTAAATTCTGTCTTTTCCTCCTCTGGCTTAGAATCAAAGTCTTGCTGCTGCTGCTGCTGCTGCTGCTGCTGGTGGTGGTTCTGCACCGTAGCTTACTGGTCGGCACCTGAACTGTAGGCTGCTGTGGCCACCTAAGCCTTTAGAGTCCATCTTCTGTTCTCATGGACAGGGCTCATCTGATTGTCTCTGCCAGATGGTTTGTTTTTTATTTATTTATTTTTAAATCAAAGCTGCACGTAGCTGCTAGCTGGACACCTGAAGGAGCGAGTGAACAGCGTTCACCATGAGTGGCTGTCACCACTGAGTCCACAGTTAGTTGAGAAATTTCTTGGCTATGTTGAAACTTCCAGTGAGGACACTTGCTTTTATGCTGTTTTCCCCTCAGGACTTGTCTCACCCAGCCATGAGACAACCCTCCCTTTAGTGCTGTCTAAACCTTCCTTGTCTCACTTCCTCTGTCTGACTTGGGATCTTTTAAGCACCATCTCTCAACTGCTCACATTAAGAGTTACTGCTAGGCATGTTGCCACATGCTCTCAGTCTCAGCACGGGAGGCAGGCAGGGGGATATGCTGTAAGTTTGCAGCCAGCCTGCTCTTCAGTGAGAGTGTCAGGCTAGACAGAGCCATACAGTGAGACCCTGTAGTTAAAAAAAAAAAGTAATCCTTGTTTATGCTCTCTCCTGAAGAAGACATGGCCACTGTGCTCAGGAACTCCCAGAGGCTGGGACATCTAAGTAAGTCCTCTATAAGATGTCAACATTCCATCACTAATAGGGGAGGGGCTTCTTGAGGCTTCAGCCCTCCCTGAGGCAGCAGTAACAGGTCCTTGTGGATGCAGGAGTCATTTTATTCACTAGCACAAACACTGATAATACATCCCTGCTCCAGTAAATAACCCTGCCCATGTTCATGAAAACAACTCTAGTTAGTCTTCCCCCACCCCCTGCCACACAAAACAAAAAATCCAAAGAAAAGCCACATGACAATAGGAGGGGGCCTTGGAAAACAGAACAGGTGCAGATAGAGGGCATTGGGGTATGTGTGGAAATGATCAAGTGTGTTATATGTGCATGGAATTGCCAAAGAACAAAAAGAAAATTTCATAATGTGAATAAGGAATCTTTGTTTCAGCATGCTTTTTGAGGAAGCCAAATGGAGTCAGGGTGTCTGTGTCCTCCTTCACGTGTTGAAAGTAACAAACTTTACGGTGGCAATCAGAGGAGGTATGTACAGGGAGGAGATGGCTTGGGTACCTGGGTGAATATTTGTTTTGATTATGAACATTTTGTCTAAGTACCAGGCACTGGTGTACCCTGGTGGCTTGAGAGATGGGTTTTCTGGCAGTCTCCAAGAGCTTTGTGACCTAAGACAGATGGCTGCAGAATACTGTGGGAGTACAGAGGAGAGAGGCACCCTTGGAAGGTCGGCAGAGGTGTTCTGCATAGTCATAAGTCAAGCGCTGTGTGTGCTGAGGACTTCTGGTGAATAGCTGACTGCAGATGGGAAAAACAACTGACATAGTAGTTTTCAGGTGCATGGAGAGTTTACAGGGACGTTTGGAGGAGAGTGAGTTGTGGGCTAAAAAAGTAGGAGTTAGGAAGGAAAGAGAGGAAGCATCAGTTTTATTTTTGTTGCTGTAAAAAAAATTCCCTAACCAAAGCAACTTAAGGGAGAAAGGGTTTTGGTTTTCTTGCCTTATAGTTCCAGATAGGACATAGTGCATCATGGAGGGAAAGGCATGGCCACAGAAACCTGAGGCTGGCTACCACACTGTACTAGTAGTCTACAGCAGAGTACAAACAGGAAGTGGGGTCAGGCTAAAAACCCTCAAAGCCCTCCCTGCCCCCAGTGACATACTTTCTGCAGCAAAGGTTTCCTAAAGAGTCCATAATCTTTCCAAACAGTGCCACCTGCTGGGAACTTGGTGTTCAGGCACATGAGTGGATGGGGCACATTTCACAGTTCAACCTCAACAAAGGGTATAGTCTGGAGTGAGAAATCTGACCCCCTTAAGAGAAAATGCCAGAAAGGGAGAGTGTACCTCCTCTTTTCTCAGAGGAAGAAGAAAAAGAAGAGAAAAAGGATTCGTAGTTTCTGTTTCATGTCTCCGGCTACTAGTTAGTCTTAAGTTGTTGTTATCGTCAGGCAAGCACTATGCTAGGCTCTTTATGTAATTACCCCATGTATCCTCCTGCTGCAGTGAGTCTGTGAGCTACAGTTCATGTGAGGTCTTGAAGGAGATCTATAAATAGAGTCAATGAGTAGTGTGAGCTTGTAGTTAATCGGGTTCTCTTGAAGCCTTCGTATAACACTGTTATAGATCCATAGCACACAAAGTCATCCTCTATAAGCCCTAAGAAAACCCTTATTTTCCTATCTTTTCTGCTTTGCTACTAGGTTTTGAACACACACACACACACACACACACACACACACACACACACACACACACACACACACACACACCCCCCAAGTTTTAGAGACTTTAGAGAGCTCTGTCATTGCCTTTAGAGCTTAATTACTTGATTGGAGGGCCTGACATAAACTTATCGACGTTAACATTTGAGAATACAGTAGGCCTGACAAATTGGTTTAAAAAAGTATTTAAACTATATTTTAGCATTTGCATATTGTCATCTGAGCTGTGTGGCATCAGGACTTCACTTTCTGTTCCACAAGCCTCGGTTGCCACTGCATCCTGGATTCCCCAGTGTTCCCTAGGCACACGGGGACATGCTCTGGCCTACAGGAAGTCCTTGTGGCAGCTTCAGGGGCTAGATTCCTATCAGCTATTTAACCTTTTCCATTTTGATTTCACAGAAGAGAAGCTTTTATGAACTCTAAGGTGTGTGCCATTTTTGGTCTAAGTATCTTTTTGTATCATTTTCCCCAGTATGGAGGCTTTGGACCCTGGGATAATGAGATACAGCTTATGAGACCACTAGGATCCCCACCGTGTTTTTCATATCTTCAGGTAAACTTGGTAAACTCATGACCATTCCAATATGTGCTAACTAGTGACCCCACATCTTTTACAACAGACAGTAGCAGTCTGCCTGGGGCCTCTGAGTTGCCAAGTCCAGGGCCACTGCCATAGGTTGAGCATTCTCTTTAGCAGTAATGTCCTCTAAGTGTCTGTGTTGACCTTCTGGCATGGCTTTGTATTTTGTTCTACAAACACCATCTTTAAACTTAGGCAAGTAAAAATCAAGTTGTTCTTGTTCTTTGGCAAATAATGAAACTCCAGGGATATAATGCTAGTGGGAGAGAAGGGTGTGGAATGTACCACTGGGGTGAGACAGTGACCACCTTAGTCTATTTGTGTAACGGTAACAGAATCCCCACCAGCATGCATCTTATAGCGAACAGAATTTTACTGCCTCACTTCTGGATGCCAGGAAATCCAAGATCAAGGTATTGATCTGGAGTGAGGACCTTCTAGCATCATGTCTTCACATGATAGAAGATGAAAGGGCAAGAGGGTCAGGGTGTGCTCTTTCTAACAGCACCAATCCCATCCATAAGTGTGGGGCCTGCGTGGCCCAATGACCTTCCCAAACTCTCACCTCCTGACACTACAGTGACAGTTCCATTCCAATACTAGCTCTACCAGGGCATTCAGGTCATTCCAGCACTTTTTTTCCCCCCTGAGACAGAGTTTCTGTGTATAGTCTTGGCTGTACTGCATTGGCTTTGTAGACCAGACTGGCCTCAAACTCACATCAGCCTGCCTGCCTCTGCCTCCCGAGTGCTGGGATTAAATGTATGCACCAACACACCCGGCCAATGCCAGTACTTTTTAAACACATGGCCAAAACATGAACGACAGCTTCCTGACAGCCAGAAGTGATTGTGTTCATCTGCAGTGGGTGCAGACCCAGGAGGCCAGGAGGCCAAGGCAGGAGGCAGTTCAGTTGCAACTCAGGTACACAGATATACCTTTTCTCAAATAAGTCATAAACCTCTTTCCAAACTTAAAACAACAACAATAACAAGATCCCAATTCCCAGCCCCCTAAAAGCACCCGCTTAATTCCAAAACATTCAATGATTACTCTTACAGACTGCAAATCTTATTGCTATCCGAAATCTAAAACAGTGCAAAAATGAAAATCTTCTCCTCTTCTAAAATCTATAAGCCTAGGGTTATAAGAACAAAGTATTTTGAGCACTTGCTTCTGGATCAGTGTTGGGACAAGCAGGTGGGCAGTTTGCCTCACGGCTTATTGACCCTGTCTCCCTTCTAGAACTGGTGCAGTTCAGTCTCTCGTAGCCCATAAGCCATCTCCGAAGCCACCTGAACACCCGGAATTGCTGATAGTGAGGACAGCTGATGGTAACCACTCTTTAGACAGCCCAAGGGAAAAATTTGATGCGTTCACCTAAAAATTTTATTTGCTACGGGAATTTGCTTTGGCTAATGCAACTTTTAAGACCTGTTAGTTCACTCCAAGGCCAAGGAACATTTATGTAAGGAATCTTCAATAACATTCCTTTAGTTTGGCAAGCGTGGGGCTCCCTGATGCCAGTTGCTCCCTCTCTTCAGTATTCAGTTTGTGTATGGCTTCATTTGACTTCCCAAATGTTTTCAATGTTTAAAGAATGCAGATAAGATCATGTAAACTTAGAGACATTTATTTTACTTTTATTTCCTTCTCAGTGTTTTTTTTTTTTTTTTTTCCTACCCTGAGCTTTAATCTAAGCCTGCACCACGATTTTTATTTTCATTAGACAAGACAGTTGTGTTAAGGGTGCTTCCTAAAGGGTGCTGATTTGTATTTCTCAAGGTCTGTTCTACAAGCCTCCAGTCCTAAGTGCTGGTTCTTAGAGTGCTAATTGTGGCAACCCCTGAAAGTGCTCTGTGTTAAACAGAGGATCACTCTAGGACCTTGATGTTTGAGTGCGATTTCCTTTCTTCCATTCCACCACATGGAGACTTAACTCTTTATACCCCAAATTCTGCTGAATCCAGGGCCCTGGGTTATGGGTAAAGCATGCGTACTTGGAGGCTTTGAAGTATTGGTGAGGCCTAGGTACTAGGAAGCCCTGGGGTGTGGGTGAGGCCTAGGTACTAGGAGGCCCCAGGGTGTGGGTGAGGCCTAGGTACTAGGAGGCCCTAGAGTGTGGGTGAGGCCTAGGTACTAGGAGACCCTCAGGTGGGTAAGGTCCTGGTCCTTGGAAGCCCTTGAGTAAGAGTAATGCTTTAGTATTTAGAAGGTCCAGCAGTATGCTTGATGCTAAGTTACTAGGAGGCCCTGCAGTGTGGGTAAGGCATAGGTACTAGGATGTTCTTTTGGTGTAAAGTAGCCTGAGGCTTCCTTGGCGAAGACAGTAAAGAACAAGGAAATTTAAACAATTTTTAATGTATTATGGGTTTTTCACAATACATCCTGATTGTTATCCCCTAGCTTGTATCTTCCTATTTCTACCCTCTCTCTGTCTTCACCCTATTTCCCTCCCCTAGACCTCTGATGGAGGTGGGGTGGGGTGGTAAATAGTGATACTTTGACTTCTTTCGTCCTGATGTGGATCCCCTTCATCTCCTTTTGTTGTCTTAGTGCGCTAGCTAGAACTTCAAGTACTATATTAAAGAAATATGGAGAGAGTGGGCAGCCTTCTCTCCTCTCTGATTTTAGTGGACTTTCTTTGAGTTTCTTTCCATTTAATTTGATGTTGGCTATTGGCTTGCTGTATATAACCTTTATTGTATTTGGGTATGCCTTTTATGCCTGTTTCTCTCCAAGACTTTAAGCATGAATGAATGTTGGATTTTTTTCAAATGCATTTTTGGCATCTAAGGAGATGATCAGGTGGGTTTTTTTTCAATTTGTTTATATGGTGGATTACATTGGTGGATTTTTGCATATTGAACAACTCCTGAATGCTGGGATGAAGCCTACTTGGTCATGGTGAATGATATTTTAAATTTGTTCTTGGGTCGGTTTATGAGTATTTTACTGAGTATTTTTAAGTCAATGTTCATAAGAGAAATTGGTCTGAAATTATCTTTCTTTGTTGGGTTTTTGACTGTGGCCTCATGGAATGAGTTTGGCAATGTTCCTTCCATGTCTATTTTGTGGAAAAGTTTGAAGAGTATTGGTATTAGATTTTCTCTGAAGGCCTGGTAGAATTCTGTGCTGAAACCATCTGGCCCTGGGATTTTTTTTTTTTTTTTTTTTTTTTTTTTTTGGTAGAGAGACTTTTGATGACTGCTTTTATTTCTACAGGAGATATAGGACTATTTAATTTGTTTACCTGATCTTGATTCAACTTTGGTATGTGTAGTCTATCAAGAAAACTGCCCATTTCATTTAGATTTTCAAATTTTGTGGAATATAGGCTTTTGAAGTAAGCCCTAATGATTCTTTTTGCTCTCTGTCTTTTAGTTAGTTTGGCTAAGGGTTTGTCTTGTTGATTTTCTCAAAGAACCAGCTCTTGATTTCATTGATTCTTTGAATTGTTCTCTTTGTTTCTAACTTGTTGGTTTCTGTCCCAGGTTTGATTGTTTCCAGCCATCTACTCCCCTGGGTATGTCTGCTTCTTTTTTTCCCCGGGGCTTCCAGGTATGCAGTTATGTTGCTTGTATGAGATGTTTCCAATCTCTTTATGAAGACAGTTTGTGCTATGAACTTTCCTTCTAGCACTGCTTACATTGTGTCACATAGATTTGTATATGTTGTACTTTTATTTTCATTGAATTTTAGGAAGTCCCTAATTTCTTTCTTTATATTTTTTCTGACCCAATTGTCATTGAATAGATAGTTGTTCACTTTCTAAGTGTGTGTAGGCTTTTTGTTATTTTTGTTGTTGTTGAGGCCTAGTTTTAGTCCATGGTTATCTGATAGGATACGAGAAAGTATTTCAATCTTCTTGTATCTGTTGAGGCTTACTTTGTGACCTACTGTGTGGTCGATTTTGAAGAAGGTTCTGTGAGGTGCTGAGAAGAAAGTATAATCTTTTGTGTTTGTGTAAAAAGTTCTGTAGATATGTTAGGTCCATTTGATTCATGACATTTGTTAGTGTCATTATTTCTTATTTTAGCTTCTGTTTTGCTGGTCTATCCTTTGGTGGAACGGGAGTGTTGAAGTCTCCCACAATTAGTGTGTAGAGATAGATGTGTGGTTTAAGCTTTATTGATGTTTATGTTACAAATGTATCTTTGTAGGTCTGAAATTATGGATAGGTACTGTTTACATTTGTTTTTATCATGGAATTTATGTTTTATCCATGTATCGTTATTGAAAGTTTCACTGGGTAGAGTAGTCTGGACTGGCATCTGTGGTCTTGTAGGGTTTGCAAGATCTCTGCTCAGGCCCTCCTGGCATTTATGATCTCTGCTGAAAAGTAGCATGTGATTCTGATAGGTTTGCCATTGTATATTACTTGGCGCTTTTCCCTTGGCACTTTTAATATTTTTTTTTTGTTCTGTGCATTTAGTGTTTTGATATTATGTGGTAGGAGGATTTTCTTTCCTGATCTACTCTAGTTGGTGTTCTGTAGGCCTCTTGTATGTCTATAGATATCTTTTTAAATTGGGGAAATTTTCTTCTTTGAATTTGTTGAAAAGGTTTTTTGGGCCTTGGAGCCGGGCATCTTCTCTTTCCTAAATTCCTATTATTCTTAGGATTCATCTTTTCATAGTGTCTTTGATTTCTTGGATTTTTGTGTCAGGAATTTCTTAGATTTAACATTTTCTTTGATGGTTGCATCAAATTCTTCCATTGTGTCTTCTACACTTGAGATTCTTTCCTCTATCTCTTGTATCCTTTTGATGATGCTTACCTCTGTAGTTTCTGTTTTCTTATCTAAGTTCTCTCTTTCTAGGATTTCCTTAGTTTTTTATTATTTTATATTTTTTTATATTTATATTTATATTTTTTTATATTTATATTTACATATTATTTATATATTTTATTTATTATTTATTATTATTTATAATTTTATATTATTATAAAATAATAATTTTATTATTGTTTCCATTTTCAGTTTCAGACCTTGAGATGTTTTATTGATTTCTTTAACCTGATTGTTTGCATTTTCCTGAATTTCATCCAGTGATTTAGTCATTTCCTCTCTATAGGCCTCTGTCATGGCCTCTCTAAGGGGCTTAATCTGTTTGTTTGCATCTTCTTGTATTTCTTTATGGATTTTATTACTTTCCTCCATTATCATCTTCCTAAGGAAAGATTTGAGGTTATTTTCTTGTGTTTCAATTGTGTTAGAGTATCCAGGGCTTATTGCTTTGGGTTCTGGAGATACCATATTACTTTGGCTTTTGTTGTTCGTGTTTTTACACTGGCCTTTAGTCATCTGTATGTTTCTGCTGTTGAATGGTAGTTTCTGGTGTCATACACTGGCTGTTGAGAGCAGCTCATAGGTGAGGGGCTATAGGTTGAGACCTCTCACCTGCGGATATCAGGGAACCCTTCCGTGGATCAGCTAGGTGACCTGAGGTCAGACTGGGGAACTTTGCGTGGACAATTTGGGTGATATGAGGTCAGATCTACCTGTATTTCATACCATGATGTCTCCTCTTGGCCAGGAAACTCAGACATTGGTGTTTTGTGGCCCACAGTTAAGTATGAGACACAGAGCACAGGTACAGCTTGTGGGAATGTGTGTTGTTATACTCTGGAGACTGGGTCTGAGCCTATTTGGACCCCAGAACTTTCTATGGATTGGTCAGGAGACCTCAGGTCAGATTCACTTGTATTTGAGACCATGGGGTCTCTTCTGGCATGGAAGACTCAGACTCTGGTGTTTTGTTGCCTACAGTTCAGTCTGATACACTGAGCACATGTAAGCTAGCATGTAGCTAGAGACTAGAGACTGTGGGCATCCCTGTAGGTACCCAGAAACTTTCTGTGGATTAGCTGGGTGATCTGGGGTCAGGTCTACTTATGACCCATACCATGAGGTCTCCAATTGGCTGGGAGACCCAGATACTGGTGCTTTGTGGCCCATAGGTCAGTCTGTTTGGCTAGACACTGGAGATATGCACACACCTGCAGGGACTCAGGGACTTTTCTGTTGATTAGTCAGGTGACCCAAGGCTGGACCCACCTGTGTTCTGCATTGTGTGCCCCATCCTCACCTGGAAAACACCAGCATTGGTGTTTTGGAGCTCTCAGTTTGGCCCTTCAGTTTCTGTGTAGTCACTGCTGTCCTGATGATCTGACACAGTGTGTGATTGGTGCCACCATCTTGGATCCCACAACAAGGAAATTAATCCAGAGAAAATCTGAGGAGGAATATTACCTTAATTCTATGTGAGTAAACACAGTCTTACTTTCCCATGTCTTTAGAGACAAAGAAACACCAAAAAGCTAATTTGCCTTTACTCAATCATTCATAATAGGAGATGACAAGGAGTCAGTTTTGTCATAATAGGCCCCAGGTCCTACCTAACCAAATTTTGACTTTAACTACCATTTATGCTGTCTCATGTGAGAGCATCCACCTGCCCAAGAGTGAAGGAACAAGTTGTAGGTAAACACTGTTTAGGCTCAGCCTAGTTTTGAGTCTGCATATTTGAAATATTCACAGGCTTGGTGGCTAGACTCAGGAGAAAGTCATTCATCCAAGTATTTGTAAAATTTGCAAATGATAACAGATAAAGAAAACCTTTTTTTGTACTTCAAGAAAGATAGACTAAAGCATCTATTAACCATAACATATCATAATTTCAGTATAATAGCTATGTACGAACACATCCAGATGTCTTTGAGTATACGCATGAAGGGATCAAAGTCAGTACATAACATAGACATGCAGCGCTATTCACAATAGCTGAGCTATGGCATTAGTCTATGTCCATCAGCTGGCAGATGGATAAAGGAAGTGTAGAGTTGTACATAAAAGAGTATTATTAGTCATAAGTAATGTAGTCCTGTTACAGGAATATGGATGCTATTAGAGGATAGTAAACAAAATTAACCAGACAAAAACATAGTATTTCATACTTCTCACAAATGGAAAAAACAAAGACCTAAAAGTAGAGAGGGGACTATAAGGAAAAGGTAAATGCATGGCATTCAGGTTGAGGGTGGAGAGAGGGAAAACTAGGGAGGTAAAAGAGAGGGTGGATGAACAATACACAATAAGAGAATGTTGCACCACAAGATAGGGAGATTCTGTCTTTTTTCTCTTTCTTTCTTTCTTTCTTTCTTTCTTTCTTTCTTTCTTTCTTTTTTTCTTTCTTTTTCAAGACAAGGTTTCTCTGTGTAGTCTTGACTCTCCTAGACTCACTTTGTAGACCAGTCTGGCCTTGTTCTCACAGAGATCTGTCTGCCTCTAGGATTAAAGGTGTGTGACACCACTACTGGGTGGGAGATTCTGTCTTAAGAAATCAAATAAAAACAAAAACCCTTAAACATCAACGACATCATTACCCTGTAACTTAATATATATTAATGATTTAAGCAAGCCTTAATTAAGCTCTTGGGGGACGCATTAGTTACTTTTTCTGTTTCTGACCAAAGTGATATAACAACACTGACAAGGCAGCTCTCAAATCTCTGTAACTCCAGTTCCAAAGGTCCAGCAATCTCTTCTGCCTTCCTCAGGCACCAGGTATGCTTGTGGTATACACATACAGACAGGCAAGACATCCAAACACATAAAATACTTTTTCCAGGAATGGTGGCACATACCTTTGATCCTGGGATTTGGAAGGCAAAGGCAGGCACATCTCTATGAGTTCAAGGACAGCCTGGCTTACACAGTGAGTTCCAGGCAAGCCAAGGTTACTTGGTAAGACCCTGACTCAAAAACAAAACAAATAAATAAAATGCCACAACCTCCCTCAAATCCCCCAAATCCCAAACCAAATTAAGCAAGCAAGCAAGCAACCAAGTAAGTAAGCAAGCAAGCAAGCAACCAACCAAAGAAAGAAAGAAAAAAAAAAAAAAAAACCTCAAACGACAGCAACAACATTCAAAAATCTTAAGGGAGGGGCATTTACTTTGGTTCCTGGTTTGAGAATTTGGCCCATCATTCCAGAGAAGGCACAGTGACAGGAGGTTGAGGCAGCTGGTCACAATAAAGATACAGAGAACTAAAAATTGTCATATTCAGGTACATTTCCACTTTTCATACAGTCTAAGAGTCTGTCCCAGGGAATGCTGTCATCCAGTTAGGGAGGGCCTTTCTACCTCAATTAAGATAATGAAGACAATCTCCCTCTGGCATGCTCAGAGGCCAACCTAATCTCAATAGTCCCTTAAGGTTTGCTCAGAGTCTTTTCTCTTTGATGATTCTGGAACTTATCAAATTGACAATCACAAAGTCTAATTAATCACAAAGAAAACTTATACATAAGCAGTACCTATGAAGTATGCTCTAGGTTTTTGCTTCCACTTCCACAGTGTGATCCTCACTAACATTGTGTGTTAACACAAATAAGAAGTGACCTTGAACTGTCATGGGGATCTTGATTTGGACTCCCTAAGGCTTCTCAGGCCTTGTGATCTTTGCCAAAGGATTCAGGGGAGATACACAGACTACAGTTAGAAAACTGACAAAGTTTATTGCAGTGCATGCTTTGGAGGGGTGAGGGTAGACCATGACCATGGGTACTAGTTATGCCCATCTACATTTTTGGCAGGATTTATATTACCCATAAATCACCTGAATCAGGCAGCATTTCTGATAGATGTGTTGAGAGACTATTTTGTGTCTGTATGGAAACTTCATCTATCAATAATAAATCTGATGGCCTATATTTTAGGTAAGAAATAGGAGGTGGGACATCCATCAGGCAGAAAGAATTCTGGGATAGAGCCAGGTGCATAAGATTTGACCAGGAAGAAGTTAGAAGGACATACACATGGTGCCTAAGCAGAAGTAGCCAGCCACATGGTAAAACATAGATTAATATAATGGTAATCCAGTTAGGAGCTAGTCAGAGAAGAGCCCAGCCATATGGCTTATGTGTTTGGATATTATTTGAGTTTCATGAGCCATTATTCTGAGATCTTGGGGCAGGAGAAACCCGGTGCCCCCCCCCCCTTAACATTGATGGGTATTTTCCCATCCAGATGATTGACAGGCCTATTTGGATGAACACTTTCCAGTATGTAAAACCTTCTGCTGAGTAATTTTGTAGGGGTTGGAGTTCTTGTCACCAGATATAGATCATTAAAAGTTTATGACTTTCTCATCAGTTGAGGATAACCTTCCAGGGCTGGAGTGTTGACTCAGGTCTCATTTCTCTGATCAGCAACCAAAGTTCTGTAGGTCTAGCTCCTGGTTTTATAGGTGCTTCATTATGAGGGAGAGGGTCCTCCCATCTTACTGGTAGCTACATAACAGCACTAATTTAACATGGAGCTTTCCCACTGGAAATAAATGAAAATGTTGCATCCTTTTTATAGAGGTTTCCCTGGTTACTGCATCTTCTTTTGATCTAAATATCATATTTTTATTATGTAAACTTTTGATATTGGAGTCTCTTATTCTCACTCTTCTTGTTTAAACCATTTACATCTTAGTTCTGTCTATAGAAACATATATATGAAAAAATCATTTCTTAAGACATCTTGCCACAGTTTCTGGATTTACCTAATCTCATGATTTACTGATAAAAAGGGTATTTCCAAGCTGGCAAAGCTTGAGAGACCAAGTGAGATGGTGCACTGTGTTAGGAGTTGAGGAGTGGGCTCACCCTTCAAATACACATTAGCTACTGTCAGCCCACTCTCTTCCCCTGCCTTGTCAGGATCTGACTGTCAACACTTGCAGTTTAAGGAAGATACTTTTTATTATGTCCAACACTGTTTCTTCCTTGATGGTTGTGTCTTTGTTTCTATGATAAGAAGCAAATAGAAGAGGCAGAAAGATGGCTCAACAGTTTAGAGCATTAGTTGCTCTTGAAGAGGACCCAGGTTCGATTCCTAGCACTCACATGGTGCCTCACAATCATCTGTAACTCCAGTTTCAGGACACCTCTGTGGGTACATATAGATACACAAATGTAAAACACTCATACTCATAATAAATAAATATTAAAAATAATAAATTAAATACTTTTAAAAAGAAGCCAAGAAACAAGGCATGGATGTGTTATGCGTTTGAGTGGGACATGACTCACATAAGCTCAAATATTTGAATACCTGGCCACCAGTTAGTGTCACTGTTTTAGAAGGTTGTGAAACCTCTGCTGTGAAAGGCGTGACTGTGAGAGCTGGGTCACAGAGGGTTGGCCTTTGAGGAGTATAGCCTAGATTATATTTGGGTCAACCTCTCTGCTTCTTGGTTGGTGCCAGGCTGTTAATAGGAGCTGCATACTTTGCTGCCAGACAGAGACTTCTCCTATGCATTCCCTATGATGGCGGACTGATTGATGTTCTCTGGAGCTGTGAGCCAAAAGAAATCCTCCTTCCTTCAGGGTTGTCCCATCAGTGATGAGGAGAGCAATGGATGCTGGGAGTAGCTTTGGGAGACTGACCCTATTTATTTTCTATCGCTGCTGTAGAGAGAAAGTTGTTGAGAAATATCCACACAGGAGATTAGATGATTTCTAATATTTCTCCTGCTCCAAATCTAGTCTTATTTCCTCTATCTTTTCTCCTTCACACACTCAGTAACTGAGCATATTCTGATAACCGGGCATACGTTAGTCTCCACATTAGTCAGGAATTTGTAGAGAAAACAGAACCAAAAGGATATGGTTAAGGAATCCACTCAAGCAACTGTGGGCCCTGGCACCCTGCAGTCTGCAGGGCAGGCCACAGGCTGAAAAGGGAAGGATGGGTCACAGCTGAAGTACAGACAGACCCCTCTGCTGGCCAAATTCCTGCTGCTGAGGGCAAGCCAGTCTTTGTTCCAAAGGACTTTCTGATGGGAGATCAGTCACATTTTGGAGGATTATCTCCAAAAGCTTGCGGCTTAAATACTAATCTCATCTCCTCCCCCAAATATAGCATCAGAGCAACCAGAATCATGTTTGACTAAATTTTTGGTGCTGCTCTAGCCAAAAGGGCACATATTAACATCTCAAATATGTAGAAGAAAACATGATGGCATAGCACGTGCTTCTAGCCTTCCTTGTTAGCAATTAACGTGTATCAGAATATGAACTATTCAGTGGGTTTTATCTTATAGAAGACAACAGAATTAGAAGAACAATCAGTGTTTCACTTGGGTCAGAAGGAAATCTGCTCAGTTTAGAAGTTAAATGGCTTCTGGGTTTTAGGTTAGATTCCATGAATAAGCCTCTAACCTCAGCACAAACGTTGGTCATAGTGACATAGGGAGACATCTTCCATCCTAAACACTCTCCAGTGAGGTCCTTAACTAATGTCCCACCTTGGTCTCTTGCCATTCTCCCACTCTGCTCCCGTCTGATTATTATTAATATGTCTCACTGGCATATTATTAATATGTCTTCCCACCTTTACTTATTTGTTGCTATTGACTCCAGCAACTCTTCAGTATCTTATGGAATTGTATAATAAATACACAAACATACTCTTTGTTTGTTTGCTTTTCAAGTCAGGGTTTCTCTGTGTAGCGTACTTGCTTTGTAGACCAGGGTGGCCTCGAACTCACAGTGATTTGCCTGCCTCTGCCTCCCTGAGTGCTGGGATTAAAGGTGTGCAGCACCAGTTCAATACAAGGAGCATATGCATGTTCACACTTGTTCATTTGGCAATTGCCTTTAATCCAAAAGGAAGGCATTTCATAGAACAAGAGAAAAGTGAAACGAATGTTCACATTTACCGATAAACACAATGCATTTTGAAGTTCCCTTTACTCTGAGGTCCAAATACCATCTACATAGCTAGGCAATATAAACCATGGAACACAGCATCCCTGTGTAAAGCAGCTTCCGGGAGATAGGATTCCTCCCTTAGGATGACATCTTATTGCTTATTTGTTATCTGCTGTACCTGTAGAATTCCCAAGCTGTCCAGATGTCAATGTCTTTTAAAAGAAATGTTTCATTATGAAATGACACACATGGCATGTTTTCTTACAATGACACCAGGCTCCTAAATCCCTAAGCAGCAACAAGAAGACTTTTAAAGCTAATTTATGTTCATCCAAGAGTCTTTGCCTAAGAACTGGTTTTCTGTGTCCCATGAAGGTCATACTGGAAGTACCTGTGTTAAGATCAGGAAGATAGGAACACCATGATTCTTTTGGTTTTTTAACAACTTCTTTTGGGAAAGATGCAATGGATGAGCATTTCAGCATGATTGACTTTGTAAGGGGCTATAATGAAAGAAGTTGAAAAGTAAGAAATTTGCCCCCAGCTATGGCCAATATAGTAGCTGGTTTTATTTGACATTTTACAATTAGCATTGTACTGGGAGATCCCTGGGGACTTATCAATCAGCTGAGAAGACTCAACAGACAAAAGTAGTCATGATCTATATTCATAATTAATTATAGTGTAAATTATAGTAAAAAGAAAGAAATTAGAAGCAGTGGAAATGTTACACGATTTCCTTCTTCCTTCCTACCTTCCTTCCTTCCTTCCTTCTTTCCTTCCTTCCTGCCCTTATACAAGGTTTCTTTGTGTAGTCCTGGCTGTCTTAGAACTCACTCTGTAGACCAGGTTGGCCTTGAACTCAGAGATCCACTTGCCTCTGCCTCCCAAGTGCTGGGATTAAAGGCATGCACCACCACCGGGCAACTTCCATATTTCTTGTAAGCATTAGGTTATAGATGATTCTGACTCTAAAAGACTGGTTGAAATTTTAGATTCAAATAAAGGAAATGCAATACTTTACATGGCCGATCTGCCATACAACTCATCGATTTTCTATACTACTCCCCACTTCATTGCTTCATGCATGTAGTAACAATAAATAATAAATAATATCATCCCAGGAGGTGGAAGAACTACTAGGTTCCCCTGGAATAGTAATTCTCAGTTTTTTAAAAAAGTGTAGTCTACGATCTATACTTTTAAAACACATTCTCTCCCTAGTCCTCCTAAGTTGCTCTCACCAGAATGGAAGAATGGTTAGACATTCTTCATCGCATACGATTTTATTCAATATTGCATAGAATTTTGATATTGGAAGCAGGGTAACCAGTGTTAGATCACTGGTAACACTTTTCACAAGGACCTATACCAAGTACTTGCCATGCAACCTGGTTCCTAAGTTATAATGAAACACAATTCCATAATCAGAACAAGAATGCTATAAACTTAGATGTCTATTAGATAAATGTGCTTCTGACAACAGACGTGCAGCAGTCCGTACTTGTTAGGTAAGCTTGATAGGACCCTGGCCCTTCTTTAGGAAGCTCTGGCTACCACGCCGTGAGAATGGTTTGTGTGGTAGCATCCCTGCCTCCAACCCTGATGGCCTACATTAACCCACACATGGCTTTAAGATTATTTTTATTATTTTATGTGTATGAGTGTTTTGCCTGTATGTGGACCACAGTCTGATACCTGCTGAGGGCAGAAGAGGTCATTGGAGCTTTTGGGATTCGAGTTGCAGGCATTTGTGAGCCACCATGTAGGTGCTGGGAATTGAACTCAGGTCCTCTTGCAAGGAGCAACAAGTGCTCTTAACTGCTAAGCCATATCTCTGGTTCTCATTTATTTTGATATATTGGTATTCTTCTAACATTTGTCTTGATTAATAAGTATTTCACCAATAAATCAATATTTTGATACTTAGCTCTGGTATTTAGCAGAGCCTGAAACATTGACTGATATGTGGCTCACCAAAAGTAAGCAGTGGCCTTTCTGAAATAATATCTACTAGCTACCCTTAAAATCTGAATTTTACAGACAGCTGCTTACTTTAGAAAGAAGCTTAAATGAAGGGGCGTATTCTTAGTGCCATATTGCCTGTGATGAATTGTTTCAAAGTACATTATTAATTTGTAGTTTGGGGACTACAGTGACATCAGTTAGGGATCCAGCCTTTGCCTCACAGAATGTCATGTGCTTCCTGTGCAGCACGTCCTGTGTTACATCATTTGTTTCCATCTGTATTGTCGCTGTTAGACACAATCTCCCTGACAGGGGACTATCTATTCACCTGCAAAGTGTCGGCTGCTGATCACACGCTCTTTTCATCCTTGGTTACTAATTTCCTAACATTTCCTTATGTAAATCAGTTTACATCTGAAATAAGTCAGTGTGGGTGGAACAGCTTTAGCAACAGACTAAGAAAAATGACAGTTACAGAGATTATTGCCTCAGGTGCAGCACCCAGAACAGGACAATGTGTTACTTTCAGAATGACCCCGGGGCTTAGAGTTGACATGTGATGACGTTCATGTATAATTGAACAAGACTATATGATATACCATTTATTCCATGGTGTTGTAAAACAGGCTGTAAGCAAATACTCTAGACTAATGTGTCCATATTTATCATAGAATTGATACTAAAGACTTTTCAAGGAAGAATGTTTATTTTGATTTTTGATGCTTAATAGTGAGAAAAGCTATTTTTCTGAATATAAATAAGGTGCATGTTTAGGGGTTAACACTTGTTTATGAGTAGAACTGTTATTAGGTTATAAGTAAATGTTTTGCAAAAGAAAGCATGTGACCACATGTTCTGTGACTAGTCTAGCAAAATTAGATATTTTCATTGCTATAATTTCTACTTGTCTTTCTATTTTCTTCAAATTGTCATAATAGTTGTTTCCATACTTGTCATTTTTACTCACTGAGACACCTTAAAGAATCAGTATGTGGCAGTGTGTGATTGGGGCACAGCCACACTTCACCATGTGATTGGGGCACAGCCACACTTCACCATGTGATTGGGGCACAGCCACACTTCCCCATGTGATTGGGGCACAGCCACAGTTCAGCATGTGATTGGGGCACAGCCACACTTCCCCATGTGATTGGGGCACAGCCACAGTTCAGCATGTGATTGGGGCACAGCCACACTTCCCCATGTGATTGGGGCACAGCCACAGTTCAGCATGTGATTGGGGCACAGCCACAGTTTACCATGTGATTGGGGCACAGCCACAGTTTGCCATGTGATTGGGGCACAGCCACAGTTCACCTTTTCTGTATCATTTCATGCTTAATCAAAGCTACCTGCATGCCCATGGTTTTTGCATTGCTATCCAGAAAGGTTAAGACACAAAAATCAGCCTAGATGCCCCAAGCGGATGAGTGGATGAAAAAATAAACTATGTATACATAAACTGAACTATTTTTCAGCTGTAAAGATTTGTAAAGCCCTGTAAGAATGGGTGGAACTGGAGGGCAATGTAGTAAGTGAAATGAGAGACACGGGAGAACAAGCATCACATGCTTCCTCTCACAGATGGATATAAAAAAACAACAGCAATGACAACCAAACAATACACGCTGAATTGAAAGTAGCAGACTGATTGTGAGGGATGCAGAAGGGTGCAGAAAGGGTGGCTGGGCCGTAGTCAATGTGTGCCGTGTGCTGTGTGCTGTGTGCTGCGTGGGTATCAAAGCAAATCCCACTAGTTTGCACAAGCAATGCATTAATCATAGAAATCATTTTAAAAGTTACTGGGAAAGAACACAGCCACATTAATCACTGAATCAGATTCATTGCATCAGGAGCTAGTGGCGTGGTGGAACCATTGATTTGGGAATACATTAACGTACAAACAAAAGCTTCCCAAAGGCAGCGTGTTTGGGCACATCCACCGCAATTATCAGGCACTTGAAAACACTAGACTGCTTGGGTATTGTGTTCCAGTGAGAACAGGAAGACATTGAGAGAAGACACAGAAGATGCATCCAGAAGTCATGTAGGTGCCTGTATCTAGTCTGCTCCTTGGGTGCCTGTTAGAAAAATTTTTTGTTTGGTTTGGTTTTTTGGTTTTTCAAGGCATCGTTTCTCTGTGTAGCCTTGGCTGTCCAGGAATCACTGTGCAGACCAGACTGGCCTTGAACTCCCAAGTGCCACCACCGCCCAGCTAAGAAAAAGTTTTGCTATTAAGAAAGGCAAAAGCTCACTAGAACTGATAATGAAGATTCTGGACAATGGTGAAAACTGTTTTCGAGGGGCCAGAGAAGTGGCTTCCTGCCTGGGAAGACTGGCTGCTCCTGCGGCAGGAGAGCAGACTTCTGTTCCCAGCACCCCCTGGGGGCTCACACTGTTCTAAGGGAGCCTATGTTCTCTTCTGACCTCTGCAGGCACCAGTCACACATCTGTGCACATAAATACGTGCAGGCAAGATACCCTTGTACATAAAATAAAATACATCTAAAACAATTTCAAAGTGTTTTTGCATGGTTTCCCCTAGATTAGCCTCTGGGACAACAGCCAGGAGCAGAGTTCCTGTGTGGTCTCCTTCCCGCGATCCCCAGTCTATACTGCCCAAGAGCCAGCATTTGCATCTCAGTGAGGAAAAATAGCCAACCGAAGGTTTACTCAACTGTCATGCCTATTAGGAATAGTGCTTCTTGTGTAGTCTATTCTAATAGCAGTGGGCTAAAGAAAAAATGGCTGAAATACTACCATGAGCAGGGCATGTAGGCCGAGCTCTGTGTGGACATCTGGAAAGAAACTAAGCTAAACTAAAGCTAAAAGAGAGAGGAATCAAATAAAAAGGCTTCCTAAACTATCCCAGTTTTGTGCTAATAAAACTACTCTTTCTTCGATATTTAAAGCAATGGATGGTTGCTAAAATCATGCAGTTAGTATTTGGATAAATGGGGGAAAATAATCCATGTGAAATTTAAATAAATCATCCCTGCATATAAAGAGTAAACAACTCCAAGTGTTTGATAGTCTGTCTTCATAGTCATGTTTTATTTTATTATTTTATTGCTGAGACAGGGTCTCGTGTAGCTCAGGCTCGCTTCAAACTTGCCATGTAGCTAAAGAAACTTCTGGTTTTCCTGCCTTTACCTGCATGTGAGTGTACAGGTATGAATCTTGATTAATACAGTGCTGGACGATTTGTTGACGCTATGCAAGACTTACGTCTCTAGCCCTCACATTTGACTTTTGATTTTTTGTTTTTGAAGAAAAAAAAAAAAAAAAAACCAGAACCGAATCATAGCAGTAATATTGTTAGGAGTTTTATATAGTTCATCTTTGAATCATTAAGGAATGCAGAGATCACCATTCCTTTAACAATATAGCCCCATGGCTTGGCACTGCAGGAAATAAATACTTGTAGCATGGCCTTTATTAGCCTCTAGACAGCTGTGAAGGGAATAAAGTAAGAGGTGAGATCTACGGCTTCCAATTTCACCTCTTTTCCTATGTGCCGAACTGTGTGGATTTAGTGAGAAAGTTTTTCTTATGCAATCTTGGACTACGTAGGAAGAAATACTAGAATTAAAGAGAGAGGAAACGATGCATCTTATTAGCAGTTGGAGAGGCAGTATGGTAAGTTGATTCTAAAATGAAGCATACTCTGTTTACATCGAACCTCGGGATCAGACTTCGAGAGACGCTGGCACAGGCAGCGTTGATACGCAGGAAGACAATGGCAGTAGAGAAACTATATGGGCATAAAGCCGGTGCTGGCTCTGCCTGTCTGTACATGCCTCGGCTCTTCCACCCAGTTCAGGTATGCTTGTAATCGCTGGGGATTCTGGGATCGATTTCCTATGCTCCGCGTAGCCAAAAGCCAGACTATTCGGTTTTCATTCCCAGTTTCACCACAAATGTAAGCTTTTGCCAAATACCCCTTAGAAGGACCCAGCATTTCTCCCTTACGGACTTTCTTATAAGGTGTTATTTATGTGAAGCTCTTGAGATTGGATAGCCTAACTATTTAACCAACTGGCAAGAATGATGTCCTAGACTTACTTGTGAGACACTGCATGAGAGCTGTGGTCTTCTCGGAAGAACTGCAAGCGTATCTGTTCTTAAGAATAAAACGAGACTCCTGGGCAAAACAAGTCCTGCATAATACCCAGCTCACGGTGCCCCTTTGCTTACAGACTGGAGGGCTCCCACAGACGCTTGCCGTGTTACCTTTCTCTAGAATGACAAGGAAAGCAAATCCAGGAAGGTGGAGTGCAGGAGATGATTACTTTTTTTTTTTTTTTTTGCAAATTGACAGTTATAATTTGCCCATTGTCAGGGGGAACGCAGCCCTGGGAGCTTTTTCAGTGGATCTGGGAGGGAGGTCAGGTGAGCTACTTTGTCTTGAAGTTCGATGGTGCTGCACTAAAATTATAGGAGAGGGAAAGGCGCACAGCTTCACTCATTTGCAGCACTAGCGCCTTGTTTTTAAATACTCCTCCTCCTCAGTTTTTTGTTTGTTTGTTTTACTGTTTGGTTATTTTCCCTCCCTCCCTCCCTCCCTCCCTTACTGCTCACCCCCTCTCTCCTCTTTTGAGACAGGGTGTCACTATGCAACCTGGCTGTCCTGGGACTCACCTGTAGATCAGGCTGGCAGAGACGGGCCTGCCTCTGCTCCAGAGTGCTGGCCTTACAGGCCTGCGCTCCCACACTGCCTGGTTTTTAGACATGGTGAGAATGCTGCAGCCAATGGTCGGGCTAACCCCAACCTGTCATCATCTTTCGTTACTTTCCCTGTGGCCTCTTTTCTGGAATTGGCTAAACTGATAAATCATAACTCTCATTTTAGGGTCAGTGACGGTTTGTTCGTCTGTTTTTTACCCTTCCTAGGTAATGTTTAAAGTTAAACATTTTTCTGCACCTCTGTTCAGAGAAAGGTTTGTGCTAAGCAATGTCTAGAGCTGTTCTGTTATTATTCTAAACAGTATATCTTGACTCAAGATAGGTTAAAGCATCCTTCTAGGCGTTAGAATAAATTCATTAAGGACCTAATAAAAATCTGTATTATTTGATAGGGACTGTCTTAGTTCTGGGGACAGTAGGCATAATCAGCCGAGGCCCAGGTAAGTCCAGATGCTTTCAGTGGGGAGGCTGACATCTTCTGGGGCACACGTTTTTTGAGATAGAAGTGCCAGCTCTCAGGCTAATCACTCTCTGTGTTTCATTGTATTCTCTGAACTTTTGTCTCTTCCCCACACTACAAGACATTTGTTTAGGAAATAAAAGTCTTACCTCACATCTACTTTTGGGATTTGAAACCCTACAAATCAGCTCCTGATTCCACATTCTGTCAATTATGATCCCTGATACCGAGAGCATTGTAAGTACCACAAGGACCTTTTATCTTCATTAACGAAGCCATAAGATGCTGTGTTAAGTGAAGAGCAGTGAATCACTCACTAGACACACAGAAACACTCTGGCTTTGGGTTGAGCATTAACTATAGAGAATCTAGGACAGAGGAGAGGAAGAGGCAGAGATACAGCAAAAGAAAGCAAAGACGCAAAATGGAGATGATATTCTGGAGACATTTGGAAGACAAGCACAGGGTTGCTGATGGTGATGGCGAGGTGGGGCTCGGGTAGCTCAAAATCTGGGAGTGAGATGGCCAGATCTTAGCTGGTAGGTGTGGGTAGGCGCTGGGCTGCGCTATGGTGATAGCTGATGTTTAGAGTCAGATTTGGTGCAGGCACGCAGGGGCATACATAATATGCCGTGGCTTTCTCAGAACCCTCTCTGTATGCCAGGCTCGCCTCCAGTTCGGAGCGGCCCACCAGCCTCTGGCCCCCAAGTGCTAGGATGAGAGCCCTGGGCCGCCCCAGACGGGCTTGAATTCAATGTTTTATCTTGCTGTCTGGTTGGGTTGGATGGCCTACTAGTGTTATTAAAGATCTGGCAGTGTACTCCTGCTAATTAGGGTAGGGTCAGGACAGCAAGTAGTTTAATAAAGAAACTATTAGTGTGCCTCAGTTCACACTTGTGTGCCTTCTGGGACACTAAAGCAGCGAGAGGATGGAGAGGGGACTCAGGGAGCAGATGGTAATGCTTCTCCTACTGTGTAGTCACAGTCCAGCAGGGGGTGATGGCTGCATGTCTAATGAGAAGAGAGTAGGTTAAAGACTTGATTCCTAAATTAAAGTTTGAAATATAGGAAACAAAGACTAAGTTACATTAAAGAAAACCCACTGACATATAGTCTTAAGAGATTATTAGCTCAAGTCATAAATTTAGGATGCATCTGACTATATGACACCTCACTATTGTTACCTACTTTAAAAACACAGCCAAACTGAAGGACAGCAATTATTGTCCAAACAACAAAAGGCATTCTGATGTTTAGAGCCATCAAATACTAAAAATATATATCTTTATGTCAGTGTTATATACTATGTGCAGCCGCCGCCCCCACATCAATAAAACTTGTTAGCAACAATGGAAGCAGAACCAAATAAAAATAACCATCACAGTTTAGTGCTCTTTGGGGACTGATACATGAATGTTCAAAATAATGAGTGTAACTGATCAAATTTTGAGGATCTGAGTTCAGATTCCCCAACACCACGTAAAAAGCCAGGAATCGGAGGCCAGTGCTAGGAAGGTGGACCCTGGAGCTTGTTGGCCAGCCCCTCCTGCCACCTGGTAAACTCTGTGATCAGTGAGAAATACTGTCTCAAATAATGACACCTGGTATCAATCCATGGTTTCCACATGCATACACACACACACACACACACACACACACAGACACACACACACACACACACACACACAGATACACACACACACCTACTTGCCTACTCACTCATATCATCAATAGATGTTTCCAGACAAGAATGCTTGATTCTATTAAACTCAAATACTTCCCAGTCATTAAAACACAGAGATTTTAGATTTGAATGTTTAAATTTTCTCTGAAATTATATAACAGAATATAGTTTATATCTTAATAATGAGACATGCTTATGTTGGCATATAATTACTGTCCTAAATTGTGTACTTACTAAACAATTCCTAATATCCTAAAAGGATTCCTAATATGCTAAAAACATAGATTATTATAATGAGAGCAGAATGGGCAGGGGGTGAGTGGCCAGCCCCGAGACAGAGTGATTTTGGAGTTGGTGTGATTTTTGTGTTATTTAGATTTCTCATCTCTTGTATGACAGAATATCTGGCATAAACCGCTGAGAAGGAAGGTGTGTGAACTTCAAGAGGCTCAGCTAGTAAGGGAGCTGTCACCAAGCCTGAAAATCAGAGTTTGATCCCTGAGACCCACATGGTAGAGGGGAAATGACTCCTACAAAGCTGTTCTCTGTCCTCCACTCATGTACTGTAGTGTGTAGATGTGCGTGAGTGTGCACACACACTTATATACACAAATCCACAAGTACATACATAATGACAAATGTAAAGGCTAGGGATAAAGGAAAGGGAAGATGGTCAGTAATTGCCCAGTTTCAGAGATTTCAGTCCACCACAGCAGGGACGAGGGGCTGGCAGGGAAGAGCACACAGCATGGCACCGAGTGTAGAGTGGAACAGCAGGCATGGAGACGCCTTGAGTCACCTGCTTTCTCCGACCACACACCACCTCCTGCAGTTCCACCCACTCCCAGCAGTATACTCAGAATTTGAATTTGTTATACAGATTACACCACTCATTATGCCAGGGCCTTTATTGTCCGCTAGTCATGAGCGGACACACCTGGAGCCGGGCATCATCAATTTCCCAGGCTTATTAATTCAAGATGACCATCAAGATTAACTACCGCACGCCTTGCACTGCTCTGACCCATTTTATAGAATTTCCCAAGAACAAATGTGACTCTTCTCATTGTTAGCCCAAGAATGTATCCTCAAGTGGTGTCTAGTATCTAGGTAAAACAGGGCTGTCTTTGTTTGCACTCTGGGAAGATGGCAGTATTTATAATTGAACATAAACTTATAGTTAACACCAATGGACAAAACAGTACAAAGATAAGGGGAATGTTAAAGAAGACAGTAAAAATGCAGTTTTTATTTATTTATTTATTTATTTTTGGTTTTTCAAGACAGGGTTTCTCTATGTAGCCTTGGCTGTCCTAGACTCGCTTTGTAGACCAGGCTGGCCTCGAACTCACAGCATTCCTCCTGCCTCTGCCTCCCCAATCCTGGGGAGCCTGAAATGCAGTTTTTAAATGCTGATGCACTCCCCCATGTCAAGAGGGTTCCATTAATGTAGTAATGGCATCTCCATAGTCCTTTACTCATAGCATGCCTATGGAAGGGATATGACTTATTCAGCTTAAAGCGCTGGGAAGAATAAGCTATGCACATTTGGGTATCTGTCCTGTTTCTCCCTTAGAAAGCAGCTGCTTCCTGGGCAGTCATTTCTTCTTGCTTCTATTCACCACCAGCTGGGCAGAGCTCCAACAGGGGATACCCTCTCTTGTCCAGGCCCGTATATGACTGGGTGAGAACATCGGTCCAGTTTGGGAGTGTGGGATTATGGACTGAGTTATTCACCAACCACACACTCTAGCTTAATCTGTTTTGATCACAAAGGTGACGTACATCAATCTTACTCCTTCGCCTGACTTTTCAGTTTTCTTTTTTTGAACAACTGCCAAGAGGTGTTATTTATTCAAAATCCGCATACTTACCACTCCCTGATAGATCCTTGGATTTATTTGTTTACTTATGTTTCCCCTTAGCAGAACACAAGCTCCAGGGCAGAAATTAATTTCGTTCTCTGCTGTATCCCTAGCACCTAGAACTAGTACAATACAGCCTCTTAATAAATACCTGCTAAATGAGACATCAGTTACTGTGCCAGGGTGAGTGGAGGTGAGTATCTCATGGGTGAGTGAGGTCACACTGCACCATCTCTGTGTGAGATGTGGAGTGTTAGTCTCTTAGCTCTGTCTTGAAATATTTTTATTTATATACATGGATGATTTGCCTTCATGTATGTATTTGCATAGTATGCACGCCAGGTAACTAAGGAGTCCAGAAGAGGATGTCAGACTCCATGGAAATGGAGTCACAGGTGCTTTTAAGCTGCCACATGGGTGCTGAGAATCTAGCTCAGGCCCGCTGGAAGAGAGGCCAGTGCTCTTTACCACCGAGCCATCTCCCCAGCCCAAATTGCTCGTTCTCACAGAGTACCAGAATAGTATACAATTAACTTGCTTCCACCATCTGATTTGCTTCTGGGTCCTTAAAGCAAAGTGTATTTTGAATGAGCTTTGAAAAATGTTGCCTTAGTGATGTTTCCCTTGAACAGTAAGAAGGTAGACCAAGCCCTAATGGAAACGAGTAGGAAAGGGCTTCTCAGGTGCTGGTCCAGCATCCTTGGAGGCTGAGGGCTTCTCAGGTGCTGGTCCAGCATCCTTGGAGGCTGAGGGCTTCTCAGGTGCTGGTCCAGCATCCTTGGAGTCTGAGGGCTTCTCAGGTGCTGGTCCAGCATCCTTGGAGGCTGAGGGCTTCTCAGGTGCTGGTCCAGCATCCTTGGAGTCTGAGGGCTTCTCAGGTGCTGGTCCAGCATCCTTGGAGGCTGAGGGCTTCTCAGGTGCTGGTCCAGCATCCTTGGAGGCCGAGGGCTTCAGCATCAGTTTTCTGGCTTCCTAGCTTTAAGCTAGAGTAACTAATTTTCTGAGTAACTAATACGGAGAAGGGCGGTGCTGTGTTTACAGTGACAAAGCTGAGAGCGGTCATACGTCTGCATCTCCAAGGAAGAAATTCCAACTTTGCTTTGGAGCCAGGAAGTAACTAGATCATCACACTTAAGATTTGCCTCCAGATTTAGTTTATATTTGGTCTCTTCTCTTCTCTCCTCTCCTCTTTTTTCTTTCCTTTTTTCCTTCTTTATTCCTTTCCCTTCCCCCTCCATTTTCCTTTCTTCTTTTTCTTTTTCTTTTTTTTTTGACATAGAGTCTCATATGTCACAGGTTGGCCTTGGACATATAGTGGAGGATAATCTTATATTTCTGATCCTCCTGTCTCCACCTCCCACATTCTGGGATTACAGGTGTGAGCTACCATGCACAGAGAACACAGCGCTGGGAATCAAACCGAGGGCTTTGTGTATGACAGGCAGGCACTTTCCCACCTCAGCTACAGCCCAGGCTCCAGGCGGTATCTTTTTGTGATCTTTTCAAACTACTTGTCAGGCTCGGATTCTCCTTTACCCCCTGGATTTGTGCATGCATAAATTTAGACTTATGTGTTTGTGTTCTTTGTACTTTTATGTTTATAGTCGTCCTCCTATGTGGACAAATGATGGTGATGGTAAGGTTTTAAATTATGTATTATTATGAGGCAAAATACTGAACTTAAGTTCAATGGCATATCTATATATGTAGAAGTTTCCAGTTCAGTTAAAAATGGTTTTACATTGTGGGGTGGCCTCAGTATGTAAAGTCTTTTGCTACAGAACCTGGTGACCTAAGTTTGGCCACTCAGATTCAGTATGGTAGAAACAGATAAATAAATATATAAATAAATAAAAACAAAAGTTAACATTTTTTTTGTTGTTTTGTTGTTGTTGTTGTTTTTTAAAAACATGGTTTCATTATGTAGCTTTATTATGTAGACCATGCTGGCCTTGAACTCACAAAGATCCACTTGCCTCTGGCCCTGAGTGCTGGAATAAAAATCATGGCTGCTATGTCCAACCCCTTTCGTTGCTCTGTGTGGTGGTAACATTTCACTTGGACCCCAGAAAAGTGTAGTCTTCTATCTTCAGTGGTCCCAATGCCATCTTTTATTATTTAAACCCCATAATAATCCAAGTTAATACTTTTTAAATGTCTGTAACCCATTTTGTATGTAGAGACATTTAAAAAATCATCTATTGAAAATATTGTGTAACTTTTATTTCTTTGCATTTTAAAATAATCTTATGGTAGGCAACTATTTTATTGTTTGAAGTTTTCTTTTTAAATAATTTTTATTACTTCTTCAGAATTTCACATAATGTATTTTTCTCTCAGTCATCCTTTCCCTAACTTCTCCCAGCTCCATCCCCACCTCCCTTCTCACTCATAGTCTCTCTCTGTATTTTTAAAACTCATCAAGTTCAATTTATTGTGTTCAAGTGCTATTGGGAATGGGGCCTGTGAGAGAATGTGTTGACCTTCCAGTGGTCACATCTGTAAAGAAAACTGGCTCTCCTTTCCAAGCAGCTATCAGATGGTAATAGCTCCTCAGATAGGGTGTAAACTTCCTGCACACATACCCCTCCATGCTGGATTCTGTCTGGTTTGTGCTTGCTTAGGTCTTATGCATACTGCCACTGCTGCTGTGAGTTCATATGGCCAACTGCCTTGTTGTGTCTGGAAAACATTGCTTCCTTGTAGCCATCCTCTACGTCTGGCTTTTACAGTTTTTCTGCCCTCCTTTCGTGATGTTCCCTGAACCTTGTAGGGACCGGGTCTGTATTCCACTTAGGGATGAGCACTCCACAATCTTTTATTCTCTTAACCAGTTGTGGGTCTTTGTGCTAATCACCATCTACTGCAAACACTTTCACCGATGAAGACCAAGAGATGTTCCAATCTGTGGGTACAGCAATAAGTCATCAGGAATCATTTTAATGCTATGTTCATTTAGTAGAACAATAGTAGATAGAGCCTATGATCTATCTAGCCACAGGTTCTTGGCCCCAATAATGGAAATATTGTAGGGTATTCGCTAGAGAAGAGTCCTCAGACATGAGCTTAAGCCAATAGGAAGTCTTTATTAGCTGGCTGGCAACTACACTGGATGCTCAGGATCCCAGTATAGCCCTGAGACTCTCTCAGTGTGAGTTATATGGACAAAAACCATGTCCTGGGTTCACACACTTCAGATGACAAGAACAGTTAGACAGAAGCAGAACTACAGCAGCCAAAAAAAAGAAGGTTAGTAGACGTTCCCAGAACGATGGGCTTTGGTGGATTAGGCCTTGTTTTAGTTTTGGCAGGTAGTGCTGTCTATGTGTTGAGTTTTACAGCTTGAATGGCACTTCTATAACGGAGTCAGTTGTGCTTAGGTCTCTGGGCCTACTAAGGTCTGGGGTCCTGTTACAGTATCTGGTTCTAATGACCTGTTACCCAGTCATTAGAATCCTTCACTTCCAGTTTTGGGTGCTCATACTATGATAGTTAATTTCCATTATCAATGTGCTTGGCTTTAGCATCACTGTGGAAACATACCTATCAGGAATTTGTTAGGATGTGTACAGACAGATTGAGCTGAGGACAGAAGACCCACCTTTAATGGGGGTGGCACCATCTTTATGGGTGACATAACCATCAGCCTTCTCTCCTTCCTAACTAGGATGCTATTTGACCAACTGCCCCATACTCCCCCACCCATGACTTCCCTGCTGTGATGGACTTGAACCCTTGAACTGTGAGCCAAATAAACTCTTCTTCTCATGAGCTGCTTTCATTATGTACTATGTTACAGCAACAAGAACAGCAATGTCCACATACCAAAGCGCTTCATCAAGATGTAAACAATAGTTATCAGTAAGATGTATTAGCCAGATTCACCTGGGAAGATAAACATAGGAAAGATTTTTCTAAACTTGGCAATAAATAAGGGTCAGTCTTCTATCTTACCATCTTTGTTGTAGTTTATGGTTTTGAAAATGAACCTTAGCTGGGCAGTGGTGGCACACATCTTTAATCCCAGTCCTCAGAAGGCAGAGGCAGGTGGATCTCTGTGAGTTCAAGGCCAACCTGGTCAACAAAGAGAGAGTTCCAGGACAGCCAGGGGTGTTACACAGAGGGACCCTGCTTTAAAAAATAAAGGAAGAAAGAAAAGAATAAAAGGAACCTCACATCTCTTTGTGTCCTGGAAAAAATAAGATTATCTAAACACATGCTATTAATCTTACCCATAAAAAGAAATGATAACTGCTCTTCTACAGTGCTATAGAGGAAGATATAGAATAAAAGACATTGCCCAAACAATATCTATATTAAAAACTTACTCTCTTACAGGCATTAGGTAGGATGCTTAATATGGGCATGCTTGGTGAAAGCCCTAATGCCTTTCTGTGCCAGTTATTTGTTTTTTTCAAGTTCATCTGTGGAAGGTTCATATCCTGACAGTCACAGTGATGGGGCAAGGGCATAGGTTATCTCAGGATGAAGGTTTTAAAGCAAAATATTGGAAATGTTAGGGAAATTTCAGCCTCCATAGTTCAAAAATTTTTAAAGTAATTTTATATCAAGTGCCTACAATTTTTTCTTCTCTAGAAAGAACAAACTATTGCTCCTCAAGATAACATGGAAGAGAAAACTGGCTGACCCAATCGGCTGTTGGAACGGGCTCCCAAGTGAAATTGTGAAATGCTGTTCTGTTGCTGTCTCATCTGTCTGGTATGTCAGGATAGAGATGAGAGAAGGGTGCAGGAGAGCAAAGACCTCTCGAACCCCATCCAGTCCTCACACTGTCTCACTTCTGCAATGGAATGCTCACTGTTGGGAAACAGAGAAATAAAAACATCTCTTATCAAGGAGACATTTTACAAACAAGGATTTTTAATTCTTGGAAATTTTATTAGGAACGGATGAGTAAAAGATCTGCACTTCATTATTACCCTTATTTGTAACCTTTATTATAAAACAATAGCTGTTTTTTTATGACTGGTGCACTTTTGCTATTTATGCATTTTCTTCTGTGTATAGTAGCTCACTAGTGTCATAACTCAAAGCATTTACTGGCCTGTACATTCTTGCTCAGCAGGTAGATACATTTACCTCTGTGTTTCTGGAAGCCAACATGGTCTTGGACCAAGAGTGAGGCTAACTCCTGGAAGTAGCTCTTGAACTTTCCATGGATCAGACTGGTCTGGGAGTGCTCACCCAAGAGTCTGCTCCTCTAATACCCTCTACTTGTCCTTACAAAATGTACTTTACTCAGCTTTGAGTCATTGCCATCACTAATTCCTTAATCTTCAATATTAGCTTTTCTGTTATGCCTAAAAGAAACTGTTTTATTATGGCAAAGCATAGACTTTACCAGAATGAAAATAGGCTTATGTTTTCTGTTAGCACTGTACTCTTGAGCAGGTTACTCAGACTCTACATGCCTCAGTGTTTTCATTAATCCTTCACCTCATAGGACTTTGTTGAAGACAAAACACAATGCAATTAACTTTTTAGTGAGTTTAACACAGAAATAAGATGAGAACAATATGAAAGCTGACTTACCCTCGTGGGATCATAGCCCTAAATGCATGGTTTTGGTGAAAAGGAGGCATAGGCTATAGGTTGAGTCAAGGATTTACATAAAAAATAGGCATGGTCACCATGGGTGACTTCTGTTAAATGATTAGTTAGGTTTTGACTTAAGTCTTAGTCACCATGACCAAAACAACTCCTATAAAAGGAAAGCATTTAATTAGGGGCTGGCTTACAGTTTCAGAGGGTGAGTCCATTATCATCATGGTGAGAGCATGGTGGCATGCATGGTGCTGGAGCAGTAGCTGAGAGCTCTACATTGTCACAAACAATGATAAGCCATAGAGGCTTTGCTTGACAAAGTTCCAGAGCCCTCTGACTGTCCAGCATGATTACTAGACATCCAGAGGAGCTATTGAGGCTTTGCTTAACAAAGTTCCAAAGATCTCCGGCTGATCACCACTGCCCCCAAATATGTATGGCCCAGGTGTAATATTGTTTAGAAATCTGCTATTTTTCCCAAAATTGTTTTTTTTTTTTCTCTTTATTTCTCAGCCCTAAGGAAAATCATACAGGGAAACTTTTTTTCCACAGAGAATGCTGAAAGAAGGCATCTGGCTAAAGGCTTGAGACAATGATAGAGTTTTTTGCTCTGACTATGAGCACCCAAGCAGAAACTGCGTGTAAGAAAGGTAAGACATAACAGTACCTGGCTAGATACTATTACCTGTAGAAATGTTTCCTTAGACTCTGCTTTGAGAGCAATAGAAGGTGGGCTTGGAACATCATGCTTTACAGATATTTTACAATAGAGGACACCTTGGCAGTTAGCCTAGGCTTAGGTAGCACACTTGTTGGTCTGGGACTGGAAGTGGGTCAAATTTTTCCTTTAGAGAATGTCTAGCTCAAGCTATGTGTTATGACCATCTTGTAAACACATTGGCTTTAGCCTAGGGAAATTAATGTTTAAACTTTCTTGAGTGTTGTTTAAGAAGTAGTAAGCAGGTTATGCTGACCACTGCTTGGAAAATAATTGATTTTTGTTTTACATTACAGAATTTTTTTGTGTTTTCTTGTTACTCTGTTGATTTTTGATTGCCCTAGTAATTGTAATGATGAAAAAAATCATAATGTAATCTGTAATGAAAAACCCTGAATTTTATTTTCAATAAAATACCGGGGTTAGCCCAAGGAGAAAAGGGGCAAGAAAGTAACAGACATGAGAGAGTAAGCTAGAGTGAGATGGGGAACAGCAAGAGGGATGGATAGATAGAGAAAAACAAGCAAGAAGAGAGATAGGAAGATGGGCAACAGCAAGCAAGGAGATAGTTGGACAGACAGACAGCAAGTGAGACAGACACAGAGTCAGAAAAGTTCTCCTGGGCTTTAAGACCTTCAGCTTGTACCACATATGCCTGAGTCTCTGAGTATTTCTTTTTCCTCTGTTCCTCAACTTCTCCTCAAGAACTGATTTCTCTAGCTAGGTGTTCAACCAATGGTTGGTTTCCATTAACCAGCTGTTCACCACCTGCTCAATTTGCCCTACTGCAGATCCACCTCTCTTCTCTCCTCCTCTTCGCTGTTCCCAGAGCTGGTCTTGGGAAGCAGTAGCACTTCATCCCAATCCACAGGCTACAAGAGAGAGACTGGGCCTAGCACCGGCTTCCGAAACCTCAAAGTTCAAACCCACTGACATGCTTTCTCCAATAAGACCATGCCTGTGCCAACAAGGCCACACCTCTTAATCCTTCTCAAACAATACCAACCCTCGGTGACTAAGCATTCAAATATATGAACTCATTTGTGGTCCTTCTTATTCAAACCACCGCAACTTAGCATTCAGAATGTTTCAATTCAATGTAGCGTTTAACCCGAGAGTTCATACATGTAAAGTGTTTTGATCCAGATCCCCGTTCCCTCCCTGCCATTCCTTTCTTCATTTCTCTCATCACCAGTCCCTCCCAATCTCACGTGCTCTCTGCCTCTTTTAACCCCCTGGAGTCCAGATCATCCTGACTGCATGTGTGTGTGGTAGGGCTGTCTACCGGAGCATGGCTAGCCCCTCCTGGGCCTCAGCCCTAAAAAAACCCTGAGTCTCCATCTCCCAGCAGCCATCAGTGCCCAATAGCTCCTCAGCTGTGGGTAGCACTCCTGAGTACCCCTTCCTCCATTTTAATCATAAGTATTAAATTGTATTAAAAAGATGACACTCTCACCTACGCCCCCTCTTCAGTCCCTCTACCTTCCTGAAGCTATGTACACTCCTTTGGTAGCCCGTGTTTCCATGTGACCTGTCTAAAGTTAGTGCCTTACGCTTCCATAGAATACCTTCTCATGTGCTGTCAGGTGACTCAGGTGCGCCTTTCCAGAGAGACATAATTGCCGTAATGTGCATTGTGCCTTTATAAGGCTATATAAAGAATGATCCCATATGTTTTTCCATGACCACAATGTAAGAATGGTTTTAGAATGATTTTTGTTTTTAAGTTAGGGATAGTTTGTTTATAGAAATTTTTTACTATTCATCAATGTTTATATGTGAAACAACTACAGGTGAATTGTGTTTTAATGTCTTAGAGAGTATTATGAGCAAATACTAAGTGAGCTGGTCACTTGTCTGTCCTCTGGATCTATTCCTGATCCGGCTTCTACCCCTTCTGACTTTGGAGTTCACTAGGCAATGTGTCTGATTAGATTTGGAGCAGGTGTTTTTGTGAGGTGGGGGACATAATCCTGGGTATAACCTTTTCATTTGCTCGGGTTGGAGAGAGATCCCTGGCAATAGGAATGGCTCAGTGAAGTTCTGTTTTATAAGGGCTAGTCCCAGTTCAATGCCTCCGCTTCCTTTGGGTAGCTAAGGCATGGAGCTGCCTCTTGCTACTGCACCGCTTGGCTCTTGTGCACCCCCACAGCCCCCCCCCCATTTCCCTGGCTTTGCAGCAGCCTATTTCTGTTGGGCATTTCTACATTTGCCCCGAGGACTCAACTTTGACTGTTCCATTATAAACATTTGTCAAGTACGTGAGGCTTTCTGTTAGGTTACCTGCCTTGGAAACTGTTGTTCACATTAGACTATGTGGCAGTTTAGCAATTTAGAGAGGTAGGCCAAAATGTTTGCAGTTGCCGGAGGCTTCTCCTCTGCATACGCTGATTCATGCTTTATTTCTTAGTCTTTAGGTCCTCTAGGCAAAATTTATGAGGCTGTGTCTCTTTTCTTATCAAAGTCCCTGTTCACTCTCTACTCTCTATGTTCCTGAAAGTTTGTATAACTATACTCTTTAGTTGATGAATAAAAAAAAGTCAAAGAAAGATAATGCAGAGACTCTGCACTGCCCCCTTTAGGTCAGACATTGTATTGCAACCACATACATTTCAGAGTTGTCCATAACTCTAATAGAGGAAGGGGACACTCTTACCAAAAAGTTTTACTGATTTTATAAAATCATGGCTATGTGAGGGCCTTTCCTCCATTTTTCTGATGTTCTCTCCTACAAAGTGATCTATTTTAATATTATATTGTAATATTAACTTACACTATTGGAATGTTATCAACTATGAATTGTTCAGAATGTCCTCTCTCTCTCTCTCTCTCTCTCTCTCTCTCTCTCTCTCTCTCTCTCTGTAAATCATAATGAAAAAAAAAATTCCAGAACCACTGGCCAAGAACACTGGGTTTCTGCTTACTGATCCTCGCTTTATGTAGTACCAGGGACCGGATTGCCTGCATCCCCTGCTCTAGACAACGCTGGCTTCCAATTCCTTTAAGCCTCTGTGAGAGGCACAGTCAGACAACTTGGCAGCGATGACTCAATCTAAGGAGAATTAATTAATTCCCTTCATTTAATGATGATGTTTTTGATAGAAGTGGTGCTGTTGGGAGATTAAAAAGTCAGGTTCATGTGTATTCTCAAGACGTTCAAAGTCTGTCCATGGCAGAGACACACACTCTCTCGTATTAAAGAGAAAGTCACACTTACAACCATATTCTCCCAAGTTTCAGTGATGCATGCTTTCAGCCACTATCTTTGTGACCTTCACATAAATTTATGGTTTTGAGATGACTGTTATGAAAAGAAAACAAAGTTCTACTAACTCTGGCAGAGATTCCATGTTTCTTGGACATACTCTGTAAACATTCTTATGAAGATTATTCGTAACATTTTCATTGCCAAAATTGATGCGTCTAGTGTTAATATCTAGCTGTTAGTTTTAGTTAGTCTTTTTCTTTCTTTTTTTAAAAAAATATTTGAGGAACTGTACTGGTTTGAATGGGAAGTGCCCCCCCCCCCCCCCCAGTCTTGTGCATTGGAATGATTGATCCCTCCTTGGTGGCCTTGCTGCAGGAAGTGTGGCCCTGGAGGCAGACTTTGACACCATAGAGACTCACACAATTTTGAACGTATGTTCAGCTTCCTGGTCACAGTTTGGGTTTAAGATGTGAACTCCCAGCTTGCTGCTCCAGTCACCGTTCCTGCCTGCTGTCACACTTCCCTCCCTGAGATGGTGATGAGCTCATCACTCTGGAACCATAGCCCTCAATACAGCCTTCTATAGGCTGCCTTGGTCATGATGTTTATCACAGCAATAGGAAAGTGACTAAGGCAGGAACTGAACCAGGGAAAGGCACCCAGAAGGCCGATGGATTACAAGTTTAGAAAGTAAACTTGCTTCAGGAAGCGTTTGCTTATTATTTACTTGGCTCGAGGCTTTTGAAATACAAGATGAACAAAGCAAGCTCTCAAGACACTGGTGTCTTAGATTTTAGCACTTATTATTTCAAGATGCTCCGACTCAGCAGGACAGAATAGCAGATCAAAACTACCCTTATCTGAAAGCTTCCTAAGTAAGACTGAAGCAGCTGGGCTGCGGCTTTTAAACATACACGATTAAACATTCCAACAAAATGTGCCTTTTCTGATTAATATTTCACAAGGGGCACGTATGTGGTGGTGATGGGTGTTAATGAGTGTCCTGAAGTTCATGGCCAAAGGTGGGAATCCAGAAAAGTTCTTCTGGGGCTCAGATAGGAATATAAAAGGAGCCATAGAGGATGGACTGGGGATCTTCAGTTATTGTCTTAGCTGCCTGTGCTCTCATCAGAGCCACAGCCAGGGCAGTTTATAAAGAGCCCACATCTGTCTCCCCATAGGCTTGGAGCTTTGATCAAGGTGTGGACATCTGGACTCTTATGTTTTCCACATTCACAGTGACACCTTGAAGGCTGCCTCCTCTGCAGGGGTGAAACACTGTTCCTCCCGTCGCAGAAGGGTGGAAGAGAGACACAAGCCCCTTGAATCGTGACATTGATCCATTCATGAGGGCAAAATTCTGAGTCCGCAACACTGAGTTCTGAAGGGGACAAGACATGCAGACCTTAGAGAGTGGCACATATGGAAACAGAAGAGGTAAGCAAGATTTATCCACACACCTAACACCCTTTAGCTAGGCATCAACTACATTTTGAGAATTAAGTAGTAAAAGTAAAAATAATATCTTTATAGACATTGTCTAAATGACCTAGCTAGAACAGAAGGCCAAGAAATGGGTATAGAAAGTGGTCAAGAACCAGCAGTGATTCATTAATGAACCAGAATAAGACTGAGTCAAGAATGCTACTAGAAAGGCTACTGCAATAGTCTGGGTATCAGATGTCAGTCATATGATATTCATACATTGGTTTTAAGCATCCCCCTCTCCTGAAGCCCACCCACTGTCCCCTTCTGCCTCTAGAGGTGGCAGAGGTGATGAGCTCGTTATCAAAGGTTATCTAGGTACGCACAGGTTTAATCAGCACGGAACTATTGTCCGATGTAACAACCTTAGCCAATTTACAGGGAGCAATATAGTCAACAGGGAAAATGATATTGCCTGTGTGCTTTGTGAATGTCTTTGAAACTATTTAAAAATCATTGTCCTAGAGATTCAATATATTTTAACTACTTCTGTCCTCTCATTATTATCTTTAAAAATGAGCCGAGAACATTACAAACCCCTCGGTAGATTAAAAACAACTGGTTGGTCTTCTGCACGGAAAACTCTAAGGATCTGAGTCACATTAAAGATGATAGAGGTCAGGGAGATGGCTCAGAAGGTAGAGTTATCTGCTGCCAAGCCTGGTGATGTGAGCTGGATATTCCTAGGACCCTAATATGAAAGAAGAGAACTGCCTCCTGCATGCTGTTCACTGACCCCCATACACATGCCCCCCCTCTCTCGTCCTCCCTTTCCTTTTCTCTCCCCCCTCTCACTCACACACACAATACATAACTAAGTATAATACAAATATTTTTTTAAAATGAAGGCCTGCATTTTTGTCTATGTGCACAGCTGTCCTGAGATTCTCCTCTTTGATGTCTCCCAGTTACAGGGACATATTGGTCCCTTCTTTCACATTTAAGCCATCCCATAAACATAAATTTGTCATTTTAGAAATAAAAACTAGTGATCAAGGAGCGTTTTTATTTGTGACATAAATTATTACAACAGAGGAGATAGCTGTGATCAGATGTGGAGTTTGTAGAACCACGGGGAAAATTTGAATTTTAGTTAGTGTAATTTCCTCTGAATAATTTTGGAGTCTGAGCAAGCAAGTCATAAACATTTATCAAGGAAGCATGTCTGTCTACTTTCCCCCTAGAAACTGCCTTATTTTTTGACTTACATTTGCAAGTAACCGATTATTTTTGTTTCCTGTCCATTGTTCACTTACTCATTAGCTTGCTGCATGTTGCTTGATGATTTCTGTATGTTTTGCCCTCACTGTGAATTATTCCCTATGGTGCCCCATTTGTCATGTTCTGCATTTTGAGTTCTTTCCTGATCACAGAGTCTTTGCACCACATTTTCAAGCAAGAGAAAATTAATGAGAAGGGAAGATATAGCTGGCTACTGGGAGAACTAATGGCAGTTCCAACAACACTGAGCTGACAGCAGATCAAAGTCACGGCCCACACCACTGACACACGTTATCTCCCAAGATAGCACGTGGTATTCGCTGCATAAATGGGTGAAAATTCTATGTAACTTGTGGATTCTTTTCTGTTTATCTATATATTTGTCTGTTTTTCCTTTTCATGATTTTCTTTTCATATTCTTTGTCATTTTACTGATTTGGTGTTATAAAATTGTAAAATGTTTATACCCTTTTTACAAAACATGCTTATGTAGTGTTCCATAAAGCTTAAAAATATTGTAAAACTAATGATATATCATTATATTCTTCAAGTTGTAGAACTAATTTCATGTAAAAAAAAAAAAAACTCCAAAAAAACAAAAAAACCTCTTCAGTTTAAATCCACAAAGTCCGTCCCATATTTAGAGATCATCTGTATTTTTTTTATTTTAAAAATATTATTTGAAGGTTGAAGAGATTCCTCAGTGGCTAAGAGCAGCACTGACTGCTCTTCCAAAAGACATAGGTTCAATTTCAAGCACCCACATGGCAGCTCGCAACTGTCTGTAGCTCCAGCTCTAGGGGATTTGACAGACTCACACAGATACACATTCAGATAAAGTACCAATGCACATAAAATAAAATGAAATAGATCATTAAACTATTATCTGAGGCAGTGAGGCTAGCAATTAATCAATTTTCCCCCAGCCAAATCAGCCAATATGTTTATTTATAAGAAATTAATTCTGGCAGTTTTTGTTTGTTTGCATGTTTGTTGTTGTTGTTGTTGTTGTTTTGTTTTGTTTTGTTTTTGAGACAAGGTTTCATTGTGTAGCCTTGGCTGTGTTGGACTCACTTTGTAGACCAGGCTGGCCTCAAATTCACAGTGATTCACTTGCCTCTGCCTCCCGAGTGCTGGGATTAGAGGCGTGCGCCACCACGCCTGGCTCATTCTGCTGTTTTGATAGGAAAGCAATTTATTAAGTGGCTATTAGTAAAGTAATAGCATTGACAACAGATCTGGAGAGCAGTGTGGTCTGGGCAGGAAGTGCAGTCACTTCCCAGGGCTGGGCACACATTCTCACAGTGCATTTCTCTGCCACTGAAAGCTGGATCGTCTAGAGATTTGGAGCCCAAGACAAGCATCTCGATAGAACTACGGCTATGTCGGAGAGATTGTCACATGTTTGCTTTTCCTTTACCTCCTGGCCTTTGATCCAAAATCTGGATTACGTATGTCATATATGGCGCCACCTATTTGACCCCTTCCCCTTGGTGGGGAGGTCTGGTGGCACTCAGAGGAAGGGTAAGCAGGCTACCAGGATGAGACCTGGTAGGCTGTGGTCATATAGTGGGGGAGGAGGTCCCTTTCTGTCACAGGCCTAGGGGAGGGGAATAGGGTGAAAGGGAGGGAGCAGGGAACGGGAAGATACAAGTGAGGGACTAACAATTGGGACGTAATCTGAATAAATTATTTAAATAAAAAGTATGTCATATACTAATGTACAGTACAACTCAATAGAATTCGGGAAAAGAAATTCCTGCATTTTAAATCATAATAGTAGAAGGCAGGATTTCCGCTCCAAAGTGTATAGTGAGTCCTCCAAACACGGAAATAGGGTTCAGAGGTCAAGCTTATATAATTTTCTTTCTTGAAATGATGGATCATCACAGACCATTGCTATAGCACATACCACCTTGATATAAATTTAAGAGTATACTCTTTGTAGTATGAATGATAACCTTGAATTCATTTTGTGCCTTCTTTTAGCTCTGTGACCTTAAACAAATTTTAGCTCTGTGACCTTAAACAAATTGATTAACACCTTTCCTAGTTGGAATGTATCTGTAAACTAGAAATATCAATATCCATTTTGTTGCAATACTTACCACTGAAATTTGAATAAAGTGCATGGTACAGTTACCAGCAGAGCAAGTACCTGGTAAATGTAGTCAGAATCGCTCACATTTTTAATAGAGTCTAATTCATTTTGTTGCAGTTGTCTCTAGTCACCTATATCGGGAAGTTCCTTATTATCGGAAACTCCAGCCCAGTTGATATTGGAATCAAAAGTCCACTTTTTTTTTCATAATAGTTAAGATTTTGGGGCTGGAGAGGTGGTACAATGGTTCAGAGCATTGGCTACTTTTCCAGAGAACCCAGGTTTAATTCCCAGTACCCACACTGCAGCTCACCATTGTCTGCGACTCCAGCTCCAGAAGTTCTGACCCTGTCATTCGGATGCACATGCTGGCAAAACATCAATCCAAGTAGAAACAGCATCTGTAGAGCCTGCCCACAACTAAGGGACGGGTTTTTGTTCTTAGTATTCAGGAATATGAGGTGCGTATTGTTTTACTTTTCTGGGTGCTGTGTGACAAATGCTTGACAAAGGAGAGGTTTTGTTTTTATTGTTTTTACTTTGTTTTGTTTTGGTTTTGCCTCACAGTTTGCAGGTCCAGTCCTTCCTCGAGGGAAGGCATGACAGCAGGAGCCTGAGGTAGCTGATCACACGTCAGGTCAGGCACAGAGAGCAGCAAGCAGCAGAGGCTGCGTTTCCTTTTTATTCAGCTTTGAACTTCAGCCAGGGACTTGTGATGCACCCTGTCAGGGTGCATGTTCTTATTTTAGCCAACCTCCTCGAGAAACTCTCCCATAGAGGAGCTCAGAGATTGGTTTCCATCCTAATCTTCAAGTCTTTGAAGCTGACAGTCACAACTAACCATAGACAGCAGTTCTGTGCACGCACTATTTTTTAATTATGCAACTTTCAAACACACGAAATTATAGTATGACATCTGGTTGTCTTACTTTTATGCACGAAGACTGATCAATCTGTTAGGTGGTGACAATTTAATGCCTCTGTTAAAAATTCCTTATGGTCCATTTTATCTAATGGTTGTATCTGCTGGCGATCTTTTGTTTGTTAAAATATTTCATCAGTAGTTACAAAATGATAATTTACTAACATTATTATTCCTTAATACATTTGTTAGTTGGAATTCTTTTTATATTTTATATTAATTTGTCTGCTGTCAAATATAGGAAATCCAAAATAAAGACAAAATAAATGCTCAGTATATAAACCTTGTCAAGAGGAGTGATACATTGACATTGTCAGGATAGATAGACACTGTCAACGTCCCCACACAGGTATCCAGGTACAGATAGACAGACACTGTCAGGAGGAGTCACTGGTATCGAGGGGTACACTAATTAGATCACAATTGCAGTGTTCTCTAGAACAGCGTTTACAGCACCCCCTTTTGAGACCCCAAAAGCGGCTTAAACATATTACTACACAATCTGGGTTCTGATAAGATCCTAAATATTCTGATGTCCTGGTAAGGTTTTAGCCACTTTGTATAAAATTATTTGTATTTGTTAAGGATAAAAGCATAAATGCGTTTTTAAAAAAAAATATGTTGCCTCCCATGCTGAGAGTGTCACCCACTTCAGGACAGCTGCTAATGAAGTGGGAAGATGTAGCCTGCTTCAAGAGCTGGGATTGCTGCAGCTGGCTGGGGCAGGGCCGGCTCTCCTGTTCTCATGCCCTCAGGCCAGCTCTCTAAGGCTCATTCCAGCTGCCCTGCCCAGGTGAGGTGCAGGGCCTGCTCTCCTGAGTGCTGTAGTCAGTGAGGGGCAGGGCCAGAAAGAGGCCAATCCTGTTGATCCAAAGCTGCCTGATCTCCATGACACAGGGCAACAGCAGGATATCTGAGAGCAGTTCTGGTGGGGATCCAGTATTGATGGTGTAGCAGAAGCCAGAGGCCTCGAACCAGACTAGTGACTCATTGCAATGAATATTTATAAGTAAAGATGTGTGGACAAAAGGGTATACTGTGGGACACACTGTGACACACTACAGCTTCCTCTATGAGATGGTTGTTTGTTGGGGGCGGGTGGAAGGAGGTTGCAAGGGTGGAGGGCAGATATGAAGGCATGGGAAGATGACTGGGATTGGGGTGCATAAGTGAAATTCACAAAGAATCAATAAAAAGTTTTTAAAAAATTCAGCAAATAGATTTCAAAGCAAAAAAAAAAAAAAAAAATTTCAGCTTCGGGCATGTTATCACATACCTTTAGTCCTAGCACTGTGGAGGCAGAGGCAGGAGGACCGCTGTGAGTTTCAGGCCAGCCTGGACTACCTTGAGAACTCCAGGACACCCAGGGAAACACAGAGAAGCCTTGTTTCAGAAAACAAAAACAAAAGCACCACCACCAATAAAAAAGGAGTTGGGATGGATCAGCAGTTAAAAACATTGGCTACTCTTCCAGAAGAACTGGGTTTGATTCTCAGCAGCCACGTGGTGTCTCACAACTGTCAATAATCCGAGGTGCACCCTCTCTCAGCATCTATGCACTTCAAGCATACATGACCATACTTGCATGTACATACATTCTGCATACTGGAAAAAAAAGAGCTTCATGTCCCAACTCTTGGGGCACCTTAGCAAGCATGGTACTTGAGAAAATTTCAGGGATTTATCAATTTTGGTGCAAGGTAAGCATTCTAATTATTACACCATATTTCATTTAAGGCAATTAATCAATTTCTTTTCTATGAAGTCCTCATTATTTTGCTCCTCAATTTTCTTTTGTAATCTAGATATAGACTCTAAGAGGGCATAAGCTTTTATAAGGTTCATAAGTCAAGTTCCACACAATTCAATAGTTTTTTAAAAATAAGTTTATGTTCAAGTATATTCTTCTGGGGCCAGAAAGCACCATGCAAACACTAGTAACTGGGTGGAAATGATGAGGAGATAAAAACATCTTCTCTAGTACTATATTTTTATAATTTTTCCTTGTTGTGTTTTTTGCTTTTTTTTTTTTTTTCGAGTCACACTATATAGCTTTGGCTAGTCTGGGGGTCACTATGTGGACCAGGCTGTCCTTGAACTCTCAGAGATCTGTTTATGTTTCTTTTTTGGGTGTTCGGCTTAAAGGCCTGCAACTCCATACTTGGCTCCAGCAGTATAATTTCAAAATAAGTATGGTACTGTTTTGTTTGGCAAAATGGACTTTAGCTTAGCAACATAGAAAACTTCTCTGACTTCAAATTGATTATGAATATTTGGTTTTGTTTAAAGGGCAATATTTTTGAATGGCTGGACTTACACATATGAAAACGAACTACTAAATGCTGCTTTCCCAGTTAAAAATATACTGATGATGGCACACAAGGACTGAACGAAGCTTCCTATGGCTTAGTCTGGATGGATGGCCCCATTTCCCTCATTCTTAAGGCAATGTGGACATCTTTGATAAAATCTGCACCATTGATGACGTGACAGCAAGGAGCAATTCAAACACCCACTTCACTGTTAAAGTCCAAGAAGCTGAGGAGACCACCCCAGGGTGAGCATGACTTCTGACTCTTGTTAGAGATGCCTACAGAACCAGTAAGTACAATTTGTCAGTCTCAGCAGCTCCCCGGGAAAAACCTTCTTTGACATGTTGGCCAAAAGCCACTCCCGATATTTCTGTAGTTGGGCTTGGATCAAATTTACCTCTCATGTGCATGGCCAAAAACATTGGCCAACTAAGCGAGCAATGAATGAATATCACCCTTTCAAATTATTCTGAGGGAGCCTTTGTTTTTCTCCTTTCCTCTGGAGGTGAATCAAGTACATTGACGTGTTCCCTGGAATGCTAGTGTGTATCCATATACTAGGGGGGGGAAAAGCACTTACTCTGTTTTCTTCATTTTTATTTTAGTCCTTTATATAAATCTCTCAAAAAAAAAAAAAGTGGCGATTCAAGTCTTCGGCTGAGATGAAGTTGAACAGTCACAACATCAGAAAAGATTCTTTCATGGTTGTTGGCCAAGTCTTTGATGCCAGCTTAGGGCAATCTGCATGGCAAAGCATTCCAGTGTCTTTGGCTACTTGTCTCTTCACCAAGGCTACAGAGCTTAGATTGCCAAGCATTGCAGGTGCTCCATCTTTCTAGAGAATACCAGAGTTTTCTTTCAGCTGAAGTTTTTCTTGGCAAGAAAACCATGTTGACAGCCCTTGGAGTTTCTAAAAGGGGCTCGCAGCATAGGAATTCTTATAAGAGTCACTCGGTTTGAGGGCTGTGAACTGTTTTATTTGGTTGAGTGTTGAAGGAAAATGATTTTAACACCATGATTCCATTCAAGACAGAAGAAATGGAATTAAGAACAGAGTGGATTAGGGACTGATTTTGTATTGTGTACTAGGTGTTTATAGTGCCACATATTTGATTTCAGTTCTTTGGCTCTCAGGATAAGTGTCGACCATCTCATGTGCTTTGACTTGTCCACTGTGACACTTCAAGACTTTTTAAAGGTGAGCTTTGGCCACTGGGACAAAGTGAGGTTACAAGGCAGTCAGAGAGAGAGAAAGAGAGAGAGAGAGAGAGAGAGAGAGAGAGAGAGAGAGAGAGAGGAGAGAGAAGAGAGAGAGAGAGAGAGAGAGAGAGAGAGAGAGAGAGAGAGAGAGAGAGAGAGAAGAGAGAGAGAGAAAAGAAAGAGGAGGAGGAAAAGGAGGAGAGAGGAGAGAGAGAGTTGTTAGGTCTTTTGGATAGGCGCTTACCCATTAATGACAGGTTTCAAGTTAGGTGCTGAAAAACAGTGGGTGAGTGGACTGACCTCACATCCCTTCCTTTTTCCTGGCCTACCTCTCTCCTCACCCCTCCCTTTCTGCCTTCTTTCCTGTTTTTTGTTCACTTGGCTTTGATTTTATGTGTGTGGATGTATGTCTGTGCACAACATGCATGTGTGGTGTCTGTGGAAGACAGAGGAGAGTGTCAGGTCCCCTAAAAATCAGGCTCAGAGATGGTTGGTGGCCTCCATGAGGATGCTGGGAATCAATCCTGGGTCCTGAGGAAGAGCAGCAGTTGCTCTTAACCCCTGAGCCACCTCTCCAGCCCTTTCTTTCTGTTTTTGCCCTACAGCATCAATCAGCAGCAGCAGCAGCTGGTCACACACTAGTGGCTAACGTTTTGTCAATTCAGTATCAACCCTTAGTGTTAGGTTCTGTTGCTGTTCTCATTTTACACGGGAGAAAACCCAACACATAGTGATTCAGTAACTTGTCAAAATCATCCCAGAAGTGGGCAGTGAGGTCATATTCCAATCCAAGCACTCGGGATGCTAATTGCTCTAACGGTATCTTTCAGTGCATGCAGCCATTCATTGTATCAGTTGTAGAGTCTTAGTAGTATGGTTTTATATTAAAGTCTTTTCATGTCAAACAGTTTTTAATAATAGCAAGAAATAAATATTTTCTTCCATTTGGCAAAGGCCTCCCAGGCACCACAGATAAAAATTTGTGTCATAATATTTTTTCTCCCCCCAGGGATGATCTTCCCTGTTTATTAGTAGCTGCAGAGACACTGGAAACAGACACTGGGAATAATAGGGTTTGGCTTCCAAAGCCCATGATTGATTACAAATACATTTCTGCTGTTTGCCATGGGTATTTTTATAATATGGCATTTCTGCCATTCTAGATTCCTTTGCAAATGTTTCACTTAAAGAAAGGCAGTTGTAGCATTTCTAGAGAGAGCCCAGAGGTGTCTGTCTCTAGAGGGAGGTGCTGGGAGACCTGTTTTATAAGCACAGATGTCTGCAACTGTCTAGGAGGAAACCCAAGTATATCTTCCCAACTCTTGAATTTTTATCATACTTTCCACAGCTGAGCAGACAAAGTCTGGAAGGAAAGCCTGTAAACAAACGACATTCTCTGGAAACCCGTCTGCCTCATTGTGGCGGTGACAATGTGCTTCAGTTTAGGGCCACGTTTTTCAATTGAGTTAGCGCCCATTTAAAAAAAATTGCTTTTTAGGGAGACACAAACACTTCCTACCTCGTGAACTTTCAAAAGGAGCAAATACCAATGGCTTCCCACGAGTTTCAGTGTGGCAGAACTCCCCTTTTAAAAATAGTGTCTGTCATGTCCGGTATTGGGGCTGACGGGACACTTCTTTTGGTACTGAGTTTTTATAGTTGGGGGCCCTTAAGCCAAAAGAAGAAAAAAGCCCAAAGCTGAAGTGTTCATTTTTTTTTTTAAATCAAACTTCCACTTCAGCTGGGCCTTTTCGCACAAATTGTATCAGTTCTGCTGGCAAATCTTTTGTCCCATGCTTTTTCTACTCAGCGTGCCACCATTTTTCACTTCCTTCCTTGACACCGTCTTGGATTAAGTTTCCCCTGTGACTTTCCCAGTTTAAATGAACAGATTTAAGATGGTCTTCCTTCCAGTGAAGCCTCGTGCTGCAGAGTTATACTGTTAGAAATATGTAAGTTGTTCTGTCTTTGGGGGTTGAAACTCTCCAAAATACTCTGATCTAATTTAAAATGGAATCCATGTTCTTGGCCACATGTGGGTTGTTCTTGCCCCAGATCCTCTCTAAATTAGTCTCCAAAAACACTGGATCCCCAATGCATATGAGCCCTTCCTTGTCTCCCAAGTTTCTGGCTTAGCAACTGGCATGTGTTCTTTCTGTTCATAAGTGTGGAAGTGTTTGTTGGAGGGCTGTGGAGGTGTACTGAGATGTTGGAGGTTTGGAGGTGTGTGTGGGTTTGTGGAGGTGATGGAGGTTTGTGGGGGTTTGTGGAGGTGTGTGGAGGTGTATGAAGGTGTATGGAGGTATACGAAGGTGTATAGAGGTGTATGAAGCTGTGTGGAGGTGTGGGTGAGGTATATGGAAGTGTGTGGAGGCATATGTAGGTTTGTGGAGGTGTATAGAGGTGATGGAGGTATGTGTGGGTTTATGGAGGTATATGTTGGTATGTGGAGACAGCTTGGTTGTGGGCTGGACCATGGGTTTGCCCACACTTTACACAATTCTTCATTTGGGTACTAATGTTACCCCAGTGCATATTCTTTTATATGGCAGACGACAGAGGCATTGGAGACAAACAGAGATGTGCTAAGTGTCTTATAGCTTCTGCTTGGGGCATTCTGAGCAGTACTTTACAATTATAGCTCTTCACTGTTTCCTCCCTTGGTTTAGCTAGTTTCTCTAATTCACGTGGAAGTCTTAACATCAGATAATACGATTCCTCCAATATTATTCTTTAGCTCCCAAATGCTTGAGTTTTCTTATGGTCCTCAAAAGCTCGTACTGAAGACGTGGTCCCGAGTTGTTGGCACTTTCAGAAAGTATTTGGATGCATCATATGGGTTTGTAAATGAGTGGGCTAGAGCAGTGGCAGACACGTGGAGGGAGAGGCCCAATTGGGGATGTGACTTTCAGGCTGAATCTTATCCCTGGCTCCTTCTTCTAGTTCTCATTTTCTACTTCCTGGCTTCCAAGGAGTGAGCGACTTTGCTCCTGTGGCCCCTGTGGCCATGATATACAAACAATGGCAAAAACATTATTGGGCTGAAAACTGTGAAACTGGTGACAGAATCAATTTTCCTTCTTTTAAGTTGCCTTTTAAGTGATGAGGCCCTTGACAAGCAGAGAGTGCTATTTTTTCCTTTTTACATAAACACTGAGACACTGGCTTTGGCTAGACATTGCATTGAGCTGATAGACCGGGTAGGGGACATTAGCGCTGTCATTACACACTAGGATGCTATGGAGTCAGATGTCTTTCTGTGCCCAGATTCCCCTTTCATTAGCAATGTGTGGTTTTCAGTACACAGATCATAGTCCCGTTTTCTTGGATTGATGTTTAAGTATTTGGTTTTCCTTAGACTCATTAAAAAGATATTATTTCTACTTCTATTTCAAGAAGCTTGCTTTTCAAATATCTTCTATTAATTTCTGTTAGCTATATACAGCAAAAAGTTTCATTATGGTGGTCTTTATCCATGTGTACAGAATGTCTCAGTTACGTTCACACAGATACCCATTCCTTTCTCTCATCCTCTTCTCATCTTTGCTGATCTTCTCAGGAGCTACATCAATTTTTTTCTTTATATTTAAGGCTATCTCTACTTATTTTTAATTTAATTACTTTAAAATAGTGTGGCTACCTAATAAGATCTATGTAACTTTTATTTTTTGATTTAAGTCTGCTGGCAAGTAGCTAATAGCTATAAATATTCTATGTCCATTTGCAAAGAAGGAATGCTAGTCATAATTTATAAAAATTGAATCTGATTATTTTTTAACCTGAATTACTATTTGTACTGTATTATTTGAATCCCTTATTAGTTCTAGCCTTTAGACTTAGTATTTCTTGTTTTCAATCTAGAAAACAATGAGTTGTGCATTTATGTAATATTAATTTTGTTTAATATATTTTATAAATCTATGGATTTGGTTTAATTAACTTACACTTAAAAATAATTTATTTTTATTCTTATGGCCGTCAGTGTTTTTGCCTGCCTGCATGCATGTATGCATGCATGTATGTATGTATGTGTACTATTTATGTACCTGGCACCCTGGAGGTCAGGAGAGGGCATTGGGTCCCCTGGAACTAGAGTTACAGATAGTTGTGAGTGACCATGCAGGTTCTGTGACTCCAACCAGGCTCACTGGAAGAGCAGCTCTTAGCCACTGAGTCATTGTCCCAGCCCTTAAGTTTACTTATTTTTGTTGTCGCTTCATCTTAACCTATTGTACAAAAATATGCTAAATAACATTTATTTAGACTTTTAAAGCAGCAACTCTTTCTTTTTCTAAAATGATTTAGACTTTAGTATAGAATACTTAAAACTTTTCCCCCTCCACAATCATTCATGTGACAGAACTTGCATCATCACCCATCCATGTATGACTTCTGTTTTGCATGGCAATAACACTGGTGTATCACCATGTCATGGGCCATTTGACTTGTCTCATTCCCTGTTACTATTTCCTGTCTTTTAAACCTTTCTTTGTATATATTTGTATAATTAAGGAAACGTAAACCAAATCAAGCTACAGAGAGGTACTCTACTCCTGGTTATATGGCTGAAATATTGAAATTAAGGGCGGGAGTAAAGGCACTTGTCACCACACCTGGGAACGTGAATTTGATTCCAAGCATGCATGTATGCACACATATATAGGCAACACACACACACACACACACACACACACACACACACACACACTGAAATATAAAAGAGAAAGGAAGCTCCAGTACCCGTAAGTGACACTGTACTGTCATGTTCATTCTGATATCATTATCACAACCAAGATATGAAACCACCGCATGTTGATTGGGCACACAGGTGGGTAAGGAGCCTGAGATATGTGCTTCCAATCAAATGCTATTCAGCCTTAGCATCTTATCTTGTTTTGACTCCACAGCAAATAAATTTTGGATAATCAGTTTTTCTGTCCACATGTGAACAAGGGTTTACTCAAACTTGGTCCTTGCGAAAACATAGCTGTGTGGCAATTTCAAGACTGGATCGAGTTGCTGAGCTTGTGTGAGGTTTGGGAGGGAGGGAGGGAGTGGGTAGACTGACTCAGGGTCTCATGGAACCCAGGCTTCCCTCCGGCTTACTAGAAAGCTGAAAAAGGCTTGAGAATCTTTCTCCTCTTGTCTCTACAGGCTGCATTCCGAGATGACAGCCATGAACTGCCACATCTGCCCAGCCTCTCTCTTTTTAAAAAATATATTTTATTAATTTATTCATATTACATCTCAATTGTTATCCCATCCCTTGTATCCTCCCATCCCTCCCTCTCTCCCTCCCATTTTCCCCCTAATCCCCTCCCCTATGACTGTGACTGAGGGGGACCTCCTCCCCCTGTATATGCTCATAGGGTATCAAGTCTCTTCTTGGTAGCCTGCTATCCTTCCTCTGAGTGCCACCAGGCCTCCCCATCCAGGGGATGTGGTCAAATATGGGGCACCAGAGTTTGTGTGAAAGTCAGTCCCCACTCTCCTCTCAACTGTGAAGAATGTCCTGTGCATTGGGTAGGTCTGGGTAGGGGTTCGAAGTTTACTGCACATATTGTCCTTGGCTGGTGCCATAGTTTGAGCAGGACCCCTGGGCCCAGATCCGCCCATCATAATGTTCTACTTGTAGGTTTCTAGGACCTCTGGGTCCTTCTATTTCCCCATTCTCCCATGCTTCTCTCACCTAGAATCCCAATAGGATGTCCTCCCATCTGTCCCACTTTCCAGGTAAGTGAAGACTATCATGGGACATGGCCCTTGGGCTAGTGTCCAGCTATAAGTGAATATATACCATTTGACTCTTTCTGTTTCTGAGCCAGTAGAGACATAGACAAAGGCAGCATCTGGGGAGCAACATGCCAATTCCACTACAGCGAGGGTCCACCAGAGACTGCAGCTTGACAATTGAGTGCCTTTCTGTTGGGACTGGGTGTCTTGCTTCACCCAGTCACATCCAGTGAAGCAGGACACCCAGGCCTTTGCTTGCAGGGTCTACCCCTCCTCTGTAGGGTTGGGAGCTTTCCCCCCCCCTTGTTTTATAGAAGTTAGAACATGTATCAATGTTATGCTATAAGGCAACTTGCCTGAAGATGAACATTGCCTGGAACATGGACCACTCCTCTGTAAACGTGTTCCTCCATTTTACAGATCTGAGAATTCACAGGTCCCTCATTGGAAGAACTTTCTGAGCATGTGTAACATATGTTCTAGGTTTATGGACCGACCATCTGATGTGTAGGTATGTAATTAACATCCCTTCTCCTTCCACACAGAATTAGCCATCAGCTCTTTCCATACTTTCAGTGCAGTGTGTTTATGTCCAAGTACTAATGCTTGCTCCCTTAAAGGTTCCCAGTCAGAAAATTCCCAGCTAGGACTTTTATACACAGGACATAACATCTTGGGAAAAGATATGATCAGAAAGAACTAATTTAACTTTACAAATATATATATATATATCATCATTAATACACTGTTTTAGATGTGCATGTAATGTGTAATGGCTGAATGGCATTTACTGACATTCATTATAGCCCATACTTTCCTTTTTCTATAGGGGAAGACTTAAAAACATCTAATGTTAGAAGTTGTCAATAATGCAATACATCATTTTAACTATAGCCACTATATCTTACAATAGACCTCCTGAGCTTATCCCTAGAAATGCATTTTTAGTATTACAACTTAGAAAGTGTACGTTCTGTAAAGTTTCACATGTATAGGAAATATATTGAAGATGGTGTCTTTTTATTTTTCTTAAAGTTCTCTCTCTCTCTCTCTCTCTCTCTCTCTCTCTCTCTCTCTCTCTCTCTCTCTCTCTCTCTCTCGGTTTTTTTGAGACAGGGTTTCTCTGTGTAGCCTTGGCTGGACTTGGACTTGCTTTGTAGACCAGACTGGTCCTTGAACTCACAGCAATCCACCTGCCTTTGCCTCCCAAGTGCTGTCAATGACCCTTGTAGCAAAGTCTTGTTGGGCCTCAGACACCGGTAGGCATTGTAGTTCACACGAGTCTGAAGCTTAGTTTCTTCTGAATTCTTCTGAAATGTGGAAATACTCCTGGTTCTGAGGAGAATGACTGATAGTCCTCGTAGGGCATTGGTTAGTATTTCAGGGAAGCCTTAATTAACCAAGCCTGGTTAAGTGGTAGCCATTGAGCATGTAGGGCTTTGCACCTCTGAGTCTATCCATACTTCCTCCTCTACTTTGGAAACTCCCTTAGTCTACTGAATTGCGGCACAGGCATGCAGTAAGGTAGAGAACTGCTCTGCACTGGGTGAAAAAGGGTGGACAAAGAGGACTTTATATCAGCTCATGTCTGGCAGGCGGAACAATAGCTGGGGAGTGAATCAGCATTTAATGAGCTCCTCCTGTGTCTAGAGAATGATTCAATTCCTGTGGGGAGATACAGAATACACGAATGCCCATATTTTCCCCCTCTTGTCATTTGCTTGTGTTCTGATTGAACAGCCAACATAAAAAGAGAAATGACTGTGGGTCATTTCCCTATTGTATCAAGAAATATATTCGGGATAATGCTTTAACTTCTGGAATACATGTGTCATCTATTCGGGCTGCAGCATCACTCAGCTTCTTGTGGTCCCTGGGGATTTCCCTTCAGGTTTCATGGATGCTCTTTTGGTGAGCCATAAGAACACATAACCCAGCCCAGTATTCTCTTGGTGGTTGGAAAAAGGCTCACAATGGGTAGAACTGAGTTTGAGTTTCCAGTGCCTGACCTACATCTAGGGTCTACATTTCATGGTTACAACACTGTATTAGCTGTACAACTCTTGCCAAGTTCTTTCTCAAGAAATCCACTAGAAGATGAACATAGATGCAGAGCCATTTGCTCACCTCTGTATATAGTCAACAGGATTTGCTGAGTACAGATTGCATCCAAAGCACCAGAATTACCAAGGCAGGTAAGATATGGTCTCTGACTTTGAGACAGCAATCTTCTAGTAAGGGAAACAGACATGGAAACTTGGGGGTGTGGGATGGTGCAGGGTGAAGAGCTAACAGAGGACACAAAGGCGAAGGAGTCAGCTCCCTTGAGATCTAAAGGGAAAAGTAGGCGTTTGACCATGTAATGAGGAACAGGAGTCTGTCAGGAGGAAGGGAGCCTAGGTACAGGAGTGCACACTGAGTCATGCAATCACCAGCTTGTGAGGCCATTGTTTGTCTAAGAGTGGAAAGTAGTAAGTGTTTAACTTAGAAAGAAACTCATCAACATGGAATGGCAGTTTCCTTTCAAGCCAAGTGAGGTCCCTAGAGCAAAAGTTAGGGAAATGCTTTGTATCTAGGGAAACATTGTGACTTCTGTGAGCTAAAGACAACTTCAGATTTATTTGCCTGCACTCTCATATTTTCATAGTAAGTTTTTTTCATCAAGTTCTAATTTGAGATTGCTTCAAGGCTCAGAGAGTCCTCCAGTTGTTCATAGGTTGTTGAACTGGAACAGCATGACCAGCATAACCTTGCTTTGACCATATCTTTATTTGATTTTTCTCTCCTTCTTCCAGAACTATGCACTGGGTGTGAGCAGCCAGACCAATGGTTCTGACACAGCCAAAATTAAAGGCTAGGTGAGCCAAAAGGAGCAAGAGATGTAAGAGGAGCTCATGGTCAAGCCAGCAGCATGCTTAGCCTCATCACACCAAATGATTGCTGGATTCTTGCAAGGAGATGATTTGGCAGTAAAGGACTTCTATTTCTCTTGGGGACAACGCTGGGGATTTGTTTACTTGCCTTCGCCCATCTTGGAGCGACCGAGCAACTCAGGGAACAGGGGGAGCTGGGACTTCATGCTTGTTGGCTTGCTTCTACTGTCCTTTAAATAGCTCTCTTGTTCCTGAGATTTCTGTCCAGTTTTGAAGTTGAAATTCTCCATGGAAAGCACAGATCATTGGCTTTTTCTTGGGGGCGGGGGAAACTACAAATGCTCAATCTTCACTGATGGTTCTTATCATATGTGTATCCCAGTTGTTTTGGACTGTGGTTGGAGTGGCTAGACCATCTACTTTGTTTGAAGTGTCAGTTGCTATGGGAATATAGTATGTGATTTTACTGAATAGGCGATGCTGAACTAGATTTTTCACGTTACCAGGAAAAATGTCTATAGGGGATGTTTTCCACACCTTGCAGCCTCTGACTAAGTATATTTTGTTTGCCCTGTTCACTGCAAAGGAGCCCCATTCATTCCCAGCTCCTTAAGGCATGGTGAAAAATCACTCTCAGCAATTTATACTGTCTTCGAACAGAAGACACAATTATGACTATTTTCATTTCTCTGTATTGTAGCAGTCGTTTTTAATCTTTAAAATTTATTCTTTGAGAACCTCATGTGTGCATATAATGTATTTTGGTCACATTTACTATTATCACCTCTTTCCATAGCCTCCCAGATTACCCTGATGTCCCCTTCCCAAAATCGTGCCCCTTTCCTTTTTAAAATAACCCACTGAATCCAGTGAGTGCTACCCATTTATGTAAGGCCGTGGGGCCATCCACTGGGGGATGGTCAACCTACCAAGGACCACACCCTTAAAGAAAATGACTCTCCTACTACTGGCTGTCATCAACCAACCATCAATAGCTGCTCTGCTTGGGGTTAGGACTCACGAACACCGCTCCCCTCCACCCCATGCTGGACTGGCATTGATCCAGTGTTGACCGGTTTGATCTTGTGCAGATCTTGTGCCAGCAACCACAGCTGCTGAGTTCATTGAATGAACTGTCACATCCAGAAGACAGTGCTTTGGCCCAGTCCTCCCAGGCCTCTGGCTCTCATAATCCTTCTGTCCTTTCTTCTGTGATGTCCTCTGTGCCTTAAGCAGTCTCTTACTCTCTGCACTTTGATCAGTTTTGAGTGTACAAGTTAACCACCTCCCAAGCAGTTGTTAGGTTCTCAACTGCTGTGGAAAAAAAAAAACAAAAACAAAAACAAAACAAAAAAACAACCTATAAAAGAAAATGAACCAAGGGACCCAGGTGCTTTGCAGGACCCGGGGTCCAGCCATATGGTGTGTAGGAAGCAGAGCAGATTGGATCCTCTATTTGGGCTCCTAATGCACCTACAGTAGCAGCCACTGCTTCTCACACGAGGCAGCTGGATGCCAGAGATTCTAAGCACATCGCGTAAGACCCAGAGGGGCTTCGTCGCCTACCGTGCTCCATCATCATGGCACGTGTGAGCTTTGACTTTTGTGGGGGAAACTATTGGTTAAAAACTCCAAATAATTTACAAAGATGTGTTTTTATTTTAATTTTTTTCTGATTTTATCATTAGGTAAGCTATGCTTCTTACTGCTGTGATAGTCGAGGGATGATCTGAAGGCTGTACTGAGCGGTGGACGCAGCTGTGCTGAGTGGCAAGTGACTATTGTTGGCTGGGTCCTGTTACTGGTACCGGGACACAGTAAATGTCCTCCTGAGTTAGACTCAGGAATCCAAGCATTTGATTTGTGTACATTAGGAGATTTCTCCCACATGTTAGGAATTTCGGATAATAATACAGTAAGAGTTTCTGTTATGAGTCCCCTAGAAAAGGAGCAGTGCCTGAAAGCAATGAAAGGGCTTCGACTGATGTGAAGGTCGCAGGCCACATGACATTCATAGCTGTGGGATGTAGAGATCATTTAGCGTCGCTGTGTCTTAGTCTTCTCCTGTGAAACAAGGTTAACAGTAGCACTGACATCATAGTTATTGTGAGGCTTACATCAGATAACATATTAGCAGCAGATGTAGCTGCCTGTCACAACTAAGCCCTGAATGAACACTAGGTATCAATGTAAGTTCTGAGAATGTGGCTTACAGATTTTTGTATTAATTGGATGATGAATACATCAGACCAATAAGCATTTATTAATGGTTCATTTTTTTGTAACTGTGACCCATACTTACCCAATGAAGCTGAGATGGTAGCTGATGTATATTTGTGTTTACATAATTATCATGGTGAATGGCTTATAATACAGTTAAAAGTCCTTCATGTGAGCTTGACATGGTGGCTCATGCTTTCATCCCAGCATTTGGGAGGCAGAGGTTGTTACATCTCTGGGAGTTCTAGGCCAACCAAGGGTACGTTAAAATATTGTTACCAAAATTAAAGATATATGAATAGATGAGTCTATAATAAGGGCAGAAAAATCAAATTAATATGCACAAAGTGAGAAAAAGATGACTTTGGAAGAACACAATTTTCTTCATTTTATATATTTGCCTAGGTCCAGGTGAATTTTAGTCACTTCCAGCCTTCGTAATTTTAGCCTATATTGCACTTGGAGGGGCAAATAGTTTGAGCTCTAAGATTTTGGGTTGGATAGCAGTAACAGTGTAAAGGCTTTCTAGGGGTCTCAACTATTTTAGGAAAATAGACTTCCACTAATATGTCAGCAGTCTTAGAGAAACACACGTGGGTAGTTTGTCCATTATGTTCCCTACATGAAAGTGGATTAGAGAGCGTCAGGATAGCTCAGTGGGTAAAGGCACATACTAGCCTGACAGTCTGAGTTCAATCCCTGGAAGCCACATAAGAGTGGGAGGTGAGAAGCAACCTCTACTATGTGTGCCATGCACGTGTGGCTCCATCAAATACATGTGACATGATAAATTGAAAAATTAACAATGGATTAAGAGATTATTATATGTAAAAACATTGTAATGATGAATGTTTTATTCACTAACAATTAGCCCAGGGTAAGTACAACTTGACCTTTAAAGGATGCCTAGATGACTTAATGATTATTACTATTTACAAATGGCTATTAAGTGAACAGCGAATGGCAAGGTTTTAAATACAGCAGATGTATTCTTAAAGAACAGTCCAATCTCTTGAAAATTCAGAATCCTACTAGGAAGTATTACAACTAATAAACTTTTACAGAATTCCTGCTTTATTATGCTTTTAGTCTAGGTTTTTTACTGGAAGTCTTACCACATGTAATTTATTAGAATCACTAGGTCTTAGTTCATTTACCTCAGTCTTTCGTTAGGAAGCTGCCCCAGGCTCAAGGAGGGGGCACAATTCCTATTTATCTGAGTCTCCCAGAATTAATGGTAGGTTTATACCTGATAGACATTAAGAGGGGAGTATCCGAAGTGTAAGAGTGGAGTGGCTTGGGGCTGTAGCTCAGTGGTGGAGTGTTTACATAGCAGGCATGAGGTCATGGGCATAATCTTTAGTACTGGAAAATAAAAGGTCAACCAATTTTTATAACAAATTCAAGCCTTATATTGGGAGTGAGGGTGGGCTGGCTACATGTAGGACATTACAGACATAGACTGCATCTGTTGAGGTTCCCTTAGTGACCGGCAACTTTTTTCAAGGATCCACTATTGTTTCTGTTCACAGTTTAGCTATTGCTGTCACGTAAATGTGGGGTGCAAGAGTAATTGTAGGGAATAAACCATTCCTGTCATGTACTCTATAAGCAGTACCAGCCTCGAGAAGCAGGAACATTGTCTAGCATCCTGGTAAACTCGTGTGCACTGGAAGGGGAGAAGTTTTCTTCTTATCACGTAGAACAGTAATGCATGTGCAATTGCGCATAACAGCCTTATTCAAACACAGACACATTTCATTTTCTTTTTTCTTTTTTTAAAATTTAATAATATTTTTCTGATTTCCATTGTATTTATTTTTTCATTTTATTATTTTATTCATATTACATCTTGATTGGTAGCCCTTCCCCTGTTTCTTCCCATTTTCTCCTCCCTCCCACTTTCCCCCTTCACAGACACATTTTTAAAAAGATTGATTTATTTTATGTATGAGATCTCTATCTGCATGTACACCTGCAGGCCAGATCAGGGCATCAGAGCCCATTTCAGATGGTTGTGAGCCACCATGTGGTTGCTGGGGATTGAACTCGGGACCTCTGGAAGAACAAACCGTGCTCTAAACCACCAAGCCATATCTCTAGACCCCACAGAAAAATTTTTTAAAAATTTATTTCGGAACTTGTATTTTACATTTATTTGATTTTCTGTGTGTGTGTGTGTGTGTGTGTGTGTGTGTGTGTGTGTGTGTGTGTGTGTGTGTGTGTGTGTGTGTGTTGTGTATGTGTTATATGGCATAGTGAACATGGGAGGTAGGAGGACACCTTATGGGAGTCAGGCTTCTATTCCACCATGTGGGTTCTGGAAATTGAACTCAGCAAGGCAGCAATAGCCTTTACATACTGCCATTTCAATATCCCCAAATAACATGTATGTATATTTTATTTTTTGGCAATTTCACACATGAGAAGAACTTGCTGTGATTCTTCCTACTTCTTCTTACCCTCATCTCTCCTTCTTACTTCTGGTGGGTCCCCTTTTCCCAGCTAGCCCCCTCCCATTCCCATCTTTTCCTCCCTGCCCCTCCCTCCTCTTTAGCTTGCTTTGTATCTATAGGTCTTACGTTTGTAGCTATAGTTGTCCTATGTTCACAGTTGTAATGTGCATGCACATGGCACATTTAGAAGACAGTGTTTCATAGCTTTTTTTATTTTTCTGACTTTTACAGTCCTTAAGCCCTTTGTTCTATGATATTCCTTGGACCTTGGAGTGGCGGGGGAAGAATGGGAGATGAAGATGGGTATTTAAAGAGGATCCCACTGTAAGAAACTAAGAGATAAGCAGTGAAAACATAACAAATCAAATCCCTTAAAGCTAGTGTCAACACTAACACTTGTCTACTTACTCACTGTTAAGCATGTAGGGAGTTGGGCAGCTTTTGTTACTAGTTGCATTTCTTTATTTGTTATATTTTCTACAATTTCTGCTTCTCTCTGAGGCATTTTGCAAACTTGTGCTTTTCTAGGAATTTGTCCATTTCACCTAAAGTAATTTGTTAGCATCTTATTTTATAGTGTTATACTATGTCACCATATACTTAATAGACACCATACAAAGTATTGGCTAACATATATATGTATAAATACATGTTATACTTCTTATTTATATAAGATTGGTAGGGATATTGATGCGTTCATTCCTGATTATATTAATTTGGCTCTTTTTTCTTGGTCAGAATAAATTTTTATTTTTCACTCATCTTTTCAGCCTTTCATAGTTCTATTCTTATTGATTCATCAGTTTTCCCAGATTGGCATTGGAAGTTCACGTAAATTACACTTGTCTTTTCCTAAGATGCTCTAACCACTTAGGAAACTGACATGTGGAAGATGTGTGCAAAGGCTTACATGAGCTAGGTGTGGTGACACACACCTCTAATCCCTGCACTAAGGGAGGCAGAGGCAGAGGCAGAGGCAGAGGCAGAGGCAGAGGCAGAGGCAGAGGCAGAGGCAGAGGCAGAGGCAGAGGCAGGCAGAGGCAGAGGCAGGCAGATCTCTGAGTTTGAGGCGAGCTTGCTTACAAAGTGAGTCCAGGACAATCAGGGCCACTCAGAGAAACCCCGTCTCAGAAAGAAAGAGCAAAGGCTTACAGTGTAGCCTCATGAAGGAAGAACACATGAGACACTTGATAACTCAAGTATCTCAGAGTCACATGTCCTTGCATAACCTGCCTATACGAAGATAAGTGTACTTGGTTAAAGAAGCAGTTAGTCAAGGACAGACTGGATCATCCATTGTCATATACTGCGTCTAGGGGTTTTAAAAATCATCTCTTAAGCCGGGCATGGTGGCACATGCCTTTAATCTCTCACTTGGGAGGCAGAGGCAGGAAGATTACTGCTGTGAGTTCGAGGCCAGCCTGGTCTACAGAGCGAGTCCAGGACAGGCAAGGCTGCACAAAGAGACCCTGTCTCGAAAAACAAAATAAAACAAAAAAAGTTTTTCTTTTGAGATTATAATGTAATTATATCACACTCTCCCCCTCTTTCCTCCCTCTAATGCCCCTCATATACTCCTCGTTTAACTCCCAAATTCATGGCCTCTTCTTTCATTAATTGTTGTGTATGTATGTGTGTGTATATATATATATATATATATACATATATATATATATATATATATATATATATATATATATATATACATATATATATATATGCATATACGTATATATTCCTAAATACATAAACGCAACCTGCTCATGTACTTTTATGGCTGACCATTTGGCATTGGATAACCAACTGGTGTGCTCTTCCCTGGGGGACAGTTCCTCCTGCTCTTAGCCGTCCTTATTGTCTTTGTGTAGGGTTGAGGTCCTCTGTCCACTGTGGCCCCCATAAGCTCATAGACTTGAATACTTGGCCGCCAAGAAGTGGCACTATTTGAAAGGATTAGAAGCTGTGGCCTTGTTGGAGGAAGTGAGTCAGTGTGGCTGGGCTTTGGGGTTTCAAAAGCCAAAGCCGATCCCAGTGGCTTTCTCTTCCTGGTGCCTATGAATCTGGATGAAAGTAGAACTCTCAGCTACTTTTCTAGCACTGTGTCTGCCTGTGTAGCACCAGGCTTCCTGCCATGACAATAGTGGAGTAAGCCTCTGAAACTGTAAGCCAGCCCCAACTACATGCTCTTTCTTGTAAGACTTTCCATGGTTGTGGTGTCTCTTCACAGCCGTGGAACACTGACTAAGGTAGCATGCTCATTGGTGGTGTCCGTGTTCAGCTCATCCTCAGGCAGTCATGCTGGTGACACTTAATGGATGTAGCTTCTGACTTGACAAGGAGACATAATCTCACTGAAAATTCTCCCATCTTCTGGCTCTTACAATCTTTCTGTTCCATCTTCTGGAATGATTTCCGAGCCTTAGATGCGGAAGTTGAATTGTAGGGAGCAGACGTTTAAAATTTTTAGATAAAACTGGAATTTTTTAATTTAGGCAAATACTCTATTGGTAGTAGACCCTTATGGCTTCTGACCTAACAGTGTGGTAGGGAGAAATATTCACATGGAAAGGAGAAAAGACAGTGCCAATAGAATGTATCAAGCATGTGTCACCATGTAGCAAGCTATGTTAAAACCAAGGGCTTAAAACGAAAATCATGTATTTGTTTCCTGAGTCTGCAAGTCAACTTGTTTGAGCTGAACTCAGCTGGATAGTTTTGTTGGTCTTGCTACTTCTTACATGTCAGTATTGACTAGAGATTGCTCCTCTCTCTAGCTCTTATTAGCTAGAGACTGTTTCTCTCTGTAGCTCTCATTGGCTAGAGATTGCTCCTCTGTGTAGCTCTCTCTCATTGGCTAGAGAGTGCTCCTCTCTGTAGCTCTCATTGACTAGAGAGTGCTCTCCTCAGCAGCTCTCTTACTGTCTTCCTACTAGAACAATAGCTCACAATAGCAGGTTCCTGGGAAGATGGGAGAGAGCCTACATGGTAGAATGGGAGTAACATTTAAGACTTCTTGACATGTGTAAAGGTTTGGAAGAGGCATTATGACTTCTGCCTCACTCAATTTTGGCATAAGTCAAATTGGCCATAGAAATAAATAATTATGTCATAAATGAAACTTCAAAACCATGACAGGGGAGTTAATGGGTCATAGTGCAATCTGCCACAGAGAATTAGGGTGGAAGTTAAGAGGGTGCTCCCAGTTGGTAATTTCTGCCAAATACAAGTTGAGTTCTCTTTTTGTTAGGGTCGGAATGGAAGGAACAATGTTTTAAAGAGTTTACTAATTTCTCTGTGTGGAGGGAGTATGTGCACCATCGGAAACAGGAAGCAATGGTGGAGTTCAACTCCCTTGTGAGTGGGCACACTGGCTGTTTTATGATTTAAAATTCTTAATGTGTACCTTCTTTTAAAAATTGCTTTGTGTATGTGTTTGCCTATGCATGTCTGCATAGAGATCCCTTGTCAGGTGTCACTGTGTTACTCTCCACTTTGTTTTTGGAGACAGAATTTCTCTCCGACCCTGGAGCTCACCATTCTGGTTATACTTCCTGGCCAGGGGGCCCATTGGTGCTGAGATGCAGGAATGGGCCACCGCACATGGCTCACACGGGTCCCAGGGATCCGAACTCAGGTCCTCGTGCTCTCACAGCCAGCATTTTACCTACTGGGCTATCTCCCCAGCCTTTGGCATCTCCTTACATGGCTATGTTTTGCTTCTGCATGGAGCAGATGACTTGAGAAAGCAGATACCCATCTAAGCATTGGTCATTCTTAGGGAGCTTGATCTCTGCTTTTCTCTTGAGTGCGCCAACAGGCTTTATGTGTCTTTAAGATGAGGAGGGCTCTGGGAAAGCTGTCTTGTTACTTCACAAATATCTTAAAACTCTGGACTTTTGCCTCTGGAATTATTATATGTGAGTGGATTCCTTCATTTTACAATGGAAAAGCATGAAGTCATATCCAGCTTGGCCATTGCTATTATTTATTTAGCAGATTTATTATTTTAACAGTTAAACTTCGATCACGTTTTACTATTTGTTACATATCAGTTTTTTTAAATGTATTGCATGGTTTATGCATTGTACAGTCCACTGTTTGAAAAGACAGTCTGTGAGTTCAAGAGTGACTTGTGTGTGTGCTTTTGTCCTCACCAATGCTTTGTGTATTTTGTCTCAAAAACAATTACAGATTCTGGAGTCAGTCAAGTCAAATGACATATTTTACTTCCTTGCTGCTAAATAGCAAACCCCAATGCTTCACATGTACATGCCTGTGTTTGGGAATGTCCACATCATACACAGAAGGCATTTCTATAAATGTCAGATGCGTGCATCAAATAGATGAACAGCCACAGCGAAAAGAAATAGAATGTTGTGGGATAGCAAGTCGATTCAGGACACATGCCCCATGGCTGGACTCAGACAGTCTACTGCAGCTGTGCCTGGTCTTTCCCTTCCGAGGTCTGAAGAGCTTGCAGGCAGGCCCTGGGCATGGCTGATCTTGGATATGGCCCTGCATTGACCTATAACTGCTAAAAGGATAAACTAAATGAAGAGTAGCAGTCTCCCTGAGCCTGTTGGATGTCCTGGGCCAGTTTGGAATCCTGGCTGTCAGTCAACAGCAGGCCCAAACAGCTTCCCTGGGAGCTTGCGAGGAGCTGCACATATAAGATCTGGAGGTGACTTCTATTTCAGTTGAGTTGGCTCTGCAGTGCATCCCCAGCACTGACTGAAGAAATGAATCCCAAGACATGTTCTTTAAAATAAAATATGAAATATGTGCTTTCAATCAAAGAACCAAACCTTTTCAGAAAAAAAAATATCTTTTAAGTGCTGCATGAAGCATTGCTCTGATTTCATAATAAAATTATCTTCACTTTTAATCTTCTCCGTCTTCTTCATGAATGCTGCTGTCTGGTGTGCTTTCCCATGGTATTATTCACACTTCACTTGCCTTAAAAACAATGTTAATTTCATTCATTCAGGTGGTTTTCCTGCAGGAAATCATTCTTGTGGTTCTCCCACCAGATTGAAGTTTGGCTTTGTTGGCTTACGTTTTTGAAACAATCTTCAGTTAATACCCACGTGTCTTTACCACCTTTGCATTTCCCAGCAATTACATGCTCATGTATAATTCCTCAGCCTACTTTGTTTTATTGACAATAAAGTCAATTATTTCATATTATTATATGTTTTTTGGACTAACTTATCATAGCTGTAGACCATATCAGTGGATAAGCCTGTCTCCAATTAGTAGACTTTTAGTATAATGAGTAACTTCATATTCAGGTGACTCATCACTTGAAGAAATCAATTTTACTTTTTGTTTTTTAGAGACAGTGTTTCTCTGTGAAGCCGTGACTGTCCTGGACTCACTTTGTGAGTTAGGCTGGCCTTGAACTCATAGGGATCTACCTCCCAAGTGCTGGGATCACAGGTGTGTACCACCACACATAGCCAGAAATCAAAATTTAAAACCCCACCAATTCATCCTCAAGGCTTATGGATTATCAGTGTCAAGGATATTGACAAGACCAAATCACAGATTCAAAAATAAAGGAGTCAACATATATGAGAAATGGAAAGGCACTTGGAAAATATGGCCATAATTGGAATGTACACAATCTTTCACATGTTTTAAAAATAATTCTCATTATTTTACAATTATTTCTTATGTATGCTATCCTTAAACAGGACATGTAGGACATGTAGCAGAGAACCATTTTGCTTCTTTTTTGTGTGTGTGTGGAATATGAACTGTTTGCACCATGTTATGTGCTTCATTGTGGCAAGAACTTATATGGCCATTTTCCAGCCCTATTTTTTTCTTTTATTTTGAGACTGTAACCTAATTACACGATTCCCCTCCCCCTCCTCCTTCTTCCCAACATCTACAAATACCTCCACACCTAAGTCCCAGGACCATTCTGGAAGGGTGGGTGGGAGGATTGAAAGAGGATCAAGGAGGATAGCTTTCTGTGAGATCGTGTCTCCTAGTGATGTCAGAAGCCACCACCATAAGGCATCACCGTTGTAGCAGGTTAAACTTGAAGTGAACAAGGATGACAGCAATGGGCATGCCAAAGTGGGAGAGGGAAAACTCATGAGGCCCCAACCCAATACTCAGCCATCTAAAGGATGCTGAGAGTAGGTGGGTGTGGTGTCGCACGCCTTTAATCCCAGCACTCAGGAGGCAGAGGCAGGCAGATCTCTGTGAGTTCAAGGCCAGCCTGGTCTACACATCGAGTCCAGGACAGCCAAGGCTACTCAGAGAAACCCTGTCTCAAAAAAACAAAACAAAACCGTTTTCCCAGGAAAGAGGTCCCCAACTGGGTACTCAATACTAAATGACCTGCCTTCAATGCTTAGTAGGTCATATTAATATTGAAATTTTCTTAAATTATGCATTAATAATTTTTTGTTATTTTATTTTCATGTTTTGCTTTCTTGGACTCTTATTATTTGAATTCAGATTTTTAAATTTGTTTAATTTTACTTTACCTTTTCCCCCTTTTTATTTATTATTTTTTATTTTATTTAATATATATATATATATATATATATATATATATATATATATATATATATATATATATATTAGTGTACTTTGGGGAAAAATGTACTCTAACTCATTTTCCAACTGCTCTCAAAGTGCTCAGCTCTGCATTGGTATTTTTGTTTTCCAAGGACAGCTCTTTATTTTCTGAGTTGAGTGAACTGTGCTTTTTTGCTAACTATTGCTGTTACTATATGCCTATTATCAATAACAGTTAGGGTTCACTGTGGTGACCTCGTCTTTACGCTCCTTCATTTTCAGAGGATGCTAATGATGGAATTTGGTTACTGCATAGCCTTACTATTGCTTTTTTGTTGTTTGGCCTTCTGTCTTTCACATTAGAGACCCTCTTTAAAGTGTCTTCTGGCTGCTGACCAAGTCTGCTGGCTGCTTCCTCAATATAGCAGTGATAGTTGCCCTTGTCAGGATGCACTCTGGGTTCCGTGGTCAGGTGATCTAGTCTGGCTGTTTCTAGAGACTGTTGGGAAATCAGAGTCTCCAGACTCTCTTGGATTATTGTCTTGGGAGGTAATCCTCCGCGACCGCCCCCGCCCCACCCCCGCTACCATGCCCTATATGTGGTGTGTCCCTGACTGATAGAGCTTTCCAGAGGTGGGGGAAAAAAAAACCTCAAGTCTTAAGTGGAAGAATGGGTAGTTCTGCCTCCTGAGTGCTGGGATTAAAATTCACCACCACCCCTGGCTAATAGTTTTTAATGCATAGTCCTGTTATGATCACTTTACCATTTTGAGCAAATATGAGTTTATCCAGAACATTTAATGAGAGGTTTCACAACATTGTCCTGTTTTCTATTTGGCCTTAGTGACAAGAGTTTGTCCTTTGACCACACTACCGGGGTTGTTTTATGTAGTCACAACCACCATTTGTGCGTTTGGTAGGATTCTGCGCATCTGTTGACATGGGCCATGGGTTAGAGTTGCTTGAGTAGTTACGTCACTGTGACTGATGGAAAAGACGCTCTTAATGCGCTCATCAGTCATTCGGATGATATGCAAGTAGACTCAGCACACATTCATTAAGTTCGCTGACAGGCTTCATTGGTCAGTACTGTTAAAAAGCAAAACCCAACAAATGTCCAAGTGGGAGGAGAGGCACAGGACCATAAAAAAGAAAACATGTCCAGATTAGTTGATTAGAATGTTAGCTGTGCTTGAAAAATGGGAGGAAAGAACTTGTAACTGGTGACATCCTTAATAGTAATCAACTCATACATTTTTATACAGTAAGACAAGTTACCAAATTTTGTCAGTAGTGGATGGAGAAAAGGGCACTAATTGTTTTACAATCAATGTTAGGTTATTCTTATAATTTTGCTTGTGGGCCTGAGGTTTTAGCAAAATGAGGAGGCCTTGCAAAGACTTCAGACGAAAACAGTGAAAAGAAAAGTGTATAACTCTGCCCAAAATTTTATTGTTTTTTTGGAGGGGAGAGGATAAATCAATGCAATCACTTAGTTTGGTGAAGAAAAAGCCAAAAATTACAGGACAACCGTCTTAATGCAGGTGAGAAAATTATGTCTCAGAGATATAAAGATGATCTCATCTTACTTATAGACTAAGTGTTAGGAAGATCCTAGTTTATAATCTCCTAATTTGTTTTGAGTTGAGGAATGCATTTTTCCATCAGGATAGGCAAGTGTTTAACAAGTCATCCACTGAGCAGGGACATCTGTAGATACTGGAGACTTGTGTACAACAAAGACAGAGCCTGAAGCTGCGACACTTAGATTGATTTTCTTATAAGGCATCAAGGAACTGCACAGTCTTTACCAAGCTGTTCAGTTCTCTAATGTCCAGGGTTTCTCTGTTCTATCTGGGAGGCAAGAACATGTCCCCAAACCCCAATTTTGTGAGATATCATTGTGAGAGAAGTGAGACAATACTGAAAGCCACCTTGCAGAAATGAAGAAATTGCCCCCTCTTTGGAAAAGGCTTTGAGTAGATCTATTAACTCAGAAAACCTCCTCCTATCTCTGCAGAGTCAGAGCAGCCAGCATGGGCTCTGTGAGCATGTTAGCAGTGGCTGGAGGCCCAGCTGAGCTCCTTCCTCCACAGACACTCTCAGGAGAATTAGCTTAATGTTTAGATGCTCTTTTTTCCATCTTAAAAATTTTTAATTTTACTTTATGTGTATATAAGTGTTTTTGCCTGCCTGTTTGTATGTGCACCACATGTATGTCCAGTGCTTGAAGTGGTCAGAAGAGGGTGCCAAATCTCTTGGGACTAGAGTTGCAGATCATTCTAATGACGCCATGTATATGCTGGGAACTGAATATGGGTCCTGTTCAACAACCACAGAGCCATCTTTCCAGCCTCATTTTCTTCATCTTTTAAAACAAGATAAGAATAACCCTTTGGAGTATGTAGAACGAATGAGCATAGAAACACAACGTATTTGAAACAGGTGCTGCAAGGCATTAAGTACTTGATATATTTGTAATTGCATTTTCTTGACTGAGAGCTTTAACAAGGGCTGACGTATCTTTGTGAGCTCAGAAGTCAGAAAAGGGCGCGGGCAAGTTAGAGATACAGGTGTCTGCAGACAGCGGCAGTTGGTACCTGGCCTTACCTGAGCCACAGCTTCTTGTTTGGAGAGCAGATGGGCAAATAGAATGCAACAGATGTGGGGCCCTGAGCACCTAGTGCTGCTGGGTGACAGAACAACGCAGAGTCACTAGGATAAAGGCTTCATGTCCTGGACCCCTTCATCCACAGCCCAGTCATTTTATTCAGTTGATCAGGCAATTTTCCACTGTACCCCAGGAAAATAGCCTAATCTTAGTTTGTGTTGCCTTTGAACCACTTTTCCCCACAGTGGTTGGAGTTACTTCAGTGTCTGTCATATGCTAGCCAAACACTCTACGCATGGGCTACATCCTCAGGCTTTATATAGTTTAATCATAGTGTAATATATGTAAATTATAATGTATAATGTAATATCTGCCCTAGCTACATTTCTGTTCTTGTGACAAAACACCTGGACCAAGAGCAAAGCAGTGGAGGAAAAGGGTCTATTAGGCTCCCACTTTCAGGTCGCTGTCCTGCGGGGGCAGGAACTCAAGCAGGAATTTGAAGCGGGAACTGTACTTAGCTCGCTTCCTTGTATATCCCAGGACCACCTGCCCAAGCAACAGACTCTTTGTACATAAACTAATAATCAAGCCACACTCCTGAATAGACACACTCCCAAGCCAATCTGATCCAGGCAAAGTTTCATTCTAGGATTTCCTCACAGATGACTCGGCTGTGTCAAGCTGACAGAGCCAACCAGGGCAATACCAACAACAGCTCTTTGTATTGGCCTAAAAAAGTTTGTAATCTCGGACTGAATTGTAAGTCCCTTGAGCATAGTCAGAGTGGTCTCTACCTTTGTGTCTAGTGTACAGTACGGATATGGCAAAGGCTTGCTAACTGGCCGTAGGAATGATCACAGAAGCTGGCTCTTAGGTGCCCACCAATTTCCTCTGTGACCCCGGCAGGGAGTTAGCCTCAGTGTCCCCCTTTATGTGTCCCTAAAATTTGAAGAAACGTGCTTCTCTTTTTCCCAAAAGTATTTGGTGGAACAGTGGAAGTATGAAAATTGGTTTCAGGCGCTGACTGAGTAAAATGTTCTTGGATTACATGTCAGATGCTAAGTCCCACTTCGACTTTATATGTCAATATCTGTCACTTGTGTAACAACCATTTTATGTTTTGATGAGAATGTAAAGATTCCAGAGGAATGAACACACACCCAAGCGCAGTGATTTTATCTATATGTTAAGGATTTGGGCTGGACACCTACTATGCTAGCGTGTATGTTGTAGTTCTTGAAGCTGTATTCCTTAAAGGAACTACCCCCGCTTGTTCTTTTATGTGACATAATTGGTGCAACCACCACATTTTTATTGTAATTCAAGGTAAAATGTTGGATTTTATAAGGAAAATAATAAATGATTAAAATGATAAACTCAATCAATATTTCCTAAATACTTTGAAAGACCTAACTTTGCAGTTTTGAGAAAAATGCAGCCTACACCTTAAACTGCATACAGATAAGTACACATTCCTAAGTCACTGTTGTATAAAGCAGATCACTAGCAGTAATATAAAAGAGAGAGAACTCAGATGTGGCAGAATCAGAAGTGGATGATTTGTCTTTAAGTGGTGAACATTTTCAAATTACAACACACTTAGGACTGACAGATCAATAACCAAATCGGGATTAGGAAATTAAGCTTCCTCTTTTTCTAGATGCATTATTTTTTCCAGTACTGGCTGGTTTTTATGTTAACTTGACACAAGCTAGCGTCATCAGAGAGGAAGGAGCTTCAGTTGAGAAGATGCCTCCATAAGACCCAGCTATAAGGCATTTTCTCAATTAGTGTTGATGGGGGAGGGCCCAGATCATTGTGGGCGGGGCCATGCCTGAGCTGGCGGTCCTGGGTCCTATAAGAAAGCAGGTGGATCAGCCAGTAAGCAGTACTCCTCAAAGGCTTTTGCATCATCTCCTGTCTCCTGTTGTTTCCTGCCCTGCTTGAGTTCCTGTCTTGACTTCCTGTGGTGATGAACAGCAGTGTGGAAAGAGAAGGTGAATAAATTCTTTCCTCTCCAATGTGCTTTTTGGTTGTGGTGTTTCATTGCAGCAGTGGAAACCCTAAATAAGATATTTGGTTCTTGGGAAGTGAAGTAATTTATGTTTTAAGTGGGAGACATTGCCAGGAAATGAGGAGGAGAGCCATGTTTCCTCTCTGGTGCTTCCACCTAAGAAAGACCTTAAAGCCATGGTCTTCAGAGCTCTGAACAGACTATCTGAAGGAACGCTAAGCAAAATGTCAGCAGTTCTGAAGCTGGGTGATAAGGAGGTTTGAAGTTATTTAATATTGTCCACCTCAACTCTTTTGGGTATCTGAAACTTCCCATAGTGGTGGTTTAAAGAAACAAAGGCAAGTCTGGGGATCCATTGTGGTTAATTATTGGCTTGAAGTTGCCTGTGCTACTGAGAGGGAACCACAGGATTTGCATGGTTCGTCTCCACGAAGCTGCTGAGGATGGTAGAGAGCTAACTGTGGTTCTCCTTCATGCGGTCTGCTGTGGTTATAGCATCATTATCAGAATAACCTGTGTGTTGTATACAGCGTAGAAAATATTAGAGTGGGAGCCAGAATGCTTGAGGTCCAGGCCCATCCTGCCCCCTAAGAGCACAGTCTGGTATGCAGAGTCGACGCTGAACATTGCTGGTCAATGCTGGTCATACCACCTCATCTGCAGCATAACGCTACTACTACTGTTGGACCCTAGAGTCCACTCGGGTAGGGGGTCGTCGCGAGAGACCACTCGAAGACCACAGTGTTGATGCAAAAGCACAAGGCTTATTGCTGACACGCGTCAGGGAACCTCAGCACTCACTCGGGAGGGAGGCACACCGAGTCACTGTTACAGGCTACTCTTTTTTTTTTTGGTTTTTCGAGACAGAGTTTCTCTGTGTAGCCTTGGCCATCCTGGACTCACTTTGTAGACCAGGCTGGCCTCGAACTCACAGCGATCCACCTGCCTCTGCCTCCCGAGTGCTGGGATTAAAAGATCATTTCTATAGTTGGTTACAGGCTACTCTTAAAGGCTAAAACCGCAAAGGTTAGGAGGGGCTGTGTGCCCTATGTTAGGATTGGCTCTGGTGGTCACTAAGGGTGCTTGTCTAAATGTTACTGGCTATTGCAGGGGTCGTTGGTCTTGGGGGCTATTCTTGGCAAGGAGGGGTGTTGGGGAGTTTCCAGAGAATTTCCAGATGGTACTTTTCTGAGAATTGTTTACTTTATTTGAAATTGTTTATCTCGATTGGCCACCTTAATCTCAGAAACTGAAACTGGCCTTCAATTCTTTCTGGGTCACTTTCCCAAGCTTGTCTGTGTCACGTTCCCAGGCTTAGGCTGAGAGAGAGAGAGCCTTACACTACCTACTCACCAAGTGGGTTTGTGGTTCAAGAAATGTAGTGCAGCTGAATGATTAGAAAAGTTTTAAATCATTTAGTATGAAGATGAGCTTTAGCCTATAGTATATAAAGAAATACCTACCTTACTAATAGGCACTCATCAAAATATGGTTACTTTAAATATGCTTGACATTTTCAAGTTTCCACATGAGCTTATTGATAGGGTCTTATCTTTAATATTTATTATTTTCTTTTTGTTTCCTTTTTTTTTTTTTTTTTGGACACAAGTCTTGTTAAATAGCCCAGGCTAGCCTTGAACTCCAGATCCTCATGCCTAGCTCTCTGAGTGCTGGCATTATACCAACATGCCTGAGTTTTCCCTTCAGGTTTTAAGCTGGTAGGTGACTGCTGGGTTAGGGTGAGAGAATACAATAAAAACATCACCACATCTGTGGGTAGGAAAATGGATTTAACTCACTGCTTGTTGTCTAACAATTTGCTTTACAAAGTTGTATTGCATGCCTCATTTGCATGTAGTTCATACTTCCTGTCCCAGAAGCCTTGGCAGAGCCATGTCTCACTGATATTACTCTGTGATTTTTCTTGAGTTAAAAGGAAGAGGCGGCAGCTGGCTGCCGCCTCGACACACGTAATTGCACCTTGTGTTGCAGCAATAATTATGTATGGGCTGTTAATTCAAAAGCAATGTCAGGCACACACAATTCACATGTGATGAAAATAAAATGAGAAAGAATGTCTGTCAAAAGGGACAGAGTCGTATTACTAGAATTAAAGAGAAGAAATTATTTTTACTATTTTGTGAACATACTGCTAACGAGCAGTGTGAAATGGAGGGCTAAGTGTATTTGCTGGAATGTTGAAACGATACTTAAATACTAAGTTTGGCTCACTTCCATTTGGCAGTGAAAGAGTATCTGGGTGGTGTGTGCAGCAATTCCCCGTGAAATTTTTAATTCCCGCCTGGAAAAATACCAGTTGTAATGATGCGTCTCTTCAACAGAACTTGGCTGTAGAAATCAAGGTTATGAGGCTGGCTGCTTAAGTCACACTGATTTGAGGTGCTTACCAGAGGACATTATTCCGAGCTCTGGGAGTCGGGGGAATGATGGTAGCATGACCTTGTGCATGAAGTTTATACATCTTGCTGTAAAACCTTTTGTTTGCTCTCCTAACTAGAGCGATAACCACATCTTTCCAATTTTATCTGGCTGGGTTGGAAATGCCACACATACATCTGTAATTTAAAAGGATGTTTCTTAATTTCCGAGGGACTCAGAGAACTAGCTTCAGGTAAGCCAGACCCTGCGTGGCTGCATGGCATGGTCACCCAGCTCATTAGGATGGACATGGTTTTATGATGCATGGTTCTGCTGAACTAGTGACAATTTAGGGCTCTGAGCAGGCTGGTCTCAGGGCTCTGCTTGCCTCAGAGCCTCTCAGCAGTTGCCCATCACTAGCCCCAGCTGCAATCATTTCAGGGCAGGTGACATCAGAACATAACCTTCATGATATATAAACTTTTTTTGGATGAAATAAATAAAGATGTGTACATATTATTTTGGGTGGAACACAGCAAATCAAATGTCACAAGCTACTAAGGGTCTGAATTCAGACAGGTTTATCTCTGGTGTAGATTTGGAAAATGCTAGTGCTACCCCCCCCCCCCAACACCTATAAGAATGGGAGAGGAAGACCCACATACACCAGCTCCTGAATGTATCCACATATTACTATAAAAGTACTAAAATCTGAGTTAGACCCTGTCTTAAAAAACCAACCAACCAACCAACCCACCAAACAACAGCAACAAAATCCCAACCGAACAAAAAGACAAAAAAGTGGAAAATTCACATTGGCATGTGCCTTGGAGTAAGTGTATATTCTTGAAGAGGAAAGATTGCACACAGTTTATAAATTCTCAGAGAAAGGGAAACGAGGCTGATACTTGGGATGCTCCACCAAGAAGGGCACATGGGTTGCCAAGGGATCTACCTGTCAGCACCATGCAACCCTAATCTTTTCATGTCTCTTTGTGATCGTGGGAGGGATGACTTAGGTTTAACTGACAAGCCATGTTCATTTAAATAAGAGGAGAACATTCCCAGATCACCCAGGGGCAAGTGTTCTGCTATCACAGCACTACCCTTTGAGCCAAATTGCCACCATTTTTTTTTCTTTTTTAATTATTTTATTTTTGTACATATGCATTTTTTTATTAATTTATTCTTGTTACATCTCAATGTTTATCCCATCCCTTGTATCCTCCCATTCCTCCCCCCCCCATTTTCCCATTATTCCCCTCCCCTATGACTGTTCCTGGTGGGGATTACCTCCCCCTGTATATTGTCATAGGGTATCAAGTCTCTTCTTGGCTACCTGCTGTCCTTCCTCTGAGTGCCAGTGTCCACTACTGCCTATAGCTGGACTTATAGGCTGTTGAGTTGTTAACAGAAAATAGAGGTGGAGGGGTGGCCATTGGGCCCTCACCAGTGTATACAATACAGCCACTCCCCTGAATCGCATCACCTATGTTACCTGGGTGCAGACCTAGAAGTATGATTGCTTCAAGGTCACCTATATTTCTACCCATAATCCCTTGCCTGTTGCTCTGTAAGTAAGCCTAATAAAGTCATTGGTTCCTCAGGGTGAACTTTGGTGGAACAGAACTTTAGTTTGTCATTGGGACTTTAGAAGGAGTGGGGTAGACTTTGTGTAGTCCCCTACAAGGCAGAAGTTTTTGAAATACTTTCCTTTGTTCTGTGCTTATGTTATTGCACTTACTGAGACTCTTAGCGCCATGCCGAGTGGGAAGGTGCAGAGCAGACATTCTTGCCTGATTTGAGCTACATATAAGGAATGTAGACTTTTACGATAGATATCCTGTAAGATGTAAGAGTATTAATTTAGGAACTAACCCTATATTCTTTTTTTCTAAGAGGTTTTGCTCAAAATTTGAGTTGGTATTACATCTTATTAAGTGCTTTTTGAGACTTGATTCATGAGGATTTTTCTCTCCTTTAGTCTGATAATTTAGTGGATTGCACTGGTCATTCTCAGCCTTCCACCCCCATGTGTAGCTGTTCTATAACTCTTGTATTGTTTCTCCTTTTCTTTCTTTTTCTCTCCCTCTTTTTCTTTCCCATTTTTCTCCTTTTTCTTCTTCCTTTCTTCCTCCTCGTCATCTGTCTCCTCCTCCTCTTTTTGTATTGTGGAGGGCCTTGTTGTGTGCTCAGCAATCGTTCTATTGTTTGTGAGCTACACTCTCAGCCCTATGCATTACTTGTATTTGTTAATGTTTTAAAAGAATGTATGTATGTATGTATGTATGTATGTATGTATGTATGTATGTATGTATCTATCTATCTATCTATCTATCTATCTATCTGAGACAGGGCCTTTCTACATAGTCCTGGATGCCCAGAAACTTGCTATGCAGACCAATCTGGATTTGAATTCACAGAGATCCACCTGCCTGTTTCCTGAATGCTGGGATTAAAGATGTGCAACACCACCCCTGGTTAAAGACTTTTCTTCTATCTGGAGATACATTGGCCATAATTTTCTTTTGCTTTTCTATTTTTTGGATTTTGCCTCTTTTTGTATCACAGCAATACTAACTTGATGAAAAAAAAGAGTTACACCCTCTTTTCTATTTCTGGCAGACTTTTTTAGTTTGAGCTGGTTTGCTTTCCTATAGTTGATATTACTTCCCTGTTAGATAGTATTGTATAACGGAACCATTTGAGCTTAGAGATGTGTTTGAGATGTGGAGATAAAATTACTAATTCTATTCTGTTATCATCTTTCTCTCCTTCTTTCCTTCCTTCCTTCCTTCGTCTCTCTCACTCTCTTTCTTATTTGTTTGTTTGTTTGAGACTAGGTTTCTCTATGTATACCTGGCTGTCCTGAAACTCACTATGTATCCCTCCCTGCCTGTCCTCAAACTCACAAACTCTGCCTGTCTCTGCCTCCCCAGTGCTAGGATTAAAGGCATGTGCAAAAGTGTTTCTAATAAGTTATTTTGTAGCCAGGCAGGGTGACATACACCTGTAATCTCAGCACTCTGGGAGGCAGAGCCAGTTGTATATCTGTGAGTTTGAGGTTAGCCTGGTCTACAAAGAGAGTCCAGGTCAGCCAAGGCTACACAGAGAAACCCTGTCTCAACAACAACAACAACAATAACAACAAGTTATTTTGTATTGGGTGAGTTTCAGGTTCTGTTTTTAAATTTTTTATTGATTTATTCATATTACCTCTTAATTGTTATCCCATCCCTTGTATCCTCCCATTCCTCTCTCCCTCCCGCTTTCACCCTACTCCCCTCCCCTATGACTGTGACTGAGGGGGACCTCCTCCCCCTGTATATGCTCATAGGGTATCAAGTCAGGTTCTGTTTTTAATTAAACTGTCTTGGTTGCGTGCGTCAAGTTTGTCTGTGGAGTTACTTGTGGTCTTACTAGGACTTTTTAGTTTTTCTGTCATTATTTCCAGAGAATTGTTGAACACACTGCCTTGTATGTTCTTTATTTGTTGGCTTGTTCCCGTTTCTATGATTTGAATCATTGATCTCTGATTCTATCCTTATTGTTTTCCTTCCAGTATGCTTACATTGGTGTTTGTAATGTTTGATATTTAAAATTATTATATGATTGCACAATTTCCTCTTTCCTTTCCTCCCTTCAACTATCTCTTCTTGCTATCTCTCAGATTTGCAGCCTCTCTTCTTTTAATTGTTGTTATGTACACATATATGTATACCCATAACATATAAATATTACCTGCTTGGCTGTATACTGTTATTATAAATATAGTTACATTCATGCATTGGGCACATGCTCATCATATGCTGCCTATTCTGACATAATCAAGTTCTGTAAGTGGACCTTAGTGCAGCTTTGTATTACATTGTGGTCACTGATTGTTATATGTGCTATTTATAAATTTATTTTTCTGAAATTACTTGATTTTTTTCAAGGACAGAATTTTTCTTGGTTGCAGTTTATCTCTCCTTTCAATTCAGCTTTGTTTCTCATATATCACTACTTTGTTATTTAATACATTGGCTAGTTATTTTGACATTAATATCTGTGCAATGGAAACATTAAGGCATTTGCGTGTAAGTTATTGACCCGACTCTGCTGTGGTTTGTTGTGAAATACATGGTTCATACATCTCATTGTTTGCTAAGACTCAAATCTTTTAAATACTTGTACATCTCAGAGATCTTCATATAGTTACTTCCTAAAAGAGTGATTGTTAGCTTTTGGGTTCTACTGAGAGATGGTAGTTGGAAGATCTGCTATGTGTTATAAATAGGACACACATGTTTGTTGTTTCTACACGGTCTTGACAACACCAGCTATTACCATGGAGTAGTTTAAAGTTGCTTTTATTCTTTTCTAGAATTATAAATAGAATTTGTTAATGTATATTCCAGGGCAATATAAGAAAGGAAAAATTTAAAACTCTTAAATATCTGTTCTCAAAGACAATAACTTTTGATATGGTTTTATTTTCTTAACATATACTTTTAAAATACAAATATTTAATCTCACATTACTTCATATATTTTTATGTTCTGTTTTTCATTAATAATATACTTTAAACATTTTTTTCTGTTTCTATATGAAACATGATTTAAATAACCATGCATTTTTGTTGTTGTTGTTGAAAGAGCTATAACCACTAGGGCTGATGGTTTAAGCCTGTTATGCTATATGACATGGAAGAAAAAGTTTGTTTTGGTTTACAGTTTCAGAGGTATAGAATCCATTAATGGCAGGAGCAGGAAGCTAGCTGATTACATGTTTCCCTATATCCAGGAAGCAGAAAGAGAAAAGAGGAAGTGAGGAAAGTCTATAAACTCTCAAACCTCACCCCCAGTCACCTACTTCCTCTTGTGAGGCTCACCTACTTCCTAAGGGTCCTATATGGCTCCAAACAGTTCCAGCAACAGGGGACAAGTGTCCAAATACATGGGACTTTGGGAGATACTTCTCATGAAAACAATAATATTCTGTCCCTGGACCCAATAGGCTTAGGGCCACCTTATAAGGCAAATTTATTTTAGTCTAACTTTAAAAGTCCTCATAGTCTTTGATAGTCTTAGCATTGCTCAAAAGTCCAATCTTCTGAGACTCAAGGCAGTATCTTAACAGGGATGCTCTGTAAAATTTAAGCAATCAAGTTGCCTCCTGCATCATACACCTCTGTCTTTGGCTGGTTCTCTTCCCAGTAAGCAGCTCTCCTTGTCTGATACCTCATGACTGTGGCACTCCCAACAACTTGGGCTCGCTGCCATAACCCAGGCTTCAATTTGGTGTTATGGTGTTTTGAAATTTCTTCCACTGAAGAAATTAGTTCATTGCCCTTTAATTTAGCTCATGTAAGTTCCCAGGATATGGGCAGAACACAGCTAGAGTCTTACCTCACATACCACAGGAATTGTACCTAGCCCAGTTTCTAATATTGTTCCTCTCTGAAATATTGTGAGCTGGAGTATGGGGTGATCTCTGTGACTATCGCAGCCATCAGAGTATTTATCTGCGTGAGGCTAGAAGGAAGTCCAGTTCAACACAACTCAGTAGCTGGTGCTGGTTAAAACTTCGAAAGACTGACGCTGGGTAGTGTAGTTTTAGGCATATTAGGAGCAGCACAATTTGGAAATTTTTTTCTACTGTTAATCTCATGTGCAAATAAAGTTTCAGGCATGACGTCATCAAAATTCTTTGTCAAGTACACATGACCTCTTCCATAAAGATGGGTCTATTGATTGACAACGTGACATCTTAAGGGTCTGGGTAGAGTCTAGTGTAGTCTCAGTCATACAGGTAGCACAAGGCTCACCAGGTTATAAAGCACCACTGTTCCCACTTGCAAAGGTCATGTGACATCTCCTGTAAGAATGGATTCTATAGATCGACTTTGAAATAGTGCTCAAGATAAGGCTCTGAGGAGAATGACTGAGATAAACATAGCTTGGCCCTACAGGTAGCTCAGAGGGTACCACAGTATTAACTACACCCAATCACAACCTTCTGGGGAGAAAAACAAGTTGCATATATATCCCTTCCTTTGAGCAGAGAACTCTATGTGTTTAACATTTGTGTTTCCCCAGTGCTGGAAGGAATGAAGCTAAACCAGGCTAGTGGGTTACGCAGGACCTTGGTCTGGCAGTGAGTGCTGGAGAAACAGCCTTCTCTGAGCTGATTTTCAGTGAAACAGTTCTCCTTTATTTGGGTAAATAAGGGCTATATAAACATTGGGGTTCTGGGTAGGGGCTTTTGGGGTCAGTGTACATCATCGGCTGGGGCTGAGGTGCCGGGAATACTCCATTTGCATGAAGAGGAATTTCAGGTGCTAGATGGGCATATCCTTATAAGGAAATAGGAAGTTTTAACCTGAAGCCTGGCCACCTCATGGATGACAGAGATGGGGTTTGCAAGGCTACGTGCAGCAGAGCTTGCAGACCCAGAATGGGGGCGGGGAGCAGTCCTTACTCCTACTGGTCCTAAGATGAGCTCTTCAGGGTTTGGACACATCTCAACCTTACTGTTGCTGCTCCCAAAGCTCCTACTAGGACCATCCACTAAGCTCTGCTTATAGCACTCAGTAGCTTTTCTAGTGCAAAGTTCCAAAACCTTCCTCATTCCCCTAGAAAACAGTGTGTTTAGGTTTTTCAAAGGAACAACCTGCGTTTCCTGGAACAGCTTCTGTACTGGTTACTTTTCTGTTGCTGTGATAAAATACTCCAGCCTACAGCAACTTAAGAAAAGACTGGCTTATTTTGACTGCTTTATTTATGGTTCCAGGTCCTATCAATGGCAGGGATACTACTTTTTATCAGGATCCCTGCCTCAATCCCATGCCATCAAGCTACTTCCCACCCATAATCCCAAATACTTGCTAATGTTCTTCCTCTGGGCTGGATTCTCCATCCACGCCACCAGCCATGTGCTTCTTCTTCAGCTAACTCATGGCGGCCTTCCTTTTCTCTCCTCAGATCTCTCTCCTTTCTCCTTGTGTGTGGGGGAGTCTTTCTTCTTCCCAGAATTCCCCTCTCTCCTAGCCCCACCTATTTCCTTTGCCCTGCCCAGGTAGGATGACTTTTTATTAAGCAAAAGGTGGGTCACACAGACAGCAAGCAGTAATAAGCATCAAAATACATCAGACCGTCTCCCAACAGGGATGGCAGGGCATGGTGACAGGAACAAGAGTCTTGACTGAATACATTTCCGTTGACACTCTGGAAGAGAGAGGTGGAAGAGGAAGTTGGGAAGGACTAAAAATCGCTAACACCTATCCAAGTGATGCGTTTTCTCCAGGAAGACTTCCTTTCAAAAGTTCAGGAAGTGCCTCAAACAGCGCCAACAACTGGGGGCCAAGTTTCTAAATACAGAAGCCTGTACAAGGAGTGATTAATTTTGTTGCTGAGAAGCTTACATAAAAGGAAGCAAAAGACAAAAACTTTGTATTTCATACAATAGTACATCTCAGCATGTGGGAATTCTATCTGCATTTCTTGTGTTGTCTTTCTTCAGCCATAAAACAAAGGCAGTTGAGTTGATAATTCTCAGCCACAGTGTCTTAACACTGTGGGTCAGAACGGGGTCCTGTAATTGGATGTGAGGCTTGCAAAAAATTTGTCAATGATGAAAATTAATTCACAGTCAAGAATGCAATGAGTCTGGTGTGGTTTTGGCACTGTCACCTTTGTTACATTGTGTGACTTCATTGAAGCCTTGATTCTGAACAAACAATTTGTATACTTCATACTGTGTACATCTGCCTTACTCCACAGAGAATCATGGACACCACCTGGAACACTTTTGCTCAGATTTGGGAGTATTGCATGTTATAAATTGGAATGCTCTGTCACACAAAAAGTTTTTACTTTTATAAAAACATATCATTTAATTACAGAAACCAAACTTTTAACATTTCTGCTATCACAAGTCAGCAGGTATCAAATTAGTGTATCTCCTGAGTTGTGTTAGACTGATTTTAAAAATTGCTGTTTGAACTGGTGCATACAGATGAAGACCATCAGAGAAAGTCACAACTGGTTAAAAAAAAATGCAGAGACAACTGATTGAATTGCCATCACTGGTACACCTTCAGGACAACACCTACACCCAAGGCTTGGGGACATCACTGAAAGAAGGGATGGGAAGGTTGTAAGAGCCGGAGGACCAGGACATCTGCTATGAGATGGTGCCTTCTATATATGACAGGGGAACTGCACCCACGACAGCTAAACAGTGTGATTGCCTGGATGAAACGTGTATAATGGCAACTGGAGTTGTCAAGCACACACAGATGAGGAAATCTCATGAGTTCTACTCCTAAACGAACAGCCCCCAGCAAGCAATGGCGCCTGAGAGAGGGAGCATCTACTTTTTCAGAGATGAGACTCTGATAGGTTATCTGGCCTTAAAACAGGTGCAAATGAACAACACTAAAAGGACCATAATAGATAATATACAGTATATATATATAAGTTATATGTAAATGTAGCAATTATGATTAGAGAAGGTGATATTCTGGATTTGAAAGCGGGTGGGGACTATAGGTGGCATTGGAGAGCGGAGAGGAAAGGGTAAAAATGGTTTAAATGCAGTGCTCATACATGATAGTCTCAAAAAAACCCTCTAAAATCAATTAAATTAAAATAATATTAAATGAGTGCTGCTTTGGGATTAGAACAGAATTTTCATCAGTTTCTGAAAAGGTCCTAAACACATTTCTGTCATTTTTGCAGTGTGCGTTTATGCAAGGAGGGGTTCTCAGCATTGTTGATTATAAAATGAAAGTATTAACCCTGAGAAGCACTGCAGATGCTCTGTGTCCTGTAGCAGTAAATGCTCAGCCAGTATTTAATTATTTCTAGAAAAATATGCATCTCCACCTAATGTGTATGTAAACTTACTTTATTTTTATCTTTAATAAATGGTAAAATCGTATATACACCAAAGAATTGTTTTAAAATAAATTTGTAAGTTATTATCAGTAGATGTTTGGCTATTGTTTATTTCATACACCTACATGCCAGGTGTCATATACAAATTGTTAGGAACAAATGGCACTGAGAGTAGAAGATGTTTAAGAAGCCCGGTGCTGAAATGCAAATCAAAACAACTCTGAGATTCCATCTTACACTCATCAGAATGGCTAAGATCAAAAAGTCAAGTGACACCACATGCTGGCGAGGATGTGGAGAGAGAGGAACACTCCTTCATTGCTGGTGGGAATGCAAACTAGTACAGCTACTTTGGAAATCTATCTGGTGCTCTCTCAGAAAACTGGGAATAGGGCTTCCTCAAGACCCAGCTATTCCACTCCTTGGAATATACCCAGAAGATGCTCCAGCACACAACAAGAAAATTTGCTCAACCATGTTCATAGCAGCCTTATTCTTAATAGCCAGAACATGGAAACAGCCTAAGTGTCCCTCAGTAGAAGAATGGATAAAGAAACTGTGGTACATTTATACTATGGAATACTACTCAGCTATTAAAAACAAGGAATTCCCGAAATTTGTGGACAAATGGATTGAGCTAGAAATGATCATAATGAGTGAGTTAACCCAGAAGCAGAAAGAATCAAATGGTATATACTCACTTATATCTGCATACTAGCCCAAGGGGCATGTCCCATGAAAGTCTTCACTTACCAGGAAACTGGGACAGAGGGGAGGACATCTTATTGGGACTCTAGATGAGAGAAGCATGGGAGAATGGCAAAGTTGAAGGATCCAGAGGATCCTAGAAACCTACAAGAAGAAAATTATGGTAGGCAGATTTGGGCCCAGGGGTCCCGCTCAAACTATGGCACCAGCCAAGGACAATACAGGCTGTAAACTTCAAACCCCTACCCAGATCTAGCCAATGGTCAGGACATTCTCCACAGTTGAGTGGAGAGTGGGGTATGACTTTCACACGTACTCTGGTGCCTTATATTTGACCTCGTCCTCTGAATGGGGAGACCTGGTGGCACTCAGAGGAAGTACAGCAGGCTACCAAGAAGAGACTTGATTCCCTATGAGCATATACAGGGAGAGGAAGTCCCCCTTGGTCACAGTCAAGGGGGAGGGGAGTAAGGGGAAAATGGGAGGGAGGGAGGAATGGGATGATACAAGGGAGGGGATAACCACTGAGATGTAATATGAGTAAATTAATAAAACAAAATTACAAAACAAGACGTTCTGTGCTAAGATTTCCCACCCTATATCTCTGCTTCTCCTGATATGTCTCTAAAGTGACGCCCGTGCCACATTCCAGGCTGTTGTTATTGTTTGGGCCCATTTGCCTGATCTGTCATTTTACTTTGTTATAATTTAAATTTTATAAAAAGTTTAATTGTCAGCAAAAGTTATGAATAATGCATTCTTCAGATGTCATGTGCAAGCATGGGCGGCAAGCATACTTCCTCAGGGTAGATGGGACAGTCAATCATTTCTCTAGGCTTCTCAGTGTGCTGTCAACCAACAGGGCATATGGACAATTAGTACTTCTCCTCTTTTATAGACATGTGATGATATGCAAATTGTTTAGAAATCTTTGTCTCAGTTAGTTCACTTGAAAAACAGGGACGTGCCTTGAGAAGTGACACAGTAAGTGGGAACTCCATACAAACTGAGCCAGTGGTTCTTAACCTTCCTAGGGCTGTGACCCTTCAATAGTGCTCTTCATGTTGTGGTGACTCCCAACCATATTATTATTTTTGTTGCTATTTCATAACTGTAATTTTGTTACTGTTATGAATTGTAATGTAAATATCTGTGGATTTTGATGGTGTGGAGAACCTCTGATGAGCCACTGTGGTTCAGGAGCTGAGTGGTAGGCCAGGGGGACTGTTGACCACTAGGTGGCAGGGCAGTGGTGTGGAGCGTCCCCATCTCCCACTGCATCCAGTTGACTTCAGCTGCACCCAGGCCAACATCTACTTCTTTGCCCTTTCATTTAACCACTATTCTGACTCTACCTTCTTAGCTTCTAAAAGCTCTATACTTGTGCAGAAGTGTTCCTTCCTTTCAGAGGTCAAGGGAAGAACTTTTGACTGATTGGTGCCACAGCTGCTCTTCCTGCCTCATTGCCTTTTTGACTATTGACCTTGGCTGCTTCTTGGGGCCGGCAAGCATCTCTGTGAAGATGTTTTGGATGTCATTCCTCCCAAGCTGGGTGCCAATGCTGAGACATTTTTTTTTTCACACGTGCCCATGTGACTCTTGGCACTGTGAGTGGTCAAGGGAGCTTGGCGGTGGGGGTGGAGCTCAGTGTTAAGGTAAAGAACATCCCTTTTCCAGAATGTGGGATATGATTTCATACCGAGCTTAACTCCTTGGGTTGTGAGGATTGAGTTCGGAGGGTCTGCGGTTCCTTTCTCAGGCACAAACCCTGACCCAGATGTAGCCACATTGCTCATCGCTGTTGAGATAAATCCTAGGAGGAATGTCCTCCAAGCAAAATGAGCAGAGAAATGCAAGAGGTAAAAATTCAAATAAGGGGGTCAAAGACACCATTTGCTTAAGCTCTGCTTGAAATGCTATCTCTAGCAGCTAGCTAAACAATATATAAACAGCAATAGGAAAAACAAAAATGATTTCTTCTTGAAGTAAGCTCAGAGTCTTATGTCTGGCTGCCATTAGCCCCCTTTCTAGCCCCTCTGATGCTCATGGCTGCACTGGATACAGCACTAAAGAGTTACTTTCAGTTAACTTCTCACTTATCCTCAATGTCTCATGTTTCTGTAATTATTAATAACTCCTGATTTTGCTTTGTATGCTCCCATGGGTGTGCATATTTAATTTTCATTGGTTTAAGACAACATGTTATACTGTCCCAGGTCAATCTTTGATGGCTGTGATTATTCAATGCTAGGTCCTTGTGCCTCATAAAACTGGTGCATGAATGGTTCCATTATACTTAAAACTATTCAACAATCCTATGAGTCTGAGAAAACTGTGTATTTCATATCTATAAGTTGGAATAGTTTTTGTATTAAATAGTCTATGTATTAAGTCCACTTGATCTATGGTATAGTTTGACTTAACTCTGATTTTCCTTTTCTTTAGTTTTATATTATCTAATTCTCAAGTGGGGTAGTGAAGTCAAGAACTATTAGTGCATGAGGACCTATGTGACTTTTATGCCTATTACTGTTTGTTTCATGAAATTGTAGTGTTCAACATTCAGTACATATGTATTTATACTTGCTAGATTATATTGAATAATTATTTCCTTCATTATTATGAAATAGATCTCTTTATAACTTATAATTTTGCTTTGAAGTCCACTTCATCAAACGTAAGACTAGCCATGCCAGCTTATTTGCTTAATTCATTGATTTTCATCTTTTGACCCTTAGCCTATGGGTGTCTTTGTCAGTGAGATATGTTTCTTGAAGTCAACAAATAATTGGGCATTGATTTTTAAAATTCAATTAGTTTATCTGAGTTGGGGATATTTATATTTAAAGTTGTTACTTACTGAGATTTCCATTTTTAAGCTTTTTCTTGTTTTTCTGGAAGGCTGGATTATTATTTGTTCTTTTGTTTCTCTCTTATTAGCACTAGAGTTTTGCTGCCCTTCTGTATTGGGTATGATAAATTTCTTCCTAGCTCTTATATGTTCTTCTAATCCTCTCATGAAATTTATTCTTTTTTGTATTCTCATGTATGCAAAAGATGAAGTTGAAGTGTCTTTACTCTTGGTCTTTGATAATCAGAAGCACTAAGTATATCAAGACATTGTGGTGTTACTTGAACTTGTGGTTTGCTAGTGCTGATGCCACAGGGGACAGTCATTTAAAATATCTGTTTCAGAGGCATCTACTGGCTGCTGACTTCAGGCTTAAGGCTATCAAACTTATGATTATCCTCAGTCCTCCCAGACACCAACAGCACAAAAGTGCTCCGTTGACTTAGCATCCCACTGCCTGAGCTGAATCTTCTGCCAACTTACCATTTGGCTTGTCAGCATCTAGCCCCGTCACTCTCCACAGTTGCCTCACACCTTAGTGCTGGTTGAATTGAGGTTCCCTGATTTTCATTTGCTTCTTTCTCTGGCTCTCAGGCTATGTCAGGTTTAAATAATATATTTCTTAAGATGCCACCACCCATGGCATTTGGACTAGGGAAGTGAACCTTCTTTGCTGACTCTTCCAACTGAAGAAATAACTATTTCAACCAGACTAGATTTGATGTTTCTGAGAGCTGTGTGTGTCTGTCCTGTGGAAGGACCACCAATCTCCTTTACCAGGCCTGACTGGATTAGCTTTTGGATGAAGCTTCCCCTTGATAAAGAGCTGTGTTCAGCCTGGCTTCTCTTTCTGTTGCTGAGCCCCTCAACTTCTCCGCATATCTCATCTGCCTTCTAACTGCCTTTGTGAACTCTGAAGATCTTTCTCCCTCTTTGCTTTTGGAATATGGTCTATCTTCCCCTTACTATTTTTCTCACACTGGGTCATAAAAAGGTAGCTTTCAGTCTTCCATATGCTAGTTCAAAGAGGCAACTTAGAGTGTTTTCGTTACTTTTCTGTCACCGTAAAGAGACACCATGACTAAGGTAACTTAAAAAAAAGAAAGTATTTAAAAAGGGAGTTGCGTAACATTTCAGAAGATGGGTCCATGGTCATCATGGTAGGAAGTATGGCAGCAGGCAGGCAAGCTTGGCACTGGAGTAGTAGATAAGAGCTATATCTTGATCCACAAGTTGGAGATGGAGAAAGGGAGAGAGGGAGGGAGGGAGGGAGGGAGGGAGGGAGGGAGGGAGAGAGAGAGAGAGAGAGAGAGAGAGAGAGAGAGAGAGAGAGAGAGAGAGAGAGAGAGAGAGAGAGAAGAGAGAGAGAGAATGGGTCCAACATAGCATTTTGAAATCTCAAAGTTTATTTGACCACGACCCCTGAATGGGGAGACATGGTGGCACTCAGAGGAAGGATAGCAGGCTACTAAGAAGAGACTTGATACCCTATGAGCATATACAGGGGGAGGAAGTCCCCCTCAGTCACAGTCATAGGGGAGGGGAGTAAGGGGAAAATGGGAGGGAGGGAGGAATGGGAGGATACTAGGGATGGTATAACCATTGAGATGTAATAGGAATAAATTATTAAAAATTTTTAAAAAACAAAAAGAAATCTCAAAGTTTACCCTCCAACAAGGCCACACCTCCTAATCCTTCCAAAAACAGTTCTACCAACAGCACCAAGGATTCAAATATATGAACCTAAGTGGATCATTCTCACTCAAACCACCACAGGGAGGAAAGGTTTATCTGACTCTTAATTCAGGTCATACAGAAGGGAGGCATGGCTGAAAGATTCTTTCTGTGGCAGTGAGAGTCTGCTGCTAGAGTCTTGGTGCTTAAAAGGGGGGAGAGATGAATACTGGTACTCATTAAAACTGGTGTTAGTGAGGATAGATGAGAGGCTTAAAACAAGTGAAAATTAATCCTTAAATAGATGGAAATGAGATTTCCAGTCTTTCCTCTCCTCTCTCTAAAGTTTATGTCAGCTGATACAATTAGTAGATAAATAAATGGAATGCTTACTTTCCAGCTAAGCCCTCTAAGAAGATAACGATGGTTCTCTATACTTGTAACAGGGCTTAATTTTAATCAACTAGAAATTCACAAACTCTCTACTCTCAGAAAGGAAGGACATCTTATCATCAGCTACTAAAAGCAGGGGTGGCAGACACTTACTTACAAATGAATGTGGTGACCATTCAGATGTATTCTTGCCACAAGGGCAATTAATCCAGCTGTATTTTCTGGTTAATTTAGAATGCACTGTGCAATTAACTCAGACTTCAAAGAGAAAGACTCTACTTCAATTTGGAAGTTTACCAGGAGGCTCTGAAGAGGCCATTTTGAATGATGTAATTAACAGCAGAAGCCTTTAAAATGGCCTAGGACAAAGTTCATCCCATGAGTCATATTTCAACCAAACACACAGTTGCTATTTTCTCCACATCAAGAGTTTGTTTTTGAGTAGTGGATAGTGTGTGTGTGTGTGTGTGTGTGTGTGTGTGTGTGTGTGTGTGATTAAACTGGCTCTACACAGGAACAAGTAGAGCTAACACCTTTATAAACAGTCAGTTATGAGAACCCAGAGAGGGGCATGAAGACTGCACATTTTAATAGATAAGTTTATGCAAAAATGAAGAAGTTATACTCCATGCAGAGTACATTTTGGCCATTTTATTAGCTGTCGTTGCCTACAGCCATGTTTACATTGCTCTTTAAATGCACAATTGCTTGTGAATAGCATGATTAATAATGCATTTTGTTTTCTATTAAAGATGGTATTTTGTGTCTCTTCAGTACGTACATTTCAATTTTTGAAAGCTGTCTTGAGATTTCACTTTAAAAGATATGAAAAAAAGTTCAAGAAATAAAAGTGGCCTGAAACCCAGTAGAACTCTAAGAAGCCATGCTTTTAGTCTAGAGCGTGCAACGTTATTTTTAAATGGTGAGAATATTAGAGTATAAGGCACTTACATAACCCCAACACTAATTAATGAGAGCCAGTTTTCTTGCAGAGCTCTACTTTTCATGTTAGTATTCTGCTTTTCTTTAACTTTGTCTCTCAGTTGCCTGAGTGAAGATGCTCATTTAAGCCAGGTGCAATGGTACACGCCTGCAATCCCAGCACTTGGGGAGTCAGAGGCAAGCAGATTTTTGTGAGCTCAAGGCTAGCCTGGACTACAAATCAAGTCCAGGACAGCCAAGGCTGCACAGAGAAACTTTGTCTTAAAAAATCCAAAACCAAAAAACACTCTCCCCAGGAACAAAACCAAAACCAAAATATTGATCCATGTGGTGGATGAGGCTGTGTCATTTTTTGCATCAGTGTCATGGTGCTAAGGTTTCCTAATGGATCTTAAATTGGTAGCTAATAAATATTCTTCGTCATTTGATATCCTTCCTGTTTCTCAATTTTAGAAAAGAAGACATCCAAGCTCAGAGAAATGAAATAAGTTGCTCAGATTCACAGAGGGTGTGCCAGAGCTAGTCCCAGAAAGCTCTCTCTCTTTTCTGTTCTGTGTCAGCCTCCTCTGATCACTTTCATTCTGCATCCTTTCTCTTCTGTGCATGTTATCTGCAACTTTAGCCGTCCCCCCCCCGCCCCCAGTGTGTGAACAAGGATGCCTAGAAGACATTCATTCATTAAAAAAAAAAAAAAAAAAGACATTCCAGAGTACAGTTATAGAAAAGGACTTTCTGAACAGGAAACCTTTGTCCAGGATTTGAGGCCAATGATTGATAAATGGGGCCTCATAAAACTAAAAATTTTCTGGACAGCAGAAAAAAAACCCAACCAAGTGAAGAGAAAGCTCACAGAATGGGAGATAATATTTGCCAGCTATACAACTGGCAGAGGATTAATGCCAGAATATATAAAGAACTTAAAAAATATCACGCACTCAGAAAATAGAAAATGGACTTCGGATCTGAACAAAGAGTTTTCAAAAAATGGCAAAGAATTATCTTTAAAACATGTTTATTGTCTCTAGCAATTAGGGAAACGCAATTTAAAATAACTTGGAGATCTTATGTTGCCTCAGTCAGAATGGCAAAGGTCAACAAAACGTCTGGCAGCACATGTTGGAGGAGATATAGGGAAACGCTTTGTTGGTGGTGGAAATGCATACTGGTTCAGACATCCTGGAAATCAGTGTGAAGAATCCTCAGGAAGCTAAAGATGAATCTACCATAAGTCCACCTTTTGGCAATGACCAGACGACTCAAGATCCTACTTCACAGATGCTCGCCACCTTGTTCACAAGAGCTAGGAAGTGGAAACAACTTACATGTCCTTCAACATATACAAGGATAATGAAAACATGGCACATATGCATTGCAGGCTACTAATCAGCTGTAAAGAAAAATGATGTTGAAGGTAAAGCCCATATTACTGAAGACACTATGCACTTCATATGCAGGGCCAAGAGGGACCGGAGCTGGATCTGACCTGAAAGCCTCCTTATCAAGGACCAGCTTCCATGGTACCAGAAGATAAAAATGGAAGCTTTCAAAGAGCAAAGAAACCAATGGTCTGACCCAGCAATGAAACTTATGAACCAGCATAGCATGATAATCGTATGGGTTCAGCAGTGGTATGCACACCTTGATGGTAGCCAACAGCTCACCAATGAGACCTAACACCCCCTCAGCAAGAGGGAGAACATGCCTGGTACTAGAAGCCCAGCCAACTACCAGGGACTTGAGAAGTCATGGATCCTGGAGATAAATCTCCAATGCCACTATACTAAACCATAACGACATTCTAAGTATTTATCTTTATATCCACAGGTAAATGCAGTTCACACCCTTCATCAAAGAAACCTCCCTTTGCAACAGTTGGAGACCATCACAGAAAGCCACCGCCGATCAAAGTGCAGACAATAAGAGATCATGTGGAGCCCAGCCCCTCTGATGTGTCCATAGCACAGCTCCAGCACCTAAGGCTTAGGGGGCACTGCAAGGTTATAAGACCCAGAGGAAGAAGTTTGCTATGAGATTGCATCTCCTGGAAATATCAGAAATGCTACACCCATAAAGTCTCATCAACCTGGCTGCCTAAACAAGTTCTGGACAATGACAATGACAGTGAGCGTGCTAGCAGAGAAAGCTCATGGTACCTCAACCCTGGACATGCAACATCGGAGTGCTGAGAGTGGCAGAAACGGCCTTCCACAGTAAAGAGCTCAACACCTAGCTGTCCGACATCAGATGGTCAGCCCTGAGATCATAAAGTACAGGTAACACTACATAGACTGAAGAGGTTGTGTGTGTGTGTGTGTGTGTGTGTGTGTGTGTGTGTGTGTGTGTGAGAAAAACAATCAAAGAGATATACTCCGAGAGTCCCTACTCAGAGGGGATCTGGACAGATACTGGGATTTGCTTCTGTATCCAGGTAAGAGTGGTATGGAAGAATGGGGTAATGGAAGGTCCAGAGGGTTCGGGAGCCCCACAAAGAGCCCATCAAGGCCAGTGGATCCGGGCCTCGGGGAACCTGAACAAACTGCTGTATCAAGCAAGGACAATGCATGCAGTAAACCTAGACCGCCTGTTCAGATTTAGCCAATGGACGGGTCATTCTCCATGATGGTGGGGAGAGCAGAGACTGCCTCTGACATGATTTCTGTTGCTCCACCCCCGATTTGATCATTTCCCTTGGTGGGAAGGGCCAGGTGGCACACAGAGGAAGGGAAGGTAGGCTATCTGGATGAGACCTGATAGGCTGTGGTCCTATGGTGGGGGTGGAGGTCCCTTATGTCAGAAGTATTGGGGAGGAGAATAGGGCAAAAGAGGGAGGGAGGGTGGGAACAGGAAGATACAAGTGAGGGGATAACAATTGGGGTATAACCTGAATAAATTATAATAAAGAATAATGAAAGAAAAACAGTCATGAATTTGAGACAGAGTAAGAAGGGTTAATAGGAAAACTTAAAGGGAAGAAAGGGAAGGAGAGAAATTCTGTAATTATATTATCATTTCTGAGATAAAAATTATTTGAAAACACAGCATATAAAACACAAAAAGTAATGACAAGCATCCCTGTTGATTCTTTGACAACAGTATGACTTTCAAAAGGAATCTACACCCCATACACAGTAGCTTCTAACTAGAGTCCAAACTGGACCAGACTCTACTTAGCATGTCCTTTTGAATTGATTCTGAACTTAGTTTAGATTAAACAAAGAATCTAAGGGTTACCATTGTCTTTCCTCATATGAGAGCCAGGACATGCTTATGTGGCCTCTAATCGAGGCATCCTTCCTGACTTTTATATAATGAGCAAATCATTTAATTCTCTGTGACTCGGTTTACTCAGCCACAGGATGAGGACAATAATGACTCCTAACTGATAGAGTTGTAGTAAGGAGGGAATAAACCATCACATGCAGAGCATTTGGAATGGTGCCTGGCACACAGCCAACATCGTTCTTTTCATCGTGTAAGCCAGAGTTTCTTACAAGAAGGCATCAATGTCAAAGATATATTTACTCACGTTGTATTGATGTCATCTACTGATGCATATCATATACATACAAAAACCTAGAAATTAAAGTTTACAAAACAATTTTGGATGCCAAAAGGCTGTCTTTTATCTCTCCACTTCTGACTCAGAACACCACTGACCCAATTTTTTGCCCTGTGTTTCGTGCTTTGCCTTCTACTTTATTTCCCAGCCTACGATCAACTGTGAAATGACAACTTCTTTTCATATATCGCAGCAATTCCTCATGTACTAATATGTCAGCTTCCATCAACTTCAGTGTTCTAAAGTGCTGATAAGCCTGCAACATATATGCTTGGTAATTAAGAATCTTTCCTCACCCCACACCACTGGGATTAGCTCGTAAGGACTGGTTGTAGGCTACAACGAATTATATTTCATGTTCAATTGCTAGGATTTTTTTTTTTCAATTGCTTGAATCCAAAGAGGATAGTAGCTTTTTCAGTGTGTTTGTTAGTGTTTGGTTTATAGATGGAAATGCATCAAGAAATTCTCTTTTTTTTTCCTATGCCTTAGTTTGTCATTTGAGGATATACACATGGTCCTGGTTATCATAGGCAGCCAGTCAGAGTCCCAGATGTGCTGCAGATGACGTCCAAATGAAAGTTATCTTTGCCCTGATCTTTGATGCTTCACGTGTTATTTTTCTTAAATTTTTTTTCACGTACTTATAAAAGTAGTTGAGGTACCTCCATGATGATAAGCTCCTGTGAAAACTCAAATTAATTTTTAATTGAAGAACTGAAAAAGTATTAATCACTCATTTTCATTGTGGAGGAGACAAATGTGTTGACCAAGTTAAGGGAAACATGCGTTATTAGAATAAACATAAACATATCATTTGAATCAAGAGCCAGTTTGCTTCATAACTTGTTTTAACCAAGACTTAAAAAATGAAATTATTAGATACATACTGGGATTGTTCTAGGATGATTTGAGAATTCACCTATTGCTTCCTAATAAAATTCTGTCACATGTTGCCATAAAAACAAAAAGTGTGAGAAACATGAAGGTGGTTGTTTCTGAGAGTGACTGAGGAATTGTTGCTAAAGAAATCAAGTTCAAGTGTGGTAACTCATGATCAAGAACTTTGAATAAGGGTTAGAGGAAAAAAGGGGAGAACGTGCCTCACCTTTAGAGTTGTTCTCTGCAAATAATGGCTATTGAAGGATGTATGAAGGCTAAGCACTTCAGGTTGTTAGGTCTCAAGCCCAGGGTGAAAGGCTAACTGAGGTGCCTAAAAAGCATCAGCATTCCTTGATCTCTATGTGTCTGGGGTCCACCAGGCTGCCATAGCCTGTACCCTACCCTGAGCTCTCCAGCTCAAAGGCTGACTGGTCTTTCCTGTATGTTCACTCTGGACTCTTCCGGGTATCTCTGGCTATGCTCTCCCTCAGATCTACAGTAAACTTCCACCCAGGCCTAGGAGTAGTCATGTCCTCCTTTTCATTTCTTCTTTTTATTTTTAATGCATAGATCTAGATATTATATTTAAAGAGTCTCCATGTGTTAGCTGTTTGGTGGCAGGCTTGCCCAGACAAGCAGGAGTAAACCCTATCATAGTTGCTGATATCAGCCCAGAGCTACGCCCGTCATTTAGTTATTTAGATGCTGCACTGTCAACAGTCATGGAGCTTGTTGTTACATATTTGTAATTAATTATCCATGCTGGGACAATCTGATTTCAGAATAATAGCATTAGCATAGGCCTACTTCAAGGCTGGTTTATTTTATGTCATTTTGGCCAAGTATGGTTCCAGGGTTTTGGGCAAATTCAAGATAGATGGTTATTGTGAAGGGGTGTTTTATTTCTGATTATCATTTAAAGCAGAAAAGTTTGAAGCAAGCAGATAATCCTCCAGGAGATGCTTAGGGCCCTTCCTATCAGTTGATGGCCTTAAAAGACAGATCCCTTGAGGAAGAAGATACCATCTTCAAATTATCTTTAGACTCAAGACTGGAACATTGCCTTTCCCCTAAATCTATAGCCTGCTGGACTCAAGATTCTGGGGCTTTTAGTTCTAACAATGATGTGAGTCAATTTCCTTCTTATTTCTCTAGAGAGTTCTGGTACATAGACTACTTCACTATGATGAGCCGTGATCACACATTCCTCAAGTCTATGATGAAACTTTATTTTTCAGTGACCACACTCTCTCTTCCCTTTAAGAAGCACTGACTGTCAAGCCGTGCTTCCTGACATGGCTACATGTGAGATGTAGCCTCGTGTCCCCACTTCCATAGTCAGGAGCTGCTCTGGCTCCTATGTCTTGCCCACCACAGATGACAAGCCCGAATAAATCCTTCCTCCGTGAAGCTGCTTCTGGTTGGCTACTTGGATACCACATTGAGAAAAGTAACCAACAAAGTCAACTGGAGGAGTGAGAAAAGAGAAGATAAGGAGGAATGGTGTAGAATGTGCCAGGGTTACTGGACACTTAGGGGAGCCTCTCTCTGGGTGCTGCATGTAACTGCGGAAACTGGGCGACCTTCCGTAGGTGCTTAGTCTCATTCATAGAAAAACTGAACAAACAGACATGAAAGGGAGGTCGATGGCAGTTTGTTAGAATTTGAGAGAAAAACAACACGGCAAGAAACCTGTACATCTTTGCAACTTCTTGCAGGAAGGAGATGGAGAAGAGGAAGAAAGAAAGGCATGTTGCTTATAAGCAGCCACATGGCAGAAGGAGAACAGCTTCCTAAGAAGAGTAGAAAGGCTCAGGACATCAGGGAAGAAGTGCCCAAGCTTTGGGAAAAGAAGAAAAGAAAGCAATGCTTTTCTGGGTAGGTTGAAGCAATTTCATGGAGGAGGGGTTTCTGGGAAGGAAAAGTATATTGTCTCACTGAGGAGGTAATTACTCCTCCCATTTCTTTAGGTGAATCAGCCTTCCTGAGGGCTAGTGTCTTGATCAAGTTTTGACAAGCCCAGCTAGCTGTATTAACTCTAAAGGAAGGAGGCAGAGGTATACAATATTCTAATCTTGGGAGCAGTCAAGAATGCCATGTCTCTACCCAAGGTCAAAGGTAAATTGGATTCTTTTGACCAGGACAAAATAATTTTCTATTGATGAGCTTCAGTGAGGCTTGGTAACCATCTTGAATGGCTTGCAAGTCTATGGCAACAAAAGTATGTTATGTACTTGCATGAAAATATTCTTATGAAACCTAGTATATATATATATGTATGTATATATATAATAAATATATGCTAGGCTCTGTTTCCTATCAACTCTTGTCTTTCTGACCTATGCAAATGAGAACAAACAGCCTCGTGTTCCTGCTGCCAAGGCCAAGAGCAGCTCTGGCCACGATATCTTCTCTGCTATGAAGGATTAGAGAGCATACAAACTATAATAATATACTCACTTTAAAAGTACATGTTTTGAGTTGGGTTTGAGCCTGTAATCTCAGCATTCTGGAGCCTAAGGCAGGAGGATTGGAAGTTTAAAGTGATGCCAATCTAAATAGCAAGAGTCATCTCCCGCACTATATAGAAATAAATATAGTCACAGAGATAGAGACAAATATATATTTTAGTTTACACTCATATTTACTTATACCAAAACTTTAAAAAGCTGTTTCTGGAAATGAAAATATCATATCTCTTTTTTTAAAATAACTTTTCAACTTAGCTCATATATGTTGAAGTATTTTAAACACACAAAATCACTTCCCCCTTCTTTGCCTATTCCATCTTTCGTGCCAACTTTGTAATAGTATTTTAAAGTCTGTTTATGAATCTTTTCGTGATCTAGTGATAGAAAACAATGGGTTCAATTACACTTATTTCTCTCTAATTTAGGAAACATTGGGGTGGGAATACTTGGAACTCTTAGCAAAAACATTTAAAGCCTTTGTCTCTACTCATAACGCACAAATCCTCTAACATTATCATACCCTTGATTCTCACATTTCATATGTTGAACTGGAGAAGTTTTTTTTAATGTCCAGCATCTGTTTGATTTACAACAATGTCAGCTTTACTCCTGAGCCCATCAAATGCCAAAGATGCTTAACTGATACACACAGAACTACTGACATTGAAAGGGAGGGGGCATGCATAAATGGCCTCAGAATCCAAATCAGCACCATTGAACTGACTGAAGGTGTATGCTCTCCTCAGTCTTCCTAAATGTGAGTGTGGTCAGCCCTGCATGGAGACCAGGGATGCTTTGAACCAAAGAAGATGGTTCAAAGAAAAGAAAGACTTATCAGTAAATGGTAAGGCTACAACCAATCAAGGGCTCCGTTTTAAAGAACAATTCTTTGAAAGATAAGGTTTACAAAATTCTAAGTCCAATTATAGCTATGGAATATGATTTCCAGTTTGGAAGTAAGGGAGACAAGAAGTTGACAAAGCAGAACTTCCGCTTTTTCTTCATACAATATAGCAAGAAGGCTGAACCTGGGTCACAGCTGTGAGAGTCACAAGAAAAGGCACAACTGGGATCACAAAATGAATCAGTAGTATTTATTATAAATATAAGACAAATCAACACAGTAAGGTTATAAAGAATTTAATTCCGTTACTATAGGATTTTAAGAAGTATTAGCAGACATGGTTTAGTGATCAAGAGCATTGGCCATTCTTCCAGAGGATCTGAGTTTGATTGCTAGCATCTATGTGGATGCTCACAACCACCTGTAATTCCAGTTCCAGGAAACCTGATGCCCTCTTCTGGCATTCATGGGCACTACACACAAATGGTACACAGACATGCAGGCAAAATACTCATACATATAATTTTTTTTTTAGTTAAAAAGTATTAGTAAATAATGTTGTTCATGTGTGGTTTATAGTATAAAAACATTTTTGAAAGTTTTCTAATCCCAAGTATGTAGCTTTGTGGTGTTGATTTTCATCTTTCCAAACCTAAACCACATTATTAAACCACTCACAAAAAGAATGTTCTACAGAAGTTAAATGAGGTAGGATGGAAGTAAATGAAAGATGATTGAAGCATAATATTTTATTACTTACAATAAATGCAGTGTAGGTTTCTCTTGGGGCCAGACAGGGCAGCTTCCCTGGATATATGTGGGTGAGCGGCAAGATTTGTGTTAAAGTAATGCTTTGATTTGTGCTGTTGTGAAACTTGTCATGTAACATGTGGTTCACAGAAGGTCATTCCCTCAAGTACATGATGTATTGTGTGAACTTTGAAACCAGTAATCTTAACGGTGCATAAAATGGTGGGATTGAAATGTGGTCTGGACGAGATGCCATAGGAAGAAATACGTTACGAGCATGCCGCCTGCCTCATCTACCCACTGGTTTTCTGTTGTTCTTAATTCAGCCATAACCTAAATATTTGCACTAATCCAGTGGATACTTAAGGTCATCTTTTTGTATGCTATTTTTTTTAGCATTAGCAACACATAATAAAATGTTTTGTAATATAAATAATCATAGTGTAATAAAATTGGCTAAGTAGATTCAGATTATGAAAAAGAACTAAAGATATTCCAATTTTGTTTGGAAGAGAGCAAAGTTTTCTTTTTTGTTGTTTAAACTGGACGTTTTTTGACAATAATATTCAGGTTTTGATGCAGCCATAGATCGTTTTAAAAATACAGCCATGTTACATAAACTATATATTTCATATTTCTCTTAAAAACAGCATACTTTGGCACCATGACACAAACCTGGCTCATGGGCAGTGGTCAACAGCTATAGGACATTAGTTGCCCTTTTACATGAAGAGAGGGCACTTCCATGTGCTCCACCAATCCCAGACAGCAGCACAGAACTGTTTTCTGCATGGTTTCTGTAGGTAGCAGGCAGCCATTAGAACATGTTAGTTAGTGGTGATCTGCATATTTGTCAATGGTCCTGTGGATGGATCTAGAAATTTCATGTCATCTAGTGGTTTCTGTTTAGATATGCAAATGCAATTGTATGGTAATTGTCTACAGTATTAAGCTGAAGAACAGGATACGCAGCTTTGTAGGAGTGATAGACAACACTACACGATCTGAGTATGTGTTGTTTCTATCATGTAGTACACCAGACTGTAGGTTTGTGTAAGTCCACTCTACTGTATTCATACAGTAACAAAATTGTCCAGTGGCACATTCTCCAGGACGTGTCCCCATCATCAATTGGTGTATCACTATCACTGCTTTCTGGAATGCAAAGGGAGCAAACAGCTTCCTTTCTCAAAATAGTTTTCATTTTTAAATAACATTAATTTACCTCATGAGTATAGAACCTTTTTCTGAGAAGTTGGTCTTTACATATGCCTTCTTATTTATTTTAATAACACTTTAAGAAAGGTAGGTTATGTACTAAGAAACAGAAACGTAACTGGGATATATCATGGAAAATGAACGAAAAGTGTCTAAACCCGAGTTTAGGACGTTCCTGCCCAACATGCGCATTTGTTCATTTGTCATTTAGTTATTAAGGATGTAATGTCTATTCAAGACCCTCAAGCTTCAGGGTGAGTAGATAAGTATGTGATTCTATGGGAGTTCATATTTTGGTAGAGGAAATAGAAAGTAAATAAACCTATGATTTAAGATAGTGACAAGAGTAATGACAGAAATGAAGCCCACTGAGGGTATCTGTGAGCTTAGAAGTGGTGATCCCTAAGTGCCTCAAAGGAAGGATTGTGTGAGCAGAGAATAGCTCCTAGAAAGGGTGAGATATTCATTGATGAGAGAAGAACACCAGAAGGCAGGGGGACATAGGAAAAGGGCAGAGAAACTTACTGTTTGAACTTTTAATGCAACACAAACATTTGAGTTGGACCTTAAAAAAAAAAAAAAGGACAATGATATAGGCCAGTGGGCAAGAAGAGGGGCAATAAATGAAACGCGTTGGATGGAGGATGCTCTGTGTCCAGTGAGAAGCAGGAAAGGGTTTAATCATGGGAAAGATGTGACCAGACTTAGTGTATGTGAGATTTTTCTGCCCGATCTGAATAGACTTTAGGGAGGCAGAAGAGAATATGGGAAGAAAAATTTTTTTGTGGGCTATGGTAGGAGAGAATGACAGAGAAATGGGAAATGATGATGTAAAGTTTACTCTGTAAAGAAGCAGGAAGTGGAGGCAGAGGCAGGGGAGGAGATGAGAACAAGGCGAAGGCTGAGTCCCAGGCTGAGTGATCGCTGTTGAGTGAAAGGTTACAGGTGGGCAGTATTCCTAACCCAAACTGAGTAAGACAGTGATAAAGCCAAGCAAGAAGGGGCAACACATAAGCACACAAGAGAAGAAGTGAGCTGGGTTGCCAGTATAAATATAAGAAATGAATACAGTGGGGCCTCCATTCTTGAAGGTTTGTATGTATAGGGAGTGAAATACATACACTAAAATGGCCAAGGGAAATTTACATCTAATGTTTACAGATATAACCAGAATGCTAAAAAAAACTTTCATCCTCTTATTATTTTATTTAATTTATTTATTTTTATTAATTTTGAAAGAATTTTATACATGAGTACTGTATTTCCATCATTTCCTCTCCTTTCTCCCCATCTCAACCCTTCCCATGCCCCACCTCCATTCCCTTCATTTGTGATCTTTTCTTTAATTATTACTGTTATATACACATGTGTATTACCCTGTTGTGTGTATTTAGAGTTTCTCACGCGTCTTTAGTGTTGACCACCTTGGATTGGATGAGGTATCAAGGATCTCATCCCTGGAGAAGACTGGCTCTCCGCAAACACTGATTGCCTGTAGCTAGCTCTTCATCTAGGATGAAAACCTAGATGAAGTTTCTCCCATCCATTTGCGTGTCAACTAGTGTTGTCATTATGCAGGTCTTGTTTAGATAGGCAGATCATTGAGCTTTCGTGGGTATAGTCTCCTTCTCATATCCAGAAGTCTCTATACAGCAGCAGGCATTCTGGTCCTCTGACTTTTACAATCTCTCCACCCCTTTTTCCGTGACTGTTTTTCTTGAGCCTTAAGTGCAGTGGTTGTGCTATAGATCTAACAGCTGGGATGGGCATGCCATGGTCACTTATTCTCTGTGCTTTGACTCGTTGAAGATCTTTGTAGTGGACTCCATCTGCTGCAGAAGAGGCTTATTTGATTGAACTATGAGAGCCACACTTCTGTGTGGGTACAAGGATGAGTATTTAGATTATAGTTAGAAATTATGTTGGCTTAGGAAAATGACAGAGGTAGGTACTTTTCTAGGGTCTATGACCTCTCTAGAATTGGGTAGTTGCCTAGGTTAAGAGTACCAGACGTGAATCCCCTTTTACTGAGTAGGACTTAAGCCCAATTAGAGAAGATTGATTGTCCTCAAGATAGAAGTGCCACTATTGCACCATTGGGGCTATCTTGCTGGGCAGAACATTTTTTTTTTTTTTTTTTTTTTTTTTTTTTTGGTTCATAGGTGTGGTGTTTAGAATAAAAATGGCTTCCCTAGGTCCATGGGAGTGACAATATTAGGAGGTGTGGCCTCATTAGGTTAGGGGTGGCTTTGTTGGAGGAAGTACATTGCTAAGGGGTGGGGGTAGGCTTTGAGGCCTCAGATGCTCAAGGTACGCCTAGTGTGGTATTCACTTCTGCTCTTTGTGGATCAAGATGTAGAACTCTCATCTCCTTCTCCAGCACAATGTCTGGCTGCAGGCTGCCATGCTTCCTGCCATAACAGCAATGCACTAAAGCTCTGAACCTGTAGGCCAGGCCCAATTAAATGTTTTTCTTTTATGAGAGTTGACATGATTCTAGTGTCTCTTCACAGTAATAGAGACCCTAGCTAAAATAACAGGATTTACATCTTGATAGAACTGACTATTGCTTGTTTTTCTCCCTTGGCAGTTTACATAGCACCTTCCAATACTATGAGAGCCAGTCCTCAGGGAGGAGGGTTCCTGGTCATTTCAGGATTGGTTTCTCTTTAAGTCCTGTATCTAAAATGTCTTGGGTCTTCAGCAATAGAGTGTGAGCTTTCATTCTGGGAAGAAACCAGAGATAACATCAATCTCCCCTATTGTTTTGGGACTCTCTTGGACTCCCCCAACCAACAGCTTGAAGGGATGCTCCCCAGGCCTGACATTTGGGCTTTGTTAGTCTATGGCTCTGGAGCAGAGAACCTGCTTTGCTTTGTGATCTGTGGGCGAACAGTCCCACTAAGGGGCTCAGCAGTTGCAGAAGAGCTAGCAGTACCACTCTGGGGAGTGTTCCAACCACTCTGTCCTGGAGAATAAGGTATCTCTTGTGTAAATCTTTGGTCAGTGGCTGCATTTTTGAACATTTCAGCCATCTTGATTCTCCTGCCCCTACCTCCTAATGTTTTTCTTTTAATTTCTTAGTTCTGTTCTCTGTAATGTTACCTGCTGCCTGCTATTTTTACATAAAATTAACATTAAACAAAGTTATTATATGAACCTTCAATGTAGTTTATAGTCATTTGATTTGTTGATTGATTGAAGCCAGTCTGGATACCACCCTGAATGGTTAACCTTGCCAAAAAGAAATGCCAGTATTTCCCCCCTTGGATCGTTGGCCCTTCCATTGATGCTTTCTGTTAAAAACAAAATGTTAGAAACAGCTGGTTTTAATTGGGTGAGGACTGATTTCAGACTGCAATTATGATATAATAGTCTTAAAGTAAATATTCAAACTACAATAGGTGGAAAATTGTGTTGCAGAAAATAATATGGCATGGAAATATACGTGAAGGGAAAACAAGGCATGGAGCCTTTTCCAAGGTTTTTATTTTTCTGTATATTCAGAGCTGCTACTCAGAGACTCCTACCAAGTACAGCTTCAGGAAGTGTTGTCCTTTGAAAATGAATACACTTTATTTCTTTATTTTCTTCCTATATACCATAATGAAGTGACTGAAGTAAAAATAGATGCTCAAAATCTCTCTAAGACAAATAAACAAAACCCATGGTACCAAACAAAAGACAACCATTACTCTAAAGACATTTTTAGGTTTCGAGGTATTTAGTTTTCTTTTGTCCACTTTCAGTTTGTTGCCTGCCAATTATTAGTTATCCATGGGAGAAGCTACCCCTGCAATTTCTGGTGTAAGTTGGGAAGTGAACGCTCTCTTTCTTAATATATCTAACCATTTGGTGTCACTGTTCGCTTTGGATATTGCTTGGTCTGACTAGAACACGAGCCATTTGGTTAGAAAAGCTGTCACATTTGGAAAGGAGCGACCAGGCAGGGAGAAACAAAATTGTTTTTCTTTGTCTGCCTGCTGTTCCAAGTCGTTGCAGGCATTGCCAGTAATTTGCAGGGGGGAAAGCGTGGGGCTTGTTCAGCTGTCAGTGAGTATGAGGGAGGGGATCAATTCACACCAGCCTGTTCTTTATATGATGGACTTATTAACCAAGGGCTGGTGGTGGGCAGTGGAGCACGTGCTTTGGGAGGTAGCACAGGCTGTCTGAGGAAGGAGAACCCCAAACTTTCAGGAAAGGGATGTGCTGGGCTGTTAGACAAGGCTCATAGTTTTCACTGTGTCTCTGGCATGAAGAGTCCCTGAGGACCACCATTCACTGAAGCAGAATTTATCACGAGGTTAGTCCCATCATCAAACAAGGGTAAGGTACAAAAGCAGTAGAAATTGTCTGAGTCCTTCTCTTGAGGTGACCTTGGGTTTCTAGGTCAGATCTATGTGCTTGCAGGAGGGCTTGCATTGGGATATTGCTAGGAAGATGATAGAAATAAGAGCATCATGGATGGATGAATCCTCACCTAAGAGAGGTTATTGAGGAAGAAATGGATCCTGTGGAAGAAGATGGTGAAAGGTACGTAAACCCTGGAAGTCACTCCAAAATACTGAAAGGAAGTGCATAGGCACTGTTTTGCTAGGTATTAAGGGTGGAGATAGACTTATTTCAAGACTTATTGCAGAAATCAATGGTATAATTGCTGGGTAGGCAGGTTAGCCGTTTTAGGATTATGACTTTTCCTAGAGAAAATGAATTAGAGTACTACTTTAGAAAGAAATTGCCCTTTTCTCTGTCATATTTGACTAATGGCTGCCTATACTACTATGCAGAGGAATTTGAATTCATGGCACCACCTATTATTTCCAAGAAATATATGAAGCAACACACTTTTACCGCCTCCATTTTCTGAATGAAGAACTGAAGCACAGAATATTAGTGAAATAACTTGCTCAAGGTTACAGCAGGAATATGGCACAGCCACATTCAAAGACAGATGAAATTCAGTATGTTAACTGTTCATTCTGATGCATAGGTCATGTGTGATAAGGGTTCAAGTAGAAGGCAAAGAGCTACCTCTCCTTAAATCTCTTAGCTATCTATAGATAATATTTGGAAAGAAATAATGAACCATTGATAAAAAAAAAAAAACTGATGAGGCATGGGGGAAAAGACTCCCAGCACAGAGCTTTGCAAGACTCAGTCATGTCTACAACATAAGGCAGTTTTCAGGCATGTGGAGATCAGAAAGAAAACACGTAAAACGTTCCATGAGACCAACTCTTGTACAAAGTCCAAATTCATCATGTTTAAAAACAGATTTTACCAGCTATATGGACTTGTTCAAGTCACTTCACTCTTCTCATTTGTCAGCCAGGGAAGATGACTGCCCTACCACTCGTAGGTTGCTCTGCTGATTGAAGGAGATGACTGATGTGTGCATAAGATGCTCCTTTGACGTAGGAGTTGTCACATGTTACTGCTTCAACTATTACCATGGTTAAGGACCACTGCCATCTAGCTTCATTCTCTTCTATCCTACCACATTACTAATGAGCTGCCAGGCAGGATTCTAAATGCTTTATGCATTAAGTCACACTGTAACCCACACAGCAGGCCTTGCAAGCATCTTCACATTAGAAGTGAGGGCACGGAGGAGGTGTTTAAACTTCCATGTCTGTCCTGCTTTCAGTGCCACCTCCCCAAGCCTCATGGCTGCTATAAGTGGCCCTTCCCAACCTCAGACTGCTAGAAATGGCCAGAAATGGAATTCAGACTAGTATTTTCCCACTCTAAGTCTAGACTGCATTTTTTAGTATAATTTGGGACTGATGAAAGTTAAAAAATTGAGAGCAAAATTCCACTTACTAATCAGAGAGATGCTAGCCTTGCAGGCCAACACATGTGCACCTTCTATCCCAGATCAGACTTTTCTGGGAAAGAGTTAAGTTTCAGAACAAAATCAATGAATTATGTACAAGAAATTAATGAGAATATAATTAATTATTTGAATAACATAAAATGAATCAAAGCAAATATAAACAGGGAAGAGTTATCAAATTGAAATCCTAAGAGTTCACTTTAAAATGGCAAAACAGACCAGAAAGAAAAGAATTGAATTATGATTGATATTGTGTGTTGTTTTTCTGATGACTTTAGATAAGGACATTTACTTTACTAGATTGCAATTATCTTACCAAGAGACAAAATAACTTAGCTTTTGGATTACTCGATTTTATTCATCATTTAAATCTATTTTTCACTGATACATTTATAGGGCACTATAGAGTATTTTTATGCACATATACATTGAGTAATGTTCGAATCAAAATAAACATGTTTCTTTTTCTTCAAATGGTTATTGTTTCTTCATGGTGAAAACTTTTAAACTCCTGCCTTCTGGTTTTTAATCTGTCTTCTGCATTGCTGTCTGTAACTGCCATGTTGTGCCTTGCTACATTAAAACATGCTCAAATCTAACGGCATGATGTCCTCCCTTCCTCATCACCTCTCATGGTGTCCCTGGTGGCTTGTAGTAACCATTCTATTTTCAAGTTCCATAAGATACCCATTTTGTTTACTGAGGAGTCACTAAAAATTTTATATGCATTCTGTCTTTGAATATTCAAAGTCCAGTCATTTGTCAAGTCTTTATTAAAGGCCTACTGTGTGCCCTTAGTAGTAGGGGGGCATATTTCAATGAACAAAGACAAAGCCTGGAATCTGCTGACATTTATCCTATAAAACTTACAAGAAAAGTTTAAAAATCAAACAAAGGACACAGAACAAATGTTACAAAATTTTGTGGTTTGGCAAACTGACCCCTACAGATGAAGTCAAGGGCAGAAGCAGAGTGGTAGACTAGGGCAGTGAATCTGGAAGAGACTCAGGACAGCTCCTCATACACGGAAGGTTGATTTTGAGAGAAATCCAAAAGGAAAGTCCCTGTGGCCATTTATAAACAGGAGAGGTCAGATGTCGAGGAAAGAACTGGAAGCCGAGGTTCAGGAATGAGCTTCCTGAGGGAGGGAGACTTGAAGCAATGGCATTTTAAACCTCAGTGAATCAAGTGTGAGAGGAAGGGCCGAGGGCCAGAGGACTGGTGCTGGAGGAACAGTGTGTGGTAGCGATGGGTGGTGTGACTAAAGAGGAGAAAGGGTCTTCACAAGAAGATGCAGGGGTGGCAGGGACCATGTAGTTATGCTCACAGGCAGTTAGGACAAAATAAGAATAAATTAATAACAACAATAACGATAATAAAATAACAGTAATAATAATAATAATAATAATAATAATAATAATAATAATAATAATGCATTATTGTTTTCCTAAGAAAATGGAAAATACTGGGAAAAAAGAGAGCAGTAGATAGGAAATGGACCGAGCTAGGAGACTTGGCTAGCCTGAGCCACAGTGACGACTCTAGGAAGACACGGTATCTTTCTGCTCACACAAGACTATGGAAATAGGCGCCTAATCAGGGAAACTCTTAGTGAAACACTGAAACATAGCTAGTCTCATGTGTAACTCCTAATTTTCAAACTACAGCCAAACTAGAAAAGACCTTGTCATCCATCTTGAAAACGAATGAGAAAAATCCGAGTCTTCCACTGCGAAAGCTGCCATTTCCCATCTCTCTTCATGAAGAGATTTATTCTTGCTGTCATTCAGAAGGGAAAAGGCTTCCTTGGTAGCGAGGGCTTGAGGCAGAGGAGACAATGGATTACATTCAGTCACAAAGCTGCATTAGGAAAATATCAGTTTGGCAGGAGAGATGCTGTAATTTGTCAGGCAGATTAATCTCAGAGATGGAAAGTCCTAATCAAGCGGCGAGGACTTTAATCCATCTCCTGGATAGGTATGTTGGCTGTGGACCTGCAGCCGCTCTGGGAGTGAAAAGAGACGCTGGCAACCTGCAAAGACTTAATATGTGGAAACCGTGATGAATTTAGAGAATATGTGTGATTAGATTTGCTCACCGTCGGCACATCTTCACTTTATAAATGTAGCCGAATGATCAAAAAATGAAGAAAATATAAAGTTCATTTAAAGAATACAGACTTAACAATGACTTTTATAATCGAAAGGTATTTTTTCATATAATATATTTTGATCATGTTCTTCCTACTCCAGTGCCTTCCAGATCCTCCCCACCTCCCTGCTCACCAACTTACATACTCTTTCTAAACCAAACAACAGACAAAAATGAAAAAAAAAAAAAAAAAAACAAGAAAAGAAAAAAGAAACGTACATGCAACCGCAACAAAACCCTCACAAAAATATAAAAAAAAAAAAAATCAAAACAAACAAGCAGAAGACCAATAATACAAAAAAAAAAAAAAAAAAAAAAAAAAAAAAAAAGACAGAACAAAGCAAAACAAGACAAAGATCGTATGAAAATACTGTTGAGTTTGTTTTGTGTTGGTCAACTACTCCTGGGAGTGGGGTCTGCCCTGAAGTGTGTGCCATATACCCACAGAGACACCATCAGAGAAAGCGGACTTTTCTTTCACCAGTGGGAATCAGCTGAAATAGCTTCCTGGTTAGGGGAGGGAACACTTGTCTGCTTCCTGCCTTAGTGCTGGGACCCTGTCTATCTTGAACCTGTGTGGGCCTGTGTGTGCTGCCACAGTCTCTGTGAGCTCATAAGTGAGTCAGCTCTGTTGTGTCTGGAAGACACTGTTTCCTTGGAGTCATCCATCCACTCTGGCTTTTACAGAAGCTGTCTCCTCTTCCACAGATTCCTGAGCCCTACAGGCAGGAAAGGCTTGCATGAACATAGCATTTAGGACAGAGTGCTCCAAAGTCTTTTGCTCTCTGTTCACTGTCTAGCTGTGGGTCTCTGTGGTAGTGCCCATCTATTGCAAGAGCAAGTGTCTTCGATGATGGCTGAGCAAGGCACTGATCTAGGAGAATGTCCTTAGGAGTCATTTTATTGCTATGCTCCTTTAGCAGAATAAAAGTGTTAAGGTTTCACCTAGGCCCATGACCTATCTAGTCTCAGGGTTGTGGCTACTTCAGCAGTGCCAAGCGTAGGTGGTATTTTGTTTGCTTTTTTGAGACAGGGTTTCACTGTGTATTCCTGGCTGCTTAGAACTCACGATATAGACCAGGATACTCTCAAACTGACAAAGAGGTCCCTGCCTCTGCCTTCCATATACTGCCAAAAAGGCTCGTACCACCAGGCCCTGCAATTACAGTGACATCTCGTTAAGCCATCTATATTAGATAGGCATGGTGAGAAAAGCAAATAAAGTATTTGTTATTTTTTTTTTTCCTCCTAAGTGAAGGTGTTGAGTTTTCAAAATAGAAGAAAATGAGCCGGGCATGTTGGTGCACGCCTTTAATCCCAGCACTCGGGAGGCAGAGGCAGGTGGATCGCTGTGAGTTTGAGGCCAGCCTGGTCTACAAAGTGAGTCCAGGACAGCCAAGGCTACACAGAGAAACCCTGTCTTAAAAAACAAAACAATACAAAACCAACCAACCAACCAACCAACCAAACAAACAAAAAACAGAAAAAAGAAGAAAATGAAAAACAACACATAAATGAGCTCACCCGCTACCCTGAGCCTTTAAATGATACTGCAGTTTAAACCATACTCAAGCAAGATCATCTTAATAATTTTCTGAAATTGTGGTCTCACTGGGGAATTCTTCAGGAAATGTGTTTGCAGACCCCTCCCTGCATCTATGTTTGTGAGCCTGGTGTGTTTTGCTTTTGATGACCAGGAATGGCTGTAATGGGGCGGGGGGAGGGCTTCAGGACACTGGGATGTTAAGCTTTGGTGAGGCTCAGATTTATCACTTCAAGGTTAGTATCGAGGGACATTTAACAGGAGGCTCTGCGGGTAGTGAGCCGTCATAAGGCAGAGTCTGCACAGGGACACGGACACAAAGCATGCTGGTGTGTTTTCCTCTGCCGTGAAAGCTGTCAATGTAACATCAAGAATTCAAATGCATGGCCTGAAGAGATTGATTTATATCGCAAAATGTGCTAATGCTCATTATAGAATAACCAAAGTCCAATTCCTAGTCACGGATCAGTTGGGAATCTTAAATTACGATTTGTAACATTGACATATTGTAATATATGCCGTGTTTCCGGCTCACCACAGAAAGTTGGTGTTATTTGAGCAATGAAGACTCTGGGGCAGTTCATAGAAACACAACATATATGTCTGGGCGCTGCCTGAAATACCCATCAAGTGCCATCACTTTATCATGTAATATCTCTCCTTTCAAAACCTTAGACAAGTTGAGCACACCATCTGCTCTTTGTCTGTAACCCTCCTGTGATTCCCTTAATCCTGAAGGATGGTTCTTGAAATTCATACAGGACGCCTTAAAGCGTTTGCCACATTCTTTGAGAAGCATCTGGTTGGACCAAGTCCTGTTTTCTGTATTTGTTGCCGGTTGTCTGCTGTGTGTGCCATGTTTCTTGTGAATCTAGTTTTGTTAACTTTGGGGTAAATGCTTTTTTTTTTTTTTTTTTTTTTAAATAGCGAGACTAATAACCCAAAGTAAGCTGCTCAAGCTTGTATAAATGAATGACTCAGACCCAGGAAAACTTGATTAATTTGCCTGCTGTCTAATTTGTAGAAGGTTACCTGGAAATGGGTGTTTGTTTCTTTTGCTTGATGGCTTCAAGATGGACCTTGTCCCTTTAAGGAATCTTGGATACCTTGCATATTTGTTCAAGCATCTGCTCAGGTTTCAGCAGCAACTTCATGATAGCTATAATTCACACAGCTCTCCTTCAGCAAACAAGGCAGCAACCTGTCAGCAAGACAGATCTCCCAAGGAGCCGGCGACCGAGAGCTGTAAAGAAGACCTGACTCTTAATATGGACAAAACTGTCAGACCAATGAACTATAATGGATTATCTTTTGCTGGCCCCTTTTAAAAAAATTATTTTCAGGTTTTTTTTTTCCTATTCAAATTGCATATATACTAAAACATTGGAAATTTCAAGAAACAACTATCTTACACAATGTTCAAAAAATAATAGCTAACACTCTTGTGGTGCTTCCGTAGGATAGGCATTATGGCTTTGCAGATATTAGCTCTTTCAACTCAAACGGTGACTGCAGTGAGAGGTATACTCTCATTGTCCTCAACTCATGGAGAAGGAAATGGAGGCATGGGCCTTGCTATCAGTCTTTTGACCAATAAAGCAGTGAAGCCCACACTGCCCAGCGTCAAACCCTTCAGCGGCACTGTCTGTATTCCCTGGCCACTGTTCATGCCTGCATAGCCTTCCTTTCACAAGGCTTTTTATCAGCTTCGTAACACAAGCTTGAGATAAGAGCATGTTTGGCTACTGACTTTGACTCTGTTTATTGAATCATGAAACTTCCTTACACCACGTACAAACTCTGAAAGACATCTTTGCTTTAGAGATATTTTAATTCAGTAAAGCTGCCGAGGCTCTCTCCTTCACATATTGCCTAGTCACGTAAACTTGCTGGTCCTACCAAGCAAAAATCATGCAGGAGACAAAGTTGGAGTACCAAGTCAGTGTGCAATGAGTTTACAGTAAAGCTGCTGGCTTCTTCAATCTCAACCTTCCACCCCGAGAAGTGGAATCTATCTATCATCCCCTGCCTGGTTTAAAAATAGTTTTAAATATGCTTTTAATTGAAATAGAATTACATCACTTCCTTCCTCTCTTTCTCCCTCCAGCCCCTCCCAGCTACCTTCCCTCCAACTCCTTCTATGCCACCCCAGCTCTCAAGTTGATACATTCTTTTCCTTTCATTATGTTTGTTAAGTATGTGCATATTATGTATGTGTGTCCATCTGTGCCTACACAAACACAAATAAATACAACATGCTGAGTCCATTTTTGTGGTTTGTGTATATGGCTTCAAGGCTGACCACTCTATGCTGGACAACCAATAGAGGGCCTCAACCACAGAAGAGGCTAATTTTCTTTTTCTCAGCAGTTGCTAATTGTCTTTAATGCTTTGCCTCTCAGAATTTTTGCCTTTCACATTAAATTATCTGTCAGTATTATCATTGTCTTCCTCGAGTATACAGCCATTTCTAGGAGATACTGTTTCATAACAGACCTCCTGGGACTCTGGCTCTGACGATCTCTCTGACCCCCTCTTCCTTGAAGTTCCCTGAGTAACATATGCAGAAATTGTGAGATAGGTGTAGTGTAGGGCCTGGGATCCCCATGGTGCACGAATCTCTGTATTATGTCCAGGTGTGATGGTCTGTGATGGCCCCATTTGCTGGAAATAGAGGCAAAGAAACCTCAAAGATGAGGGCTGGTAGCTACACTTACCTGTGGGCATACAGATAAGGTTTAGGAGGTAGTACAGAATTGTGCTGGTCTAGCAAAGTGGTGGCAATAGATCTTTTTCTGAAGTCCATACTTAGCTGGCTAAGTTTCTAGAACCAGATACAATCTCCCTCCTGGTGGGTGAGCCTTAAGTCCACTTAGACAACTGATGCTTACCACTAATGTGGGAATGGCACTGCACTTTTAGAAATTCCTTGCCATGTTGGTAATTATCGCTGGCCATAGGTGTCCCTCTTTTGTAGGACCATTTGGTTGCTCCCCTCCCTTGGCAGCTTGCAAAGCGTTTTCTGGAACCATGGGAGCTTGGACTGCAGAAAAGAGGCCTTTTGGTCTGACTCAGCTTGAGTCATGTGAGCCCTCTGTCTTTAGTGTGTAGTGTCTTTAGCAATAGGAGACTGGCCCCAACAAACCACTGAAAGGCCACCCAGGGCTATATCTATAATCTATATCATTTTGGGAGTCATGGACTATTACTAAAGAAAGTATCATGTGCCTTGTTCTGGGACACGCACACACACACACACACACACACGCACACACATACACACACACACACAAACACACACACACACTTTAAAGAAAAATTAAGCCACCTGGGCATACTGTGCTCCCCACAGGAACTACACATTTATTGTCACAGTTCTTTCTATATGTTTTATAGGATACATCAATTTTTAAACATCTACCTTTGCAAATATCAGTACCAGCTTACCACATACTAACATTTTTGTAGTCTATTTTTTTTTTCTTCTTTCTTAATTCTGGGCTTGACATTTTCATTAGGAACCTCAGCAAAGCTGAGTGGTACATCCAACTGTGGCAAAATACCTGCATGGTAAATAAGTTCAGAAGATGCCCTTGAGAATACATGGAGAGAGAGCCTGCATTTTGAGGAGATTTCATTAGACTTTGCCAACTGCCTTTACTCACTCTGTGGTGCCCTGCCTCAGAGAAGGTGCTACACAAAATTATATACTAGAAGGTTAGGCAAAATATCTTTGGATTTTGTGTGTATACCCCTCTAGATTAGATACTGCTGCCAAGGGGTTAATTTGACTCAGAGATCCCTCCCCGTGAGGTGTGAGAGTCTGTGATATAAATCCCATCTGTTTCTGGAAGCGGTTTATGGATTTGGCGCTGTGACGTGTTGGCTTGACAATTGCTGAAAAATCCTTTTTAGCGTGATGCAGGTATAATTTTTAATAGTATCCAGATTTCTTTTCCTCACCGCCTAATTTTAAATTAGAAACCACTCCAGCCCCGTGTCTCCAATACAAAATTTGTTCTGAAAGTGAGTATAGCATAGCATCTCCTGACCAAAATGATGTGCCTTGCATTTTCTGATGGAGAAACAGAATGTTATGAGAGTAGGAATATTATACTGAAAGTGGTCCGGCCACATCTCTCTTTTTAAAATTATTTTATTCATATGGATGCTTTATGTGCAAATGTGTTTGTACAGCACTTGTGTGTAGTGCCCATGGAGGCCAGCACTGGGTATCAGGCCTTCGGAAGTGGCCTACCACGTGGATGCTTGGAATAAAACTTGGGTCCTCTGCAAAAGCAACAAGTGCTGTTAACTACTGAGCTGTCGGATTACTTTAGTGGATTCTAGGGTCGGAGACACTTGTGCGAACAGTACATACATGTGTCACTTTTCATGTCACTGACACATATCTGAGATAAGTGACTTAAATGAGGGATGGTTTCTTAGCCCATGCAGGGTCAGTCTCTGGTGTCTGGCTCGATTGTGTTGGGCTGTGGCGAGATAGAATATCATGTCAGAGAGCATATTGAGAAGCATAGAGGCTCGCCTCGGGGCAGCCAGGAATCCACGAGGGTTAGGAGGAGAGGACCAGGAAAAAAGAAAGGCCCTTCATCAGCAAGTCTGCAGTATCTTACTTCCTCTTCCTAATGTTTCCATAATCACCCAATATAACAGCACCAACTGGGGACAAAACATTCACTACATGGTCATGTGGGGCACATTTTACATTCAAATCATAAGAGCATTCATTTTTCCATGAATAACTTTTCTACTGGTAAATCCAGGTTTTAGAAACTAAAGAAGCAAAGACTAGTCTGACTGGAGGAAAAACCAGAATGTCAGCCCGAGGGAGGCAGAAAGTCAGAAAAACAGCTGACTCCATCTCTTGACGTCACTGTGGAAGGCAAGGGACTCCTGACCCTTCCCTCTAGCCCTCTAATTCTTATGTAAGGACTTTCTTACGTAAGGTCTGTCTACACAAGATAAGACTTTAGACCATAAGCCTTAGCTCTTGACATGGCTTTGTGAAGGAAGCCTGCTTCTAATCTAACTTTTCGTTTAGCTTCATATGTTCCTGTTGCTGCCAAGGGCTTCTGTTCCTTTGACCTATACTAACTACCGTCAAACCCTGCTCCCTGGACCCACATTGACCCCCCCCCCCCCCCTTCACTTGCATGAGAAGGAAAACAGATCAACCACAGTACTTCTAAATTTTCTTTTTCTTTCTTTCTTTTTTTTTTAAATGTGAAGTAAACCAATAGCAATGTTTTGCAGGAGATCAGACACCTGTTGTGTGAAAATGCGTCACCAGTGTTTGCACGTGCTCCATCAAACAGCAAGAGATGAGGTATCTTAGGCTACCTCTACACTTCCAGAGGTGGTGTAGAGGACCATGATTTAGGACTCAGAGTCGCAAGGTTCTGTCTTCAGAACAGGACGATCTCATGGGCCTTAGACCCGTGGGCCAAGCGTGCAAACCTACAGTGTCTGTGCATCTCCTGAAAGAATATTGACTCTTGCTTCCTTTCCCCAAAGAGAAGTCCTGTTGAACTCTGGTCTCCTTGGGCCCGTCATTCTTCCTTCTAGTTTCTTTGAATTTCTTCCTTTCTATTCGGTAATGTTTTGGTCATTCAAAGGCCAGAATTCCCTATTGCCGTGCTTATTTGTTTGGGAAGAGGAAGTCAGTGTGCTCGTAAGTCTGTTCAGTCAGCATCTCACAGGGTACCTGCGTTTGTGTTTGCTTGCTGTGTTGGGCTAATGTCTATTCCATCAGCTGCCCTTTGAATATGCCCAGATTGCCAAGAGCCAGATAAAAAGCTCCCTGTCCACCTGGGTTTTCATTTAGACAACTTTCCGCTGGCTCTGTTCCCCACCAACTCCTCTGAGCCTTTTATTAACCATCACTAGCCTCCATGTTCTTTACAGTTCACTTCTGTTTCCTATTTCCTAGCCGTTCTCCAAAATGGTAGCTTGATTTCAGGCTGGTTCTCTTTGAGACGGTATCTGGGTAAATGGCTTCACTCTGAAGCCTGTGTCAATGGCAGTGGAACTGTGGCTTTGGCTTAGCTCACATCTTTAGACGCAGTGTTCTTTGCTAGCTAACTAACAAGTACAGTGTTGACAGCCCTATGGCAGCTTCCTACCACCAGGTCACAGTAACAGTCTCTCTCTATCCAGGCAGTGATTTTATGTCGTCAGTTGCATCTGGTTCAAATATTAAGCTCATGGGTGGAGGGGCTGCTACATGTCTGTGCCCCAGCAAACAGTCACACATGTACGCACATACATACATGAGCACACATACGTACGTGCACATCTCACACACACACACACACACACACACACACACACACACACACACACACACATCAATTGAACAGCTTTTGAAGGAATAAACACACCCCAAGAATGCTTTCTCTGTACATAGGGAACTTTTGGTCTGCATTCTATCTAAAATTCCATTATGACTGCCTGGCAGACTGGGAAGACTAACATCTCAGCTGATCTACACCTCGTACCAAAATTCCTGTGAGTGGATCTCCTTAAGGGGCATCACAATTTTGTAAAAATGATATCCTGGTATTAAATTATACAGTTGGATCCAAGTGATAACATAGAGAGGCCAGTGCCACTGCCAGAGATTTTATTACTCCCATAAATCCCAGAAACTGATTTATTCATTTCCCAAAGGAAGAGGGCCTGCCAGCCCCTGGAGGGCCACAGGCCAAGAGGAACATTAATTTATCCATGAGGCAGAAACAGGTATGAGGAGGAAAGCCTTGGCATGTCACTCCCTGCCCCAAAAGAAAGGTTAAAGAACTGTAGAAAGTTTAGGCTTCTGAGTGCTCCTAGTAAAGTCAGTGAGCCCTACAGAGGCCATCTCCAGTTGTCTTTCACTGGGCCCTTGATAACTTCGAGAAGAGCAAATACTAGGTAGGGTGTGAACAGTATATTAGTGAGTTTGCGTTGGATATGGAAGAGGTTCACCAAATAACCTGCTTGCTGTTTTAAAAAACCAACTAGCCTTCCCCTTCAGTGAGCAACGGCCCCCAAAGACGCTGAAACACCACAAAAAAACAAACAAACAAACAAACAAACAAACAAACAAAAAAAACAGATTTTTTTTTAAGCCAATGAATTAATACAATACAAACAGTTACTAACTTTTCCATGATCTTCCATGATCTCTCTGCCAAATTGGAAGTTGAAAAAAAGAGACCATATGTGTTGAGAAGGGAAAATGTATGCAGAATGAGAGCCCCTCACACCTGTTTGCAAGTACAAGAGGAAGTGCTAGGACTACCTCTTAATGTCCTCAAGGACGGTTAACAGAGACTACACATTCTTATGAGGATCTTGTCTTCATAGCAAGCTGGTACCCAATTCATGTCTGAGAAAAGTTAAGAAGATCATGAGTGATGGCAATCCATACCCCCCCAATCCCACGACAAAACAATTAAAAAAAAATGAAAACAACCATGATGGCTGAGATACACTGAAAATAAATGTTTCAAACATCTACCAGTCCCAGGAAGTCTGCAATTATTTAATAGACTTATGGGGTTATCTGTTAAAATAATGCATTTATTGTTCCCTTAAATCTGTTTTTACTTACCACGTTCTAAAAATTTCAAAAACAAAGTAAAACAAAACACCCCCAGAGGTTAGTAGGCTCAGCAGAGTGGAGGATGAAGGAATAAATCATGCTCCCCCCCCCCCAAATTCTACTGTAAGTTAAGTTTCCTTTGTGGTGAAGACTAGGGCAGCGATAGCAGCGGGTCTGAGACAGATTGGGCTTCATGCTGGTTCTGCTGTTCCAGTGTTATCATGTACAACCAAGTCTTCTCTCTAAACCTGCTGTCCAGTTTAGAAGAATCTTGGGGTTATTTTTTGCTCCTTGCTCCCATTACTGAATCAAAGTCATATAGGTTCTGTTAGCAAAAGAAAGGTATAGTAGAACCAAATTTGGGGGGAAAAGTCAAATAATTTAGAAATGGAGGAGATTCTGATTTTAAATGTAGGGATAAAAGAATATGGCATTCATATTGTTTGGAAAGTTTAATTTTCTATATCCATATAGACAATACAGAAATAGTATAACAATATCTCAGGGTTATATCATGATTTATTCTCTTGTAATCTTTGAATCTTATAATTATGTATGTGCTTTCTTTCTTGGTGTTTGTGAAGGTCTTTGGAATTTAAAGAAACTAGTACTACTCTGTGCTTTATTACTGAGTTAGAAATAAAAATAACAAGGTAAAAGGATTGGATCTATAGCTCAGTGGTGGAGAACTTGCCTGGCATATGCAAGGGTCTGGGTTGGTTCCCAGCACTGGAAGAAAAAAAACAAAAAACAAAATGAAAATAGCAAGAGAAATTAAATGTAAAAATATTCTTTCCTAAGAAACCAGTAGACTGATCAATTATTTCCCTTGCTTAGAAAGCATGATTAAAACAAGTGAACCATTGAAAGAAGCAGATGGGGCAATGTTCCAAACCTTAAAGGCTTACGACATGGGGAATACGACATTGTACTTGAAGGCAAGCTCCTCCCTTAACCATCCTTTATAGACAAAACTCATCCCTAAGCAGCCATAAAGGGGCTTCTCACTCTCAGATACTTAAAGCAAGTTTTGTTAGAATGATGAGTCAGAATGGTCTGGGGTCATCGTGTTCCTCTTGTGTGTCAGCCAAGCAGGACTTGACAGTGTATCTCAAACATGGCTGATGTGTGTCATAAAACTATCACCCCAAGAGGGTTCTGGTTCAGGGAAACTCCCAATCAGGGAAGGCTGGATACTATCTTTATTTCCTGGAGGCACACACAGCCTTCTTGTGCTTTGGTGAAAGCAGCCTCAAGTATCTGAGGCCCAGTTTTCCAATTAGGGGCTTATCCACCCTCTTGGAAGATAGTTTAGACACCTGAGGCAAATGTGTAGTTGCTAACCTCCCAACGGTAAGAGAATACTCAGCTGGCCTAAACATGTTCCTTATTTACTTGCACGTGAATGCAGCTGCCACATCATTGATAGATATCAAATAAGTTTTGAAATGAATTTTTAATAGTTTTCACTCTGATGTTGGTTTGAATGAGAATGTCCCTCACAGGCACTGACGCTTGAATTCTTGTTGTCCATTGGGTGGCGCTGTTTGGGGGAAATGAATGTCACTGGAGGAGGGTTTTGTTGTTTAAGATGTGAGCTCTCAGATTCCTGCTTCAGTCATCATGCCCATTACTCATTACAGTGCTGTCTTGGCCATTTTTTGATACTAACACTCTTGAACTCTAAGTCCAAATACATTTTTTTCTTGTTTATGGTGTTTTATTTTTTTATTTTTATTTTTTTGTGGTGTTTTATTATACCAATAGAAAAGTAACCAATACAACTACGGTACACATAAAAGGTGGTGATTTGCTCAAGTGGTTCAGAAAATGACTTTTTTGGGAGTATTGGTTTGGGAGCTGAGCAGTGTGACATTGGGTTGGGTTATACCACCAGTGAATTCCTGGCCTAAAGGTGTAGAAAGTTCATCTTTTTTTTTTTTTTTAAACTAGTTAACTCTTCAAGTAAGAGATATGGAGACAGTTTTCTTGGTTCCCTGCAGAGTTCCCCTGCTCTCAAACTTTCTGTTTTCACCAATTAAATATTTTCTCCAAGATGATATTGCTAAGTAATTAATATATAAGAGGCTTAAGGTTGGTTTTCATGTACGTCAGGAGCTCATTTGTTCTCCATTTAGACTTTCAGAGGACCCATACTGTGCATGCTGTGCCTGGCTGTAAATAAAAAGCTGCACATGGTGGGATTTGTAAGGAAGTAGGCAAAGGAGACATATCTGTTGTTCTGGCATGGTAAGAAAGGCTAGGCGGGCAGAAGCAGATGGACAGTAAATCACTGTTTCACTAAGAGACTGTGTAGATTGGTTCACATCAGAATCTAGTTGGCTTCTGTGTTTTACATAGGGTGTGAATTAGCAGTTGTTTGTTGGAGCCCATGGGCATCCTCAGGTGCTTATTTAAGTACTCTTTATATTTTCCTCGTAGGCTGTCATTGCCAGCTGGGGTGGCTGTTGAGGGAATCCCTGAGTATCTACGCTTAAGCCTTGCACTTGAGTTCCCACCCATGAAAGGGATGCTGAGCCATGTGCCTTTTCTAGAAATAAGATCCTATGACTGGGCATAATCTCATATTACCATGCATTTTTACATTCAGTTGCTCTGGCAAATTTAAAGACCCTACTTAAAAATATAAACTAATGAAAGTAGAGTAGCCATTCTGTGAAAGTTTCAAAAAAAAATTACAAAATATAATTTAACTATCCCAATCACTCCCACCCCAACCAAGGACAGTATTGTTAGTAGTTGTATTTGTTGCCATTGCTTTGCTTTCATACTTGCACATGTTTATTTACTTTTGTTTTACAAATATATAAACACATGTAACTATAAAAACATTTTAGATAAATTCTATTTACAAGACATGTATATAGCTTATATGCTTCTATAATATGACCCTTTGGTTCATTTAGTTAAATATTCTTTATGAATATAATGTTTAATGGTTGCTTCTTTTATATATATATATATACATATATATATATATATGTATATATATATATATATATTTTTTTTTTTTTTTTTAATGCTTCCTATTTAGGAGCGGGTTTAGCAGAAAGAGTGCTTGCTGTGCAACCATGAGGGTTGAGTTTTGTATCCCAGCACCTATGTAAATACTGGGCAGGTGTGGCAGCAGGCCTGTAACCTTAGCTTGGAAGGCAGAGATCGATTCCCCAGAACAAGCTAGCAAGCCAGACTAGCCCTGGGTTCATGTGAAAGACTTTGTCTCAACATTTAAAGTGAAGAGTGATTGAAGAAGATACTTGTCATCAAACTCAGCCCTCCACATGCAATGGCACATGCTCACACACACATGTGCACGCAATGCACATTACAATGCAAAAGCATTTCCTATTTAAACATTGCTTCTTTCAAGTTGGCTATTGTACATACCAATGTCTTGAACATATTTCCACATCAACTTCTGAAAGCCTCGCTTTAGGAGAATCTATTACCTGCCTTTGACACCATAACAAATTACTCTTACATGTATTAAGATATAAACATTTATTACCTCACCTTTTTCTTTTGGATCAGGAAACTGAGAGTGGCAGAGCTGGACAATTTTGGATAAGGCCTTCTGAAGTTGCAACACAGATGTAGAGGATCCACGTTCAAATCACCCTTTTCTCCAGGATAGAAGGACTCAGTCCTTTACTTGCTGACCTTCCCATGGGCTGCCTGTGTGCCCACAACACTTGGGCTTCCTAGGAGAGTAGTCACTAGGCCACAAGACAGGAAGTTCAGTGTCTTGTAGTGCAGCCTTGGAAGTCTTGCTCTACGGTTCTCTCAATACCTTACACAATACACAAGCCATCCTATCCAGTGTGGGAGGGGTGTGCTCAAAGGTGGACCTCCATACTGAAGCCATTGTGGAAGCTGAGTCCCACAGATGGTGTCCTAGAAATGCATTTATAGGGTTAGTTGAACAAATGATTTTATTAGCAAAGTTTATTAATTATATAGTTGTATCTGTTTACTCACGTGTAGACTCAGCCCTCTTTGGCTGCCCTTCCTCCTTTTTAACATCCGTACACAGGGATGTCGTAAGAAAATCTAAACTCTTCTGTATCTATGGAAATGGCATGCTTCCTATGTTTGGATCATCTTTTTATGTAAGTTTATAATTAGATTGTTTCTTAGTGGGTTCCCCCCGCCCCTCTTCATTTCTTTTCCCACAGTTGCTATCCTCTTGTCTGACTGCTTTGATATATTCCTGTTTCTACCTCAACCCAGGTATTTAGAATAAAAGACAAATTGTTATAAAAGGGGTGTGTGGTAAAGTGGAAGATCACACTCTAAAGTGGCCTCATATGATTATGTAAGAAAACATCCTTGTTTGTAGGATAAACATTGAAATATTTAGGGATACAGCAGCAGCATGTTGGCATCTTACTCTCGGACCATTACAAACCACATTTACACACACCGAAGCATACAGCAATATATAATATCACTTTCCAAGACAAAGAGTATAGTTTTTTTAATATGTTCTACCACTCCTTTAGTATGTATGTTTCAGTGGCTTTCTTTTCCTTCATATATGAGAATGTCACCCTTTCTCTCTTTACATTTTAAATTTTAATATAATTTCAATCCTGCCAAAATGTTGCAAGAATTGTAGGAAAACTTCCTAGGTATACTTAATTAGGTTTGCCCGTGTCTTTGTTTTAGCAGGTTTGTTGTATGTGTCTCCATAATGCTTTCAGTAATGTGGCAAGTGAAGCCAGCCAGGTTCACGAAGTTTCACATGGGAAAGAGGTTACCTGTATTTGTTCTGGTAAAGAAGCAAACCATTTATTTGTACTGTTCAGTGCACTGAAAACTTATGGGAAGCTGAATTCTACAGCAATAGATTAAGGAGCTTGCTTGGAAGAATTTGAACATGGCATGGTATCTGAGCTGTGACATAGTAGCTGGTGGTGGCTTTTAGCCAGGTTTACAGTCAGGAGAAAAGTCTGAAATTTTTGAAAAATCGTGGAGGTTGGCCAGAAAAGGAATGAGATGAAGGTGATGAGTAAGGAAGTTGTGATTGTTAGAGGTGAGGCTCTTTAACGAGACACCAAACATGCTGCACTGGGAAGATAGGAAACAAGGCCTTGAGGGGAACCTCATGTTTCCTCATTGGTTCCAGAGAGCACAAACCATAAAGTCAACTGTAAGACTTTCCCTTGAGAAGAGGGTCTAGTCTACTGTGGAGCTTTGTACACACAGGAGCACCCAGGGAAGTCTATTCCTGAGTTCAACCACCCAAACCTTCACAGACCAGGCCCTGATTGAAGAGGTCCAACTGCTGCTCAAGCAGACACCAGGCTTTAGCATCATCCACGGGATGCTGGGGGCTTTGCAGACATACCCCATCCAAGAGTTTGGGGCCAAAGAGTCATCACTCCCGCAGGCAATCCCCAAGAAGGCAATGTGTGAAGCTTTGAGGGTGAAGATGAAGATGCCGTGGGGAGCAGGAGACTGGAAGTGTTGGGAAAGTGGAACAAAGAAAAAAGATTGGAATTCCCAGGACCATGGGAACTTCAGGAGATGAATCAAATGCATCTTGCGGTATGAGGTAACCATGAGCCTTTGGGACCAGGGGAAGAAAGTTATGGTTTCAACATAAAACAGTCCCTCACGGCCTCCAGTGTACCACCCAGGTTTCCAGCTGTAGTCAATGTTTTGAGAGTTTCTTTACGAAGTGAGATCTAGGTGGAGAAGGAGGGCACATGCACCTAGGGCACCTAGGGCAGGTGTTTGGGATACATGGTTACCTGGCCCTTTCCTGTGTTCCCTTGTCTCTGAGTCCTAGCCACTATGATGTGAACTGTTCTCCTCTACCATGCCCCACTGTCACAATGGACTGAGTGCTCTCAAACAGTAAGCCAGAATAAGTCCTTCCTTAGTAATGAAGCTGTTTGCATTTTCACAGTCTTTCCTAAATTGATAGGCATTATATTTTTGTTTCCCACTCTATAAATGTAATGACTAATGAAAAGGGTAAATGTGTTTTATTGCTGCTTATTTCTAGAGTTCCTGTTGATTCTTGGTGATTAATGCTTAGCGTACATGTCATAGATTTTGACAAACTATAAACATTTTAGAGATCGTTTTAATTTAAAGCATAACTTTTATAATTCTGGCCATGAAGTGTCGTTTTTCTTTTTAAGAGAAGTTGTTCCTTGTGAAAGGAAGTCTGCTGTACAGACTCTTCGATGAAGAGTTTGGAGATGGAGAAAGATGAGTTCAGTTACCACTGTTTCCGAGCCTCGTCCATGAGTCTTGAGTTGTTTTAGTTCCTCTTTTATCTTTCTTTGATTCTTTGACAGAATGCCAACTGCTGCAGATTGCAGGCTTGCTAAATAAATGGCTAGGGTTGCACCCTACGTCAAACACTCAAGAGATAAGAATTTTAGTCACTTGCTGAAAAAGGGAAATAATTCTTTGATGTCCTGTGCACAGTAGGTGCCCGAGCATCATTTAAAAGTAAATAGTTACATTGGTGTTTAGTCAGGAGGTATGGAGTTTGGCTGTTGCAATGAGTTTGAGGATAGAGGCATTTGTCTGTTGAGGGAAACACTGCCTGGAGGCAAGGGCATTTCCCTCTTTGTCCCTGCGGCTCTGTTGTACTGTACACACATAGTGTTTCCAAGACAAGGTGTTAAGCAGAGGGAAATGAGGGAAATTTTAATTAAAGTGTAGAAGAGTTTAAAACTTACCACATACTGCAGGTCGAATATATTTTTTGGTAGATGTTGCTTTGTGTAATTTATAAGCTCTGTTGAAGTAACAAATGTACTTTTTCAACCGGGTTTGCCTGAACATTTTACTTTTATCTCTCTTTCCCAGCAAATTTAGTGCATTCATAAATTGTTAATTGGAAATGGCAATTTTATGATTTATTTCTTATTTATTTTTTGTATATGTTTGTGGGCATGTATGTGTGTTATATGTTTGTGGCTAGGCATGTGTGCTATGTGCATGTGTCAGGGGTCAGAGGACAATTACAGGAGTCAGCCCTTTCTCTCCACTTTCACATGGGTACTGGGGATTGAACTCAGGTCATCAGGCTTGACATCAGGCATTTACCTGCTGAGCCATCTTGCCTACCCACTATTTTAGCAGTCTAAAACATAGCTGTTCTTATACAGTGGAAAATAAGATAGATGAGATGCCTGCATTTCTCTTGTTGTTTATGGGATCAGTAAATTAAATGCAGGTTCCACCTAAAAGCCTATGCTTTAGAAGTCTTTGTTCTCCTGGGTACTTCTAGAAATCTTCTTAAAGAAATGTCAAAGTCAAAATAATTATGAGAGAAGTCTCTTTTTGTAATTTCTGTTGTGAGACAATGTCTCAGAATGTGTCCCTGGCTGGCCTGGAATTCTCTATGCAACAGACATGTTGACTTGAACTCAGAGATTCAACTGACTCTACCTCCAAAGTGCTGGGAATAAAGGCATACACCATAACACTCAGATGGTTTTTTTTTAAAGGAAAAAGTAAACACAAATGAATAGGGTTAATGGAAAACTTATTTAACCCCTTTATTGACCTGAATGTCACCAACTACTTTACACAGTTGCTTTATCTTTTTTCTAACATACACACACACACACACACACACACACACACACACACACACACACACACAAGCGGTTGTTTACAGCTCAAATTTCCTCATTTCTAAATGTGATGATATTCATTTCTACTTGGAAAGGATAAAGACAATTGCAGCCAAAGAAGAAAACACATTCCACTGTAGGCATGTGGACATGTAGTGGAGGTTGCATTAAATCCACCCCCAAAATGATGAGCTGGTGTCTGAGACCCTAGTACTTAACAAAATGACCTCAGTTGGAAATGAGCTCCGAAGAGATAGCCAAGTTGAGACAAAAGCTTAAGTGTGAATTCTAGTGCAGCATTATTCAGGAATGAGCACCCAGCCACCAACGGGAGTGGAAGCGAGGAGTTGCCACTGGTGGACCAAAGCCAGGATAGCTCCTCAAGGCTATCAGATCCAGTTTGTACTCCCCTTTATACTCTAAAACCACAAGGTGGGGCCAGGGCGGGGTGAGAAAACCAAGCAATATTTTACAGAAAGGTGCATAGCAGTCAGTATGCGGTTAAGGGCAACAACCCAACCCACTGTCTCAGGTATTTCACCAGATCATTTTTTTCCCCCAAGGAACAAGTAAAGTCATGCTTGGCAAACAGGTAGTACCAGTGGTGCTTTTTAGCAAATTGAACATGCACCATGGCGCACATGCATATGTCAGAGGTGTCCCTGCATGGAGGCCTAGAGAGGCCATTGAGTGAAGCTGTGCAGATGAAGCCTGGATTGATTTGGAGAGAGCCCAAGATGCTGGAGATGCCAGAAGTGTGGGATGCCTGCTGAGGACAGGGAGTAGAACCAACCCAAAAGAGAGAAGTGTGTTGCAGTCTGCAATGCTGAAAGGAGTGGGAGATCTGAAGGGCCCTTTGACATCAGAGATGGAGATGCTGAGTTTGGAGTTTTCCCTGCTGGATCTTGCTCTTGCTTTGGTCCAGTATTTCCTCACTATACTCCTTTTCCTCTCTTTTGAAATGGTAATGCATAGACTATGGCATTATTTGTTGGAAGTATGTGATCTGCCGTTTGATTTTGATTTTATAGGGGGTCACAGTTAAGAGATTGCCACAAGTCTCTGAAGAGACTGTACTGCTGGACTTTTAAACAGGACAGAGACTGGTATAGACTATGGTGACTTTTGAGTTAGATTGAATGCATTTCTGCATTATGATATGGCTACAGGGTTATGAGGGCCAGGAAGTGGAATGTGGTGATTTGAATAAAATAGCCCACATAGGCTCATAGGGAGTGGCACTATGAGAAGGTGTGGCTTTGTTGGAGGAAGTATGTCCCTGGGGGTGGACTTGGAATTTTCAAGTGCTCAAGCCAGGCCTAGTGTCTCTTTCTGCTACCTGCGGATCCAGATGTAGAAGCCTCAGCTCCTTCTCCAGCACCCTGTCTGCCTGTGTGCTGCCTTACTCCCCCCCGCGCCATGATGATAATGGAGTAAACATTTAACCCTAACCCTAATCCTAATACCTCAGGCTCTAAGACCCACACTTTATAAATGGGACCCCATGAAACTAAAAAGCTTCTGTAAGGCAAAGGACACTTTCTTTTTTAAATTTTTAAAAAATATTTTACTAATTTATTCATATTATATCTCAATTGTTAGCCCATCCCTTGTATCCTCCCATTCCTCCCTCCCTCCCTCCCATTTTCCCCTACTCCTCTTCTCTATGACTGTGACTGAGGGGGACCTCCTCCCCCTGTATATGCTCATAGGGTATCAAGTCTCTTCTTGGTAGGCTGCTATCCTTCCTCTGAGTGCCACCAGGCCTCCCCATCCAGGGGACGTGGTCAAATATGGGGCACCAGACTTTGTGTGAAAGTCAGTCCCCACTCTCCACTCAACTTTGAAGAATGTCCTGTGCATTGACTAGATCTGGGTAGGGGTTCGAAGTTTAATGCACATATTGTCCTTGGCTGGTGTCATAGTTTGAGCAGGACCCCTGGGGCCCAGATCTGCCCATCATAATGTTCTTCTTGTAGGTTTCTAGGACCTGCTTCTCTCACCTAGAGTCCCAATAGGATGAAAGGACACTTTCAATATAACAAAGCAACAGTCAACAGACTGGGAAAAGATCTTCATTAACCCTACATTTGACAAAGTGCTAATATCCAAAATATATCAAGAAATTATACACCACCAAACCAAATAATCCAATTAAAAACTGGGGTACAGAACTAAACAGAATTCTTAACAGAGGAATATCAAGTGGCCGAAAAACACTTAAAGAAATGTTCAGTGTCCTTAGTCATCAGGGAAACACAGACCAAAACGATTCTGAGATTCCAACTTGCACAGGTCAGAATGGCTAAGATCAAAAACTCAAATGACAGCACATGCTGGCAAGGATGTGGAGAATGGGGAACACACCTCCATTGCTGCTTGGAGTACAAACTTATACAACCACTTTGGAAATCAATCTGTCACTTTCTCAGAAGATTGAGACTAGTGATACCTCAAGACCCAGCTATACCGCTCTTGGGCATATACCTGAAACATGCTCTACGATACAAGGACATTTGCTTAAATATATTCATAGCAGCTTTATTCATAATAGCCTGAAGCTGGGGGGACAAACTACATGTCTATCACCTGAATAATGGATGAAGAAATTGTGGTACATTTACATAATGAAATAATACTCAGCTATTAAAAACAAAGAACAATTGAAAAATTCAGGTCAATGGGTGAAACTAGAAAATATCATCCTGAATAACATAACCCAGACCCAGAACCTCAGGTGTGGTATATAGTCACTTGTATTTGTGGGGTGGGGGAGGTGGGGTGGCTACAGGAACTGATGCACCAACCAAGGACCTAGGCCCCCTACTCAGATGTAGTCAATACGCAGCACAGTCTCCTTGTGGATCCCATAATATGGGGAGTAGGGGCTACTTCTGACATGGACTCTCTGCCCATTCAGTGATTGATTTCCCTTAGCAGGGCAGCCCCAGGCCACAGAAGAAGAGGATACAGGCAGTCCAGAAGAGACTTGATAGGCTGGGGTCAGATGCTAAGGGACAAGGGCTCCCCATTTCTGAGGACTAGGGGACAGAGGTGGGGGGCTGGGGGGGGGAGGTGATGAGGGAGGGATGGTGGGAGGAGATAAAGAGGGAGGGAGCTACAATTGGGATGTGGAGTGAATAAATTAAAAATAAACAAATTAAAAAAGAAAACACAGAAATGTATTCTGTCCTAGTCCTGGAGGTTCTACGTCAGATGTATTTGTTTTTACAGTTCTCCATAACTGTGGGGCAGATTCCTTCTTTATGGTTTTCAGCTTTGAGTAATTTGTATTCTACAGGTACTCACATTGGTCTCTGCCTGTCAGTCTCATGGTTTCTCTGTTCTTGTAAGAACCATTTTAATTCAAGCCGAGGTAATCCATGATAATCTTTTTATCTCAAGATCCTAAGCTTAATTACATCTGTAAATGCTCCTTCCCCAAATGAAGTAACATTTACACATCAGGCATGTTACACTACACCTCTTTGGTGAAGCACAATTCAATGTTATATAATCCTCTGTTGAGGTTTTGGTTGTTTTGGTTTTGTTTGTTTTGTTTTGGTCCTGGGTTTGTTTGTTTGTTTGTTATTTTGCTTTTCTATTTTTTTTTATTTTATTAATTTATTCTTGTTACATCTCAATGTTTATCCCATCCCTTGTATCCTCCCATTCTTCCCTCCCTCCCATTTTCCCCTTATTCCCCTCCCCTATGACTGTGACTGAGGGGGATTACCTCCCCCTGTATATGCTCATAGGGTGTCAAGTCTCTTCTTGGTAACCTGCTGTTCTTCCTCTCAGAGGTTTGTTTGTTTTTTGACACAGGGTTTCTCTTGTAGTCCTGGTTGTCCTCGACTTGCTTTGTAGACCAGGCTGGCCTGGAACGCACAGAGATCCACCTGCCTCTGCCTCCTGAGTGCTGGGACTAAAAGCGTGCGCCACCACACCTAGCTCTGTCTTGTGTTTTTACAATACTGTGTGCTCCCTTTGCTTGTGGTAAACACACACCACTCATTTATAGCAACAAAGAAATACAGCCACAAGAAAACGGGTATGAGAAAGGGAGAGGAGAGTTAAAGGAGAGAAAATGACTTCTATATGTATTAACTTTCACTTCGAAAGCTTAACAAACACTGGTGTTTGAGAGACGTTTAAAAACAACAAAACTGAAAAACTGGAGAAGATTTGGCTAAATACTTGAATAACTATATGTGTGTAAAGGATTTTAGGGCAGCTGCGATGACCTATTTTAATTCAACATCTTTCAAGGGACATTGTTCAGAGGAATAGAAAATACAGTCAGCGTCATTATTTTCAATAGACCCCCCCCCCCCTGCTCCTGTTTCTAAGGCAAACAAAATACAACATTTCATCCAAGACTGGCTTGAACCAGACATTGGCAAATTTATGAAGGAAGCAATATAATTGGGAGTCTTTGTATGTGAGTGTTCATGACAGGCTGAGTTCAGAGTGGTAAGCAATTGAAATGTTATTCTTAATAAGAAAGTTGGCATGTTCTTAAAAGTTTTTCACACCCTAACAGTTTAACAATAAGCATGAACAGACAATTCAAAAAAAGGAATACTTACAATTAAAAAATTCCATCTCAGTAATGAAAAAAATAAATGAAAATTAAATGTTTGTCATCCAACTGACTAGGCAATGATAAAAAGAATGAAATTTGGTATTGTGAAATATTTCAATGAAAGGGAACTTTCATAATTGCTGGTGGGATGTAAATTTGCTTGAGTCTTCCAAATACCAATCTGGATTCCTCTACATAAACATATTTGAAGTGTGCATATCTTTGGACCCAACAATTCACTTTTGGGCGATGTACGTTAGGGAAGCAAAAACACGTGTATCCAAAGATGTATGCACAAACAGGCCTGTTCTGAGATGCTTCTGCCACTTACAAATTAGAAGCAATATATATGTGCAACACTAAAATATGTGCTAAATGATATACCCACATATCCAAGTCCATCTGGCATCCGAGAGCGATGGTACAGCCCTTTATCTACCAACATGAACGTGGATTGCGTTAGTGGCACATAGTGGCACACTATACATGAGAAAGGTCACAGGAAGATAGGTACCCCATCTTTGTGAATGGCACATTTGATTTATATATTTAATTCTGCTTTGTATTTTTCATGTTTTTACAGAAAGATAAATATGAGGCACGAAATGGTATTACTTTATGATTGTATGTAACATTTCTAAAACCATAATATTAGAAAATTATTATAAATATACACTATGCTCTATTCAATTATCAAGATAGATTATATGAAACTTTTGTGCTTATTATTGTTCTCCAGCTATCAATTAAGATTTTTGAACCCCACGTAAAATCACCAAAGTGTTTTATTAGTCCTTTAACAAAGTCTTTTAAGAAGTCTCCATTGATGGGCATGGGGAGATGTCTCTGTGGCTGAGAATGGTTAGGAATTATTAGAGGACCAGTGTTCAGACCCTGGAACCTACATCAGGCAGCTTGCCAGGGCCTGCAACTCCAGCACAAAGGGACTCAAGGCATACACATCAGCAAAAGCTTTAAAATAAATAAATAAAGCTTTCCATCATAAAAGCAATTAATATGTTAGGCAGTGCTTCACAGACACATTTGTGAGCTCTGGCTTAATAAATTTTGCGTGGCGAGCATGCACAATAACAGGAAACACACTTGGGAAACAGTTTTAGAGTAAAATCCTGTTCTTTGTTGCCAAAGGGAAGGTTCTGTAGCTAAAAACAAAGTCCAATAACACTTTCCTGCATGCTGCTGCAGGACATCCATTGTAATGTGCAATAGATCCATGCTTGGAGATTCAGAACACGGCTCCGAAGAAGGGGAAATAGGCAGGTGTTAAAATACCGTGCGGATTTCCTGCTGTCGTTGCTAGTGTATGTTCTAGAAAATAACGTGGCTGGGATGTTTATTCACTTTCAGCTCAGTTCCATATACAGCTTCGAGCCCTTAGAGGTCACTATGTTCAAATAGGAAATCCTTAGGCCAGTTATTAGCCTTAACGGGATCAAGTCCTGACCTTGTCACTGAGCATTCTCCGGATTTGTACAGACGAGACCCTGCCAGCCGCACTCAGAAACACCACACACACACTCTGGGAAGTGCTAAAATGAGTAATTACAGCATGAAGGATTGTTTTGTGTGTGTGTGTGTGTGTGTTTGTGTGTGTGTGTGTGTGTGTGTGTCAGAATATAAGTAAAATGACCATGATAAAATATTCATTAGCTCACAAGCTTTTTAGCAGTGAGAACATTTCTTATTTCTTCTTTGTGCAATACATATGCATTATTAAGTATAGTCACCATGGTATATGATAGATCTCCAGCTTATTTGTGTTAGTTCAGTGTTCTCTAAAGGAACATGACTTATAGATCATATATATATATTTATATACACATTACATATATACACATATATGTATACATATACATATCTGATGAACAGCTCCCCTTTCTCACACACGCTTCCACTCCTTATACCATTCCTCAGCTGCTTTATGCTTTCAGCATTTCTAGATCCCACTCACAGTAGGATTGTGCAGTACTTGTTAACTGGTTCCTGAATTGTTACAGTCACAACAATATCCATCAGTTACATCATGTTGTTGCACATGGTGAGATCTCTATCTTACTCAATGCAAAACAGTGATCTCTTTCTGATGCTTCTAGCTACTATAAATGTTTTCTTTGATTGATACTACACTTGAATTGCATGCAAAGCAGAATACTGCAGTTAAGAACCAGTGCTTTCTCAAAGGTAGCATGGACTCCATATTTCTCCCATTTTTGGTTGCACGTTGCGCCAAGAAAGGTTATACATTAGATACTACCAAAACATAGGCTGGCTCTCACTGTATAGATATCTCAGTCTTTTACTGACCTTGAATTTGATGATTAAGTTAAAGGCTGTTACAACTGCTCCGCCTTCCATATCTTCTATCTATTTATTTAAATAAATTCTAAGCATTTTATTTTAAACATGAAATTTAAACATCTACAAGACAAAAATATAAAAAGAGCCCAACAGATTCACAGTAAAGAGAAGCTCTGTCCCACTTTCTTTCCTATTCTCAGCGTGGACTCTGAGGATCCCGCCGTCCTTTGAAAAATCGCTAAATAACATTTGTTATATAATATCTGTTATTGAGATACTGAGAATTTGCTCTCTTGTTCCAGCTCCATGCTGATCCCTAAAATTCATCATCTACTTTAACTTTTAGGTAAACAAAGTAAGCAACTGCATAATCTCACTTGTACAGAAACTAAGGCAGCTGATCTCACGGAGCAGAGAAGAGAAGTCTAGGCACAAGGAACTGGCTGGGAGGCCCAGGGTGCGGTTGGGAGATGCTGCTCTAAAAGTGTGATTTGCATGGAAGCAATAAGGGGAAGATATATATTATCGGAGACTAAGGCTAAAGTAGACGATACTCTTGAAGAATGCTAAGGCAGTGAGTTAGAAGCCTTCTCACCATAAAGTGATAATTATATAAGGTAATCATTTCAGCCGTTCCACAATGCATACATACTTCAAAACCTTATACAATACATGGTAAACATATGATTTTAATCTGTCAATGTTAGCGTTAAATTAAAATAAGGACACAAACTCCTCAATGTATGGATTATGGGTAGAGGGTTGTTGTGGTTTTTGTTTGTTTTTGTTTTTTCTGTGCATGCACCAAACCTAAAGCAGTGATGGTTATTCAAGGAGTTTCTTTGGGGAGGGCAGGGGTGGTGGTGGAAGATTCTATGCAAACTCAGGCGTGCTATTAGCTGAACTTTACCATGCACAACTGTGCATTATGCAGAGTTACCCTGAGGAACATCTGTCCCGACTCACTCGCTGATTTATCATTTCATTCAGTAATGCATGCAATATTTTATTCACTTTTCCCATGTACGTACTGAATGATGAATGCCGGGACGTGAATATGAATAGCCTGTTTCTCCATATAAGCTCATACCGTGGGTACATAGAGATGATTCTTCAGTTTATTAGGCTGTGTCTGGTCTATGCTAATGGCCCTGTTTTCCTATTGTGTTGCAGACCACCCACCATCTGTGAAACAGGGTGCATCCTCTGTTCTTCCCAGGAACTCTCTGCAACAAGGGCACAGTGGGGTAGGTACCAGATTGAGAAAAACTGACCCCAAAGAAGCTTTTCCAGGTCTTTTATGCAAAACATTTCCTAGAAGTCGATGTATTCTGCACATTCTCCCTCTATTTTAGGTTCCCAGTGAATTTAAAATGGTTTTAATCTGTGTGTTTCTGATGGACTCACATATATTGCAGCACAGTGCTTTATGAGAGTAACCTAATGGTCAAGAAGATTTAGGAATTTCTATTATTTTTCTTATAGTTCTAATCCAACCATCCCTCCCCTTCTCCACTCCACCCAAGCCTGGAAATCCTACTGAATCTACACAACACTGAATTTAAACACAGTCCCATTTAACACACACATTTGGGGAGTCTGAGGTCAAAGGTACATACATGGTCATGGGGGTGTTCCACATGCACCCTTCCTGTTGAATGAAGCATGTGAGAGAAGCGCTGGAGGTGAACGCTTTTGTTTACTCAAACTTTGGCACATGCGTTTTCTGCTGGATCTTCCCTATATACGAGTGTGAACATGGAGACAGAGCGGGACACTCTTTCTCTTTAAAGAATATGCTAGCAAAAAAACCAAACTGTGCTGAATCAGAAAAAGAAAGCAGTGATGGAAAAATCTCAGCACCCTTCTGCCCTTCCCTTCTTTCCATCTCCAAGAAATTAGAAAAAAACAAAACAAAACAAACAAACAAAAAAAAAAAAAAAAAAAAAAAAAAAAAAAAAAAAAAAAAAAAAAAACCAAACCACTGAGAATACTCAGCGCATTCCAAGAGAATCGATGATCATCATTGTGTTTAGCAGCCCTTCAGGCTTATAAAGAAGGAAGCTGGTGGAGCCTGCAGTCTCGTGTCTCTTTCCTTCCAATACTTCTATTATTGCTATGGTCTGCACCATCATTATTATTGCAGGCATCTCACTATGTTTTCAAACAAAAGCTTGGCTACCATTTCTGAAAATGTCACAAGAGCTGAGCTGCCTATAAAACTTTAAGGAAACAGTTTAAAAACTAAAGCTGCACAGGTTCAATCTGAACTTCATTAATGGCTTCCTTGAAGCCAAACACGGTCTTGCGAGGCCCATTAGTGTGATGTGGAGCCTCTGAAGGCCCACATAGTTTCTTAGAGTCCAAAAATGTCTGTCTTGAGCTGGCATTGTTCCTTGGCCTGTGCAGTTTGAGGCCTTTGCTGAGTCCAGGTAAAATTCACATCTTGTTTCTTTCTCTTGATTCCATTAGTGAAGATGAAATATAAGACAGTGCTAGGCTGCTTGGAGAAGCAGAAGCTAAATGGAGGGCTGAGAAAGTGTTCCTGCATTCAGCATTCTTTTAGCTGCCCTGCAGCGTACTGGGTTATGAGACATTAATTAATAATGCTGTGCCATTTTGTGGCCAAATATACAGTAACTATCTAGACACAAAAAACTCTTCAGGGGTAGGAGATTGTGTTCATGGCTTTCCAGAGAGGAACATTTATGATGGACCTCTGACCACTGGGATTCACGATCAGAGTCTGTAATGAATGGGCTCAGGTTTAAGTCACCTTTCTCCAGCTCTAAGAGCAGTGGCTTTCACCTAGCACAATGTTCCAAGAACTATCCTTGCACCAGGATGGTGACAGTAAGCACGGAAGACAACATATCCCTACAAAGGACATACAGTAGAGTGCTGGAAACAGAGACAGACCGCAAGCAAATATATATACTTTAAAAATGTTTCTAGCTACCTTTGAAACGACTAAAGCTATATAATAAGGCAGAGAAGATGATTATCTATCTATCTATCTATCTATCTATCTATCTATCTATTCATCCATCTATCTATCATCATCATCATCATTATCATTCTCTCTGTGTCTCTGTGTCTATGTGTCTCTGTGTCTGTCTGTCTCTCTCTCTTTCTCTTTCTCTCTCATGAGAGTGGTAGGTGGTAGGTGGGGCAGTCATTTTAGGTTTTCTAATCAGGGGTAAACTTCTTTAGGGAGTGTCAGCATTTAGAAGTATCTAGATACAAAGAAAAATCAGCCTCTGGATATCTAGAAAAACTAATAGAAGACAAAGGGACAGTACTCTGCGGCTAGGGTGGACCTTACATACTCGAAGAGAAAGAAAATTCACCATGAGGGTGGATGTGGTTAAACAGGGAAGCACAAGAAGGGAGAAACTGAGTTCTGCTCCACTCACACCTTCACGGGGGGAGGGGGGTGGGGCATGACTGTGCCTCTTGCCCCTTGCCTTTGAGGCTATTTACATGCTCATCTTTAGCCATGGCAAAGTGGGCAGAAGTGATAGCGTGTTGCTCTGACTGGAGGCTTTAAAAGTTTTGTCTCATGACCACGTCAGCCTGGGCATCTCTGTTAGGAATGGCTGGCTGAAACAGATCCACTGAGCAACTCTCACACCAGGCAGAGTGAACATCTGATGTCGCTGGCCTTGTGGGTCTCTAACACAGCATGATTGTGACAGTGCTGAGCCAGTACAGGGGCCTGATATCATAGGGTCTTGCTGGCACTGCCAAAAAATGTGGTGATCTTCTTTTTCATAAAAGACTTATTTTTAATTATCTGTATATTGTCTTCATGAGTGTGTTCTATGTGCAGTTGCTGATAGAGAGGGGTTTGATCTCCTAAAACTGGAGTACAGGAGTTTTTTAGGGGCCAGTATGGGTGCTGGAGGCTGAATTCCAGGCCTTAACAAAAGCAGCAAGTGCTCCTAACCACTGAGCCATCTTTCCAGGTCATAGAGTAATGGCTGTCTCCAGGGAAACTGACCAGGCCACATGGCTTTCCATCTAAGTGCTAGGGCATTCCAGACTCCCAGACAGAGTGGGTGGAAGATGGATCCTTTATTTCATCTTGTCCTTCATTTCCAATAAGGCAAAGAGGAGAGGCAAAGAGGGAGAGAGGATTCTGGAAGAGGCCACTCTCAGCTTGGGATGAAGCCATGCAATTTGGAATTGTATTTTGATTCCTATTTGAGTCACTTGCCAGGGACAAAGTGGCCTTATACAAACTGATGGTAGACTCTGCTGGTGCTAATTGTCACATGGTAAAGAGCCCTCCCACCCCATTCATTTTGTGGAGTTCGTATCATCCCAAGGATGTATGAACCAATAGTTGGCCAGTTCAAGCCATGACTTTGAGAGCCAAGAGGCTTCTACTTTCTTTAGGAAGCTGGGAGTACAGCTAATGTATCTCACCCTGGCTTTATCTCTGTGATGTGAACAGTTTAACACAAGTTTTAAATGAATTGTTATTTCTTGACTGCATGGTTATTTAATCTTTCTCTGCACTGATATTTTTTATAGCATTTTATGAGCAGTGAGCCTTGAACTTGAAGGAGAATGTGGATATACAAACAGATGACATGGCCAGTTATTGACCAGAAGCTTTTCTTGTATTCTCAAAGAGATATTTGAGATTCAAGAATGGACCAAGTATCATTGGCCTCAATAATAAAGGCATCCTTTATTCAGTCAGCTAAGGGATGTAAGTCTTGAGGCCCTAGGGCATCATTAACTCCTCAGGCCCCGGTGAGACAAAGTAAAAGCTGTGTGACAACTCTCTCTACTCAGGGACTCACCTCAGACCCCATCACTCAACTCCTGCTGACTCGCAGCTTTACTTTAGTCTTTGAATTTCTCATTTTATACTTCTCTGGCTTACAACCTGCAAACTGTTTCAAAGGATGCCACCATGTCAACAACAGGTAGCTTTCAGTTAAGTCGTCTTTGCACCAGAAGGAAAAGATGAAATGAAATGATGGGGGATGATCTAAAAAGGCACTAGAGTGAGGGTGAGAAGCTGAAGCCATGGTGAGAGTAACTTTGAGATCACTTCCAAGACTTGAACCCAGAAGCACAGAGTGAAAGTGTCTAGTGAAGCTGACCATGGAGGAGAGAGAGATGGTCATGTAATAAAAGTTTCAGGAGTTTTAGAAATAAGAATTTCAGATCTGTCTTCCTTCTACTAATTTTATGACTCCATTCTTACCATCCAAGCTAAAAAGTGCATGTTGCCGCCAGTCAAAATGAGTTACTTTTCTTTTTACTTATTGCCTAGTTTGGATTGATAGACATCCATACCTGGCTTGGGATTTCTGGTCATTTGGTTGTGACCATGGACCCTTCCTTTCTCGAGCCTCCTGGGCTATAAGCTTCTGTTTGGTATTTCCATTTCTCCTCCATAGACTTCATCAGATGGCATCTTCTGACCTCCAGCTCTCTCACCTGACCTCCAGAGACTTCTTCATCAGGCAGGGTGCTTTTTCTTTCCTGAGTCTTTTCTTTGAAAGTGATTCAATGGATGGGAAAGCTTCAAATGCTTATGTATTTCTTGCCTTTAGAAATTGAAGAAGTGCTCAGCTGTGGAGTTAGTGCTTTTCAATCCTATTAAAATTATAAACACTAAAATATACAAACTTGAGATAGCAAAGATTGTTGTGACACTAGAAAAAAGTAAACAGTGCATTTGGAGATATCCCTGGAAAGCTTGGGGTAAACATCTTGTTGTATAATGGATTTCTCAAAGGCACTTCATCCACATTCCATGTAATGATAATTAATGGATTCTCAAATTCTTAGGGCCAGACAAGCAAAATAAAATCTTGATTGGCATTCTAGATCTTATCCTGACTTTTAGTTACCTTAACACTTCATTTTAACTGTTTGGGTTTCATGGTTTCTCAGCTTAGACTTTTTAAAGACCTCACAAACACAAAAACATACTGAACACAAAGACACAACTCACTCCTTGTATGCCATAGACAAGGCAATTTGGCAATTTTGTTTGAGCGTCCTACCTTTTGAGTTTATATTAAAGATTTCAAGTTCCTGGGCTGCCATGTAGGACTGTGAACCAAGAGAAGGTATTTGGTAACCTAGATGAAGCTGAAAGCTGAAAGGGGTGGGTTGGGGAGATCAGTATTAGCATTAATTATTTTATTGACATGTTTGAACAAAATATTTACTTCAGAACACTCTGTTCAGCAGAATTGAGTTGAAGATTATTGACCAAAGTGGCCAATTAGTCACTATTCAAGACTGGGGAAGTGTTGGCTTCTCTAAGAAGGTATTCTGTCTTGAGTGTTTAAATGAGCCTGGCCTCCCTGGCAGATGTTAAAGGCAAGGGACCAGTCATCAGGTTCTGCAGACTGCTAGGACCTATGGCCGAATCAGCATCTGCATCAGACACTCCCATGGTCCATTTGAGACTCAGACCCACTCCTGTTAGAGGACTCAAGACTGTGTGGCACAGGTCCAGACTCAACCACCAAACTCTCAGTTTTGTTTGTGTTTGGGCATTGTCACAGAGCATGTGCAGTCTATAAAGTAATTCGTTCTTGTGTAAGAATTCTCATTTTATGTCTGGCATCTTCTCTTTCTATTTTGTTCTTCCTTCTCTTTCTTCTCCGCCTTTGAATTTAATCTTATTTTCCTTTTTAAAATTATTTAAACTGATTTTACTCTCATGTTCAAGGTAAAGCATAAATAAAGACCTATTTCATAGATACAATATCAAACTAGGAAATCCTCTATGATGTAGAAAATAAGAATGAGAAGACAAACTAGGGAAAAACGTTTCTATATTCTAGTTTTGCTTCTAATAAGCAAAACCCTCTTACTCCTCAGATTTATTTCTCCTTTATAATCAAAAGCAGAATTTCTCTGCAAAGTGTCTGTTGGGGCTCTGTGTTTAATTAGTTAATTACACACACACACACACACACACACACACACACACACACACATACACACACACATGTATTACAGATGGCCACAAACCTCCCTCTTTATGTGAATGTCTCCTTTCTCTCTTTATTTTTGTTGGTCTACTATTTCTTCTAGAGATTTTTCCCTCATGGTATTTTAACCCTGCATTTCCCCCACCTTTTAAAAACACTTAAATTATCCCAATACTATTTTCTCTAATTTATTCTGTCTGAAGGCTCACTCCAGATTCTAGAACACCGTGTCTAAGAGTCATACCATCTTCCTTCACTTCTTGTCACTGTGTGTTCCTTGCCACTCACACACAAAGGTAAGATCACTTCACACTGTGCCTCACTGGCCCACACCAGTCACATGCTCGTCTATGTTTTCTCTGATTTTTTTTTTTCATCTTTAAATGAGACTCACCCCATGGGGTTTCTTTCTGTGGAATTTTTTTCTTCAGAGCATTTACATGTTTTTATGTACAAGGACTATAAGCCTATCCATTAGGTAGCATAGTTTCTTGCTTAAGGTTCTGTGAGTCACAATTGGAAGTGATTCTTCTCCACACTGCAATGATTGAGAGAGAAGAGGTTTCCAAAATGCATACAAATTGAATACATTAACGCATTAAGGTTCTTTTTATCCATGATCAGATCTGTACAGCCATCTATACAAGTCCTCTGTGGGAACCACAGCTGCTATTTGTTTGTGTGCAATACAGGTGTGTCATGTCTAGAGGCCAGAATTTTATTGTGTTCCTCCTCATCCTCTGATTTTTTTTTACATTTTTTTTCTGGCCCCCTTTGTGGTGGTTTGAGTAAAAATGGCCCCCATGGATTCAGAGAGGGTGGCAGTGTTAGGAGGTGTGACCTTGTTGGATGAAGTGTGTCATGGGGGATGCGCCTAGGGTCCCTCGCTTTTCCTTCTGCCTGCCAGTCCAGACATAGAACTCTTGGATCCTTCTCCAGGACCATGTCTGCCTTGACACTACCATGTTTCTCACCATGACAATAATAGACTAAACCTCCGTACTATAAGCTGGCTCCAATGAAATGTTTTCCTTTATGAAAGCTGCCATGGTCATGGCATCTCTTCACAGCAGTGGAAGCCCTAATTAAGACACTTTGTAAAATAGTACTTCCTCAGCCTCATGGGGGGAGGTACTGATATAGTTGTCTCATCTATGGCTAAGCACTCACAGCCACTTATTCTCAGCACTTTGAACTGTTATGAGTCTGCATTAACCAACACCATCTACAATAAGCAGCTTCTCTGATCCCAGCTGGGAGCATCACAGATCTATAGACATAAGCTTAAATGTTTAGAAGGCAGTTTGACAGCATGATCATTTAGCAAAAATAACATCACAATCAAAAAGCTCTCCCCTAGGGCTTATGAATTCCTTAGAAGTGACTTTTGACCATATTTACAATATAAGATGTGAATTCCCTCCCGTGAAACAGACCTCAGAGTCCTTCAAGAGAGTGGTTGGTTACTGCCTCAACCAATCTTGCCTCTATTACACCAGTGGGCCATACTAGTGGAAGTTAATGGCTGCTGAAGGAGGAGTAGAATTCCTTTCCTTTGGATAGAGCATTGGTATATTTCTCATGCTTTAGCAGATGACCTCACTTCCATAACACATAGATGTCACTGATTAGACTCAGTGAGTTATTAAAAAATAACATTAAAATGAGAGAAAGAGAGGAGGCATTATAGGGTACTGTGGGGAGTTGGAGAGTGGTAGTGGTAGATATAGCCAATATACATTGTGTATACATATAAATGTTTAAAAAATAAAAAATAAAATAAATAAAATTTTTTCTTTCATCAATATCCTTTTGTCTTTCAGTAGATATACTATGGCTCACCCATTCTGATTTATTGAATTTATTATTTCTCCAATATTAGACTTTAAAAAGCACTACAGAAGATGTGACTAGTAGAGTCTGCACTTTAAAAGTATATTATATGTATAGCCATTACGGTCTGCAGTAGCACTGAAAGTTGAGGAAATATTTTTCTAATTAAAAAAAGTAGTCGTCAACTAGAAAAGATCATTCTGACTTAGGTAACCCAGACCCAGAAAGGCATACCTGGTATGTCTCTCTTATAAGTGGATATTAGCCATGTATTACAGGATAACCATATTTCAGTCCACAGTCCTAAAGAAGCTAAGTAATCAGGAAGGCCCAAGGGAGGATGCTTGAATCTCGTTTAGAAGGGGAAATAGCATAGACATCAGAAGTCGATGAAGAGACCCAACAGACTGGCAGAGGGTGTGTAGAGGAGACTGAGGGTGGGGATCAGGTATGGAAAGGTATGGTGGGAGGCTGGAGAGCTGGGAGACAGAAGGGAAACAGAGGGAGTGGCGTATCTCTGGGACAAGCTGGAGATCCGCAACAGGATAGGCTCCTGGGAGGACATAGAAAGTGACTCTAGCTGAGACTTCTAGCAGCGGGGGGTGGGGGGGGGGGTGGTGGACGGCCTGCAGACTGAAGTGGTCACCTCCTAGCCAGGCAGAACTTCCAGTGGAGGGAGGGGAACACCAACTCACCCATAAATCTTTTGACCCCAAATTTACCCTGACTATAAGATGTGCAGGGATAAAGATGGAGCAGAGATTGAGGGAATAGCCAACCAATGCCTAGACCAGCCTGAGACCCACCCCCTGGGAGAGAGCCAACCCCTGACACCATTAACAACACTCTGCTATGTTTGCAGACAGGAGCCTAGCACAACAGTCCTCTGAGAGACTCCACAGCCAAGGAGACTGGGGAGTGTTGGAGAAGAGTCGGGAGGGGAGGACAGAAGGACCGAGAGGGGACAAGAACTCCACAAGAATACCAACAGAGCCAACTAACCTAGGTCCAAGGGGGCTTACACAAACGGAAGTATTAACCAATGAGCATGCAGGGGCTGGACCTACGCCTCCTACACTTATATAACTGGTAGGCAGCTTGGGCATCATATGGGTCTCCTAGCAATGGAGCAGGGGCTGTCTCTGACACGGACTCTGTTGCCTGCTTTTGGATCACGTTTCCCTGCCTAGGCTGCCTTATGTGGCCTCAGTGGAAGAGGATTCACTTGTTCCTAATGCGGCTTGCTGTGTTGGGGTGGGCTGCATGGGGGTGGGGGGAACTCTTTGCTTAAGAGAAGGGGAAGAGTGTGGGAGAGGGGATCAGGGAGGAGAGCAGGGAGGAGCTGGGGTCGTGATGTAACGTGAAAAAAAATCAATATAATTTTAAAAAGAAAATGGAATATAGGAACATTATATAGAAATAATAGGAGAAAGGGATAGATTGTTGAAAATGCTCTTCAATTATAAATCTATTGCTATTCTCAATTTTTAAAAAATTTATTGGTATAAAATTCTGTTACTGTTACAGAGATAAGGTTATTTTTGACACATGGGCATAGAATTTTATGTATTGATAAAAATTTAAAGTTAATTTTGATATATATGTATGCATATTTATACTCTGGTATAAGGTGTTGAACATACACAAGTCATTTGCAAATGTAAGATTTACTTCCAGTCCTATTAAAAGCTACTATTACTAACTGTTTAGCATAATTAACTTATATATGTTAATGGTTAATCAATCAGATTCATAGTCATGTCAAATACTAGTCTAGTTTATCACAGAAATATACATCCTAGGTTGAACAGATAGTACATATCTAGAAACAAGCAATGTTTGCCTATTTAGATTTACTATAGATGATAGATATATAGATAGATAGATACATACATAGATAGAAACATAGATAATGATTGTATACTATGTAAATATAAGTGTAAATAAATAGATGGTCCTCAGAAACTTCAGAGAACTACAGAATATGGCATTTAAAATATTTTTATTAACTTAAGGCCTATTTTACTTGAGACATGTCAGCTCCTGGCAACATCTCCAGCCTACCTCAATAAAGATGATGAGCACCTCAAAAATCTCCATTTGGAGATAGCTTCATTAATGGCAAACTAGCCACTGGGATATAGGAATGGAGATATATATATATATATATATATATATATATATATAGAGAGAGAGAGAGAGAGAGAGAGAGAGAGAGAGAGAGAGAGAGAGAATGGGTGACTGATCAGGCAATAAACTGTCTCCATCATCTCTTAGTTTTGGAAGCTGCTTGCTGGCACACCCTACTTAAGTAATAATTTTATGTCTTCTCAAGTCTGATGGGGTTGAAGTCTAGACAGTTATAGTTTCACAGTTAGGCTTCTGAAGTTGTTTATGATTTAAGAAAGTGTTTTAAGGTCTAGAAAGATGGCTTTTAAGTTGATAAATACAAGATATGACAGAGAATGATTTAGGTACAAAATTTAGACTCATCTAGATAGGATAGATAGCATTTTCTTCAAGGTTGCCGAATACAAATGAGCTAACCATTTTGAATGTAACCTTTACATATGGCTTTCCTAGTTGCTTCCTGATTGAGCTTACCATATTAAGTTTATTATAAATAAATAAAGTTCATATAGAAAAAGAAAAAATCACTTACTTTCTTGTTAAACCAAAAAGTTTCTTATGTAATTGATGAATGAGCTAAGTTCTAACAAATGCTTTTCATTTTATTTTTGTCTTATGCATTAACATAGCGAAATGAAGCTACTAACCTTTAGTCATGTCTAAGCCATGGCTGCTCATCAATTATGATTCTAGCTTGAAGATAATTTTGTGATAATGTATAAAAATAGGATGGTGACTTAATCTTCCTTCTCACATGAATGATAACAATTAATTTTATTAATAAAATTTTTCTTTTGTCTTCATAACTTATTAGAAATGTTATGTAAAATTTTGTGACATTTTGTCACATTTGAAAAAATCTTTCATATGCCAATCAAATGTGAGATATAAACTTTTAGTGTTTTGTGACATGATTAATTATATATTTTTGGAATTGATGAGTCATTATTGTGTCTCTGATGATCTGTGAGCAGTGACTTTTGAGTTTTATGCTATTTTTGCCACTTTTTTTGTGTCAAATCAACAACAATAACAAAATAATTAGGTGATAATACAAGTGACCTGGAGAAAAGAGTAATGAGCAAGTCAACGGTCCTAATACAGTGTGAGGAACACAACTGGGGCAGGTGTGGTACCCAGGTAAAATAGGAGAAGACAGAAAAGGTCAGAGGAACAGGCAAGAGTTGTGGCATCCTATTCACAACCTGGGGACCAAAATGATCTCAAAGGTCTGCTGTGGGGTCACTGCAAATGAAGATGGGGCCTAATGAAGTAGCAAACATATTACAGGGTCAAGCAAAGTCACCTTTACCAAACGGAACCTTAACTGTACCACTGACCTGACTGAAAATCATGACACAGACTCTACTACAATGAACTAACATGGTCTTCAAGTCTTAGCCAGAAACCTTCAATGTGTAGGCTCTTTCAGCATCAGCCATCACAAGGGAGGGGAGGCAGGAAACACCAGAGTAGAAAGAATTGATATTCTTAGTCTATTACAGTAAAAATTTTTTACCTATTCCAGCTTTGTAAAATCGAAACATTTTTTAAGAGCCCTTCATAGGGGTTTAGGATAGGGTTGTGTGGTACGAAGCCCAGGTTAATGCCAGTGCAGGCTGGCGTTCCTGGCTGTTCAGACAACACTGTACTAGCCTGTAGACAGAGAAACTGAGGCCACCTCATGTCTCCTCTGTACTTCTGGTAGAAGCTCTTCTCTCTGGATAGGATCTTCCTTTTAACAACTGGAGGAAAATAAAAGGCATTTCTTTCGTTTTCAGCCAAAACGAGGCCTCAACAACCAAAGTATTCATCCATGGCTTTCCACATGCACACTTCAACTTAAAAGAAGAAACCAAGGATCCGAGGCGAGACTGCACCAACAAGTTATACACACTAGGCAGGGGACAGCTTTTAACATGGCACATTTTAGCCATGAGATAAACATTGCGTGTTTTCTAAAATTATTTCCAGGACCCAATGCTGTTTGATAAATGCCTGCTGGACTTTACTAGCTTCGTCGCTGGATCAAATGCTGGATTTCCCAAGTGCTCCTTATACAAGGCTTGGTTTTTGTCATGTTGCTTCCCCTCATACTCTCACTTCCTAGCCAGCGCTTGCCGGCTCTGGAGAAAACAGTTAATCATGGTAGCGCTTTGGAAAAGAATACCTGTTTTTGAAACTTTAAAAAACAACCTAAAGATTTTGATGTATAGTGAGAGAACTAATGTATACGACAAAACTCAGGCCAAGGCATCTTTAGTCCAAACCTTCACACTTCAGTCACTGTGTCAGGCTACAAGCATTATAGCGCCACCTTCTGGGAGTATGGACATTTAAAAATGCAGTTGTTTCCTGGTTTCTGTAGACAGTTGATTTTGATTCAGCCACCGGCAAACTAAATTCAATTGAGATCAGTAACAAGAATTGCTTGCTTTCTTGGTCTGTTTGGGCTGCTATAACAAAAACTCCTTAAACTGAGCGTCTAGTGAGCAACAGGAACTCACTGCAGGAGGGTGGGGAGTCCAAAAGCAAGACACTAATGGATTCTGTGTTTGGTGAAAGCCAGTTTCCTGATTGATGGAGGGCGCCATCTTACATACTGAAGGGACTTCCTTTTTTTAAGGCTATAAATTCGACTCATGAGGGCCCTGCCTTAATCACCTAGTGATCTTCAAAGGAGATGTTTCCTCATACCATAAGTTTGAAAGTTAGGATTTCAAAATACAAATTTGAGGCTATAACATCTACACTATAGAAGCTGCGAACAGCACATATAGATGAATAGAATTCATAGTACCCTGCCATGACCACAGTGAAAAGAAAGCGAGGCATGGCCAGACACAATGTCTCTTTGGATGTTAAAGATTATTGGGAGCAGGCATTGCATTTCATATTTAAAATTTACTTCATAGCCCAACTTTATGCTTTTTTGCAGACTCCAACCAGTATTTATCAACAGTTTAAAAAAAAAAAAAAAAAAAAGAAGTCAATGAAAAAACTCACTCTTTAGCTGATGATCTATTTGATATGTTATTTTTCTAGTGATCCATTTTGGAACCATTGCTCTAATGTGGGCATTCACTATTATTTGTTGTTGTTGTTTATTTTCGAGATTGTAATTTAATCCCATTTCCCCCCTTCCCTTTCTTCTCTCCAAGCCTTCCCATATACCCCCTTCCCACTCTCCTTCAAATTTATAGTCCCCTTTCTATTAATTGTTATTGAATGTATGCACATATATATATATACACGCTCCCAAATATAACCTGTTGAGTTCATATGTTACTTGTATCTATGATTTCAGGGTTGACCTTTTGGACAACCAATGGGTGTGGTCTTCCATGAGGAGGACCATTTATCCCAGTCCCAGCTTTCCTCAGTCGCCTGTTGTTCTTTGTGTAGGCTTGAGGCCTCACAGGCTTTTCCCCATCCAGTTTGGCATGCTTGTTGGTGTCACTCTTGTTCAGCTCATGTTCAGGCAATCAAATTAGGAAGTCGTTATGGGTACAGGTTCTTATGTTGCTAGGAGACACAGTTTCACAACAAACTTCCAGGTCCTCTGGGTCCTACAATCTGTCCGCCCCCTTGCCCACTAATTTATTAAAAATTTCCGGGGCTGGAGAGATGACTCAGAGAACCCAAATTCAGTTCCCAGAACTGGCATGGCTCACAACTGTCTTTACTCTTGCCCTTAAGGAGATCTGAGGCCTCTCACCTCCTGGGGTAACCTCATGCATGCACACATATCCAGACAATGGATGCACGGGCATACACATAGCTTAAAATAATAAAAATGAAGTGTTTAAAATTCCCTTGAGTCCTTTGTTTTTCAATTTCTTTGTGTAGGACTAAACAGGGAGCTATGTAGAGACTTGGGCCAGGACACAAGGAAGGGGTGACCAGTTACTGGTAACAGGAACTGTGCTATAGAATGTGTGAAATAAAAATATGATTAGCTCGTTTCTCTTGGAAAATATGGCAACATGTATTATGACATGGTAATATGAGCAATAATGTGCACAGACTATGAAGCCAGTCGGATTGACGGTGAGTTGGTCTCACCATCAGCTCATCCATCCAGGATAAGTCTCTAAATGTAGACATGTCCCCATATTTCCTCTGTAAGGTGAAGCTAATTCTGGCAACTATTCCAGAGGGTCAATGTGCGAGTCAGGTGTGGTGTTGTACTGGACACATAGTACATGCTGTATTTGTAATAGATTCTTATAGCCTAATTATACCTATTGTTACATGCCAGCTCTTAGTCTAAATATATATTTTTGGTAATTGCGGTGATGTATTGGCTTTTCTTATTCATATATTTTCTTGCCTGTCATTCTTCAATATAGTTTGGCAAATAACCGATTTTATGCTAACTAGTGGGGGTGAAAATATAAGAAATATACATTAATCTATATATATTTTTATAAGATACATCAATAAAATGCAACATTGACATATAAATAAAAATTGCAGGAAACACAAATGTTTAATTAAACAGTACTAAAAGTCATAAAGATTTCACCTATCTGAGCTGGAATCCAAATAAGATTGACACACTGTGGTGGGTTAATATGTCTTTTTTTTAAATAGGCTTTCCAGATCCATCCCTTTTCTCTATAAATTTTTTGATTGGAGCCACCAGATTTATATTTCTTAGTTTTCCATTGCTTGGCTTTTGGTACCTTCATTTCTGCAGTGCCATTTGGAATGCCCCTTTATCTTTCATGTTTCCTGTCACTTGCTAATTTTATTTAAATAATTAGTAAGCTCTAGAATATGTCTGCACACACATACACACACACACACACACGCGCGTGCGCGCGTTTGCAAGGTTACTTCGTAGGTGGCACTTTGTTTTCAATCATAATTTTATCATGGCTTTGTTTCCTGTTGCTGCCATCCACTGGTGACCAATGTCTTGAATACATACTTCAGTTCCTATGACAGCAATGCCATCATTTTCCCCTGGAATGTTCCTTATAGTTGAAAATCCCTCTTATCAAATATTTGCTTAAAGTTTATATAGAAAGGTATGAATTTGGTCCTTAGCATCTTCCAATGTTAACTCATGAGAGTCTCTTAGTCACATAAAAAGAATGCATGGATTCAAGCATCTTTGACATATATGGTCTTTTATTGTTATTATCTTCATTGATGTTCAAATTATCTCTCTTGTCACCGGCCAGACATCATAAAATTGGTTTGTAAATCTTTTAAACTTCATCCCAGGAGCCTTTGACCTTTTGCCCTCTCGTTTTCTAGAAAACAAGTTTACCCATGATCATATTGTGTGCTTTCTGAATGTGAAACCAGTCATTTTCCCGAGGCTCAGTGAGAAATGGTACAAACAGCTTCCGGGGTCACAGGCACGCTGTACTACTGATGTACCATTGCCAGACACATCTAGTGGATTCCATTCTAAGCTCAAATGGAACATGAGTTGATATGAGAGTTATCCACATTGTATCTGTAGCTGTTTTGTATGTCCCGGCTTCCATAACAGTTTACTCTAGATGAGTGACGTAACAGAAATATATTTTCTCTCAGTTCTGAAAGCAGGAAGAAAAGGCCAGTGTGCTATGAAGATCAAATTCTTGATGTTCTGGTCTGTTCTAGTCTGCAGGCCTTTTGGTCTTTTTCTTTTTTACCCTGTGAATGCAGAGTAAAGATCTGGCAGGGAGATATTATGGATTGTTCTCTTATAAAGGGCATGGATCCCACCGGGAGAGAATTGCTTTACCTCTAATCTAACCCTAATTAACTCCCAATGCTCCATCATCAGTGTATGATTGGGAGGTGGGGCACAAACATCCAGCCCATAACAGAGCTGCACAGCTTTTACTGCCCTTATTAATCTTAAATATTCCATGACTCCCACATGAAAAGGCTTTGTTATCTACAACACAGATGTGATTCCTTATTTGGTTAAATTGGTGAGCTTAGTCTACGTTTTCATAGTTTTGATAGTTGTGGTGAGTCTACTATGTTGGAGCATACAGTCATATCCCAAGGTACTTACTCTTCTAAGAATGTATGTATTATTATAATTTATTTACGTTACAGCTCGATTGTAATCCTCTCACTCTTATCTTCCTTTTCCCACCCACCCCCACCACCTGATTGTACCCTATCAGGTCTCATCTGGATAGTCTGCGCCCCTTTCATCCTGAGTGAGGCAATCCAGACCCAAAAAGACACGCATAGTATATACTCACTTATAAGTGGATATTAGCTAGCATAGATGTTCTCTGAGAACAAAGGGGAGAATGGGACAGATACTGAGACTTCAAAGCCATACTCTTGGTCAAGAGCTGGGAGTTGTATGGAAGAGATGGGGGATGGAAGGACAGGGGTCAGGTGGGGTGGGGGTGGGGTGTCAGCAGCTCCACAAGGAGACTATTAAGGCTGGTGGATCTGGACCCAGGGGACCCTGTATAAACTGTTGCACCAACCAAGGACATTGCCAGCTAAGTATATTTTGATTGTAAATGTTTGCATGTGTCTGAGTGTGGGTGTTTGCATGTGACTCTGGGTGCCCATGGAAGCCAGAGAGGTTGGACTCTCTGGAACAGCAGTTGTAGTCTGGGTGCTGGGAACTAAACTCAGCTCCTCTGGAAGAGCAGTATGCGCTGCACTTGGAACTGCTGCGCCGTCTCTGCAGCCCAGGGTTTTGGTCCTCTGTACCATCCTTTTAGTTGAGACTTCTTAGGTAGAGTCCTCAAGAGTAACATTGCCTGGATTCCTGAATATTCCTAAAGGATTTGGCTTTTATATTTGAATGCTGACTTTAATTGGTACGAGGCCTTTTATTTATATTCATTTCCCCTGAAAAGTTTATATTTAGGATGCATAGTTTTCCAGAATCTGTAATTTGTAGTAAAATAGAATGATACTTTCACCTTTCTCCTGAAAGTTCAACAGCTTTAGCAGAATATTTTCTATTGGGATCAATTTTACCAGATGTGAAGTACTCCTTTTCAGGATATAGTTTTTAATCTATTATGTTTGGGAAGTTTTCTCTATTTGTGTTTTTAGCATTTTTATATTGAATATTTTCCCTTCAAACACAATTTTGTGTGTATAACCTATATTTAACTTTACCTTTCTATTGTGATTGAACATTTTCCCCTTCTTTGGGTTTCTAAGATATTTACCATGGTATTTTCTCACTCTTGTTCTTAATTTAGTCATTTCTGTAAGAAAAGAAAATTACTATCAGGCCAGATGGTGGAGGAGCATGCCTTTAATCCCATCACCCTGAGGCAGAGGCAGGTGTTTCTCTAAATTTGCAGTCAGTCTGGTTTACAGAGTGAGTTCTAGGACAGCCAAGGATACACACAGAAAACCTGTCTTGAAAAAACAAAACAAAACAAGAAACCAAAACCAAAATTAGTATAATTTCTAAGTCTTTCCTGGGTTATATAAGTTCTCTTAAAAACTTTCTTTATTTGCCTTATTTCAGAGTTTTCCTGGTTTATATTTATTTTGTTTACCACATATATTTTTTAGTTTCTGTAAAGACATAATAAGCATTTTAATATATAGAAAGTGCATGTCTTGTTTACATGTGCCTCTCCTGTAGGGATAATCAGATATATTTGGCTGTAATTACTAAATATCTAAGGAAGAGGCAAATGTTTAGGCTTCTACCCATAAAAAGAAAATCCCCATAAAGTTCAGACTAGCTCCCATGCCATCTATATTTAGTATGATACTTTTGTTGTGATTTTTACAATTTTAAATAGAATGAGTTTTTCTTATCTTTTAGGCAGATGAATGGCCTGTTAGCATCTTAGTCTGTTTTTATAAGGAGCCAGTTTATGATATTTTCTGGCAGCAACCTAAACAGCCTAAGACAAGGTGATGATGTGTTTATTTCGTAGGAGTGTCCTAAGAATCCATGAATAACTAATGTAAACTATTTGCCATGGAAAATGCACAGAAAGACTCCAGTAAATGTTAGAGATTTGAATTCCTATCTCAATATCATTAAGTCTTGTTTGGCTTCTTCTTCTTCTTCTTCTTCTTCTTCTTCTTCTTCTTCTTCTTCTTCTTCTTCTTCTTCTTCTTCTTCTTCTTCTTCTTCGAGACTGTATTGTTTAGATTTTCAGAGTGGGGAACAAAAATCAAAGAGACAGCCAGGTACCACTTCATCTTTATTTAGTCTCTACAAGAGGCTCTGCAAACATCTGCAGTGCATTGTAAAGCCACCAGGTTAAATAACTGAAATTAGCTTTAAAATACACAGACACAGGCCATCTAGGGATGATACTCAGTGGCTTGCTTCCCACTCTCTAGCTATGCCCTAAATGAGCCACTCAATCGTTTGGAGACCAAATTTCTCAATATAAATGGAGGCAATAAAACACATTTTAAAAAACACTATCAGTATTCAAATTCATTGGGATGGTTTCTCCTTTCTTTTTTTTGGTTTATTTATTTGTTTGTTTTTTTGTTTTCTTCATATGTATGTGTACCTGCATGAGGTTATGCAGTACCCACAGAGGCCAGAAGAGGGAGTCAGATCCTTTGGACCTGGTGTAGCAGGTACTGAGAGCTTCCTGGTATGGGTGATGGGAATGGAACCCAGGTCCTCTGGAAGAACAGCAACTGCTCTTAACCACTCTCTACAGCCCCCTCCTTACTTTTTAACCTAATTCTTAATTTTATTTTCAGCATAAATTCCCAGATACTGGTGAGTAAATGATGGAAAGAAAGGCAGCTAGGGGTTACGAAAAGCTTTCTCCCTCTGTTATGCAGCTCAGATAGGACCTGCATGAGTACCTTGATAAGGTGAGCAGATGGAAAAATACCTGAAATTATGAGTATGTGATTTGCTATCATATGAGGGCGTTAGATACTGGACAATGAGCCTAGGAGGAGATAGACTACTTTATAAAAAAAAAAAAAAAAAGCTTGTTACAGTGTCCAGAAACTAGTTTCTTAAATTCTTTAGATGTGACTTTCCAGAGTTATAGGCTTATAGTCAGGACCTTTGGACTTCTAGTAGCTATAAAATTGGAAATATTATTCATTTGTTCATTAAGTCACTTATCATTTTTGAGACAGGGACCTGCTAGGTGGCCCAAGATGTTTTAAAAATTGTGATCCTCCTGCCCCAGCCTCCTAAGTAACTTGAATCAAAGGCATGTGCTGCTGTGGCAAGCTCTAAAAGGCAATTTAAACTTACCAGTTGTTTCACAAGGACACATGACATATTTTTTTTAACTTGCACAGTAAAACTGAATATTCCACTGCATTCAATCCAGGAACCTAAGACTCTATGAATCCAGTGGATTCATAGAATAGATAGTCTTTTTAAAAAATTTTTATTATTAATTTATTCTTGTTACATCTCAATGGTTATCCCATCCCTTGTGTCCTCCCATTCTTCCCTCCCTCCCCTTTTCCCCTTATTCCCCTTCCCTATGACTGTTCCTGAGGGGAATTACCTCCCCCTGTATATGCTCATAGGGTATCAAGTCTCTTCTCGGTAACCTGCTGTCCTTCCTCTGAGTGCCACCAAGTCTCCCCCTCCAGGGGACATGGTCAAATGAATAGATAATCTTGAGCTAAGCTTTCAGTTTAAAATCTTTGGGATATACTCTGTGATGTTATAAAATTTACCAAAATGATTTGAGTTTCGAGCATTCTTGGCTAGAAGTCATAAGGGCTTTCTTCTGTAAACCTGGCTTTGGTTGATCTGGCCTGCCTTGGAGAAAGCAAGGAAGAGGACCCCTCCCGCCCCTGCCCTTCCCCCCGCCACCCCCACCTGTACTGGTTCAATACCGGAAGAGTTCTGTTACCAAGTCCCAAAGGCAGTGGATTTTTTTTCCTCTAATAAGAGCTCAGCTAATATTTTAACAAAATGTTTAGTTTATTATCATGCCAAGCTGTAATTGATCATTTTGCTCTGTGATGCTTTTGCCAATGTTGTCCATTGGAGTAGCATTACCATCAGCTATTAAAAGAATGTTCTCATAACTTCTCTGGTGGAGTAGATTATTTTGGGAATACAGAGTAAGCAAGACTGAATAGGCTAAAACTCAGAAATAGAAAAGAGCAAAATATGGCTGTGGTTATAGTACTTGTTAGATATCACACACTCACACATGTGAATGTGTGCACGCATGCACACACACACACACACATGCATGCATACACACAGACACACAAACTTACTGCTTGTGTGGAGGGGAATACAGAGCTTGGGTATTAAATAGAAAAAAAAAAAAGAATGATATTTGGTCCTGCATTAATATCAGTCGTATTCTTTCCTATCTTTGAGTGTGTGTAAATTTTCTGGACACCATGTAACTTGAACCAGCAACTCCTGCCACATTTTTTGGCCTTTATTTTTTTCTTTTCCACTTTTGCTACTCTAATAAACCTTGAACCTGAAGTGGTGAGTCAGTGGGGAGGTGTTTCCTCATTCCTTCATTTATCCAATAGGTATCATGCACTGCTCATGCCAGGCACTGGAGAGGCATGGTTGGCTTGCTGGAGAGTGGGTACGTGGGAGGTGATTTGAGTTTTTTTTTTTTTCTTCCTTCATAGTTGGAGCCCAGAGGGATGATGACTAAAGGGATTAATGAGATATTGGAGAGGACTCAGACCTGTGATGAGCTGATCATTTGGTGAGAGAATAAAGATGAAAGCATACTATAGACATGAGGTCTGCAGTAACTGCATGCTAAAAACCCTCCTAAACAAAGAAAGATTCCTCTCCCACCTTGAGTCTGAGTTGTACCAACCACTGAGATTTGGGCAAACAATGGAGGACTTAGTGAGTTGATAGAGTGTGTGGTCCTGGAGTTCTATTGGTATGACTTTATTATTATGGGAGCGGGTTGATTGCCAAAAGAAAGTTTACAAAGAAGATGAGATGAAGAAGACAATAAGGTGTCTGTCATAAGTATTTAGCTTTGGGTATGATGAGACTGATTCAGGTTTTTCGTTGGCAGCATAGATGCATCCAAATGTAAGACTTGTAATAAATTAAAGAGATTTCTCTCTCTTCTTCTGCTCAGATATGGTACATGGAGATGGGTAAAACAAGAAACATTGGAGTTAACAGTGTTAGTATAGTCATTAGAATCCGTAGTTTCAAAGTTTAAAAAAGTCTCAAACAACAAACAACAGCATCTGCAGTGGGCCCCACTGAGTGCATCAGAGGAAAAAAACAAAGAGAATCCGATTCTTTGCAGTGGTGTTGTAGCAGCACAGCTGTGATGTGTGTAAGAGACTCTCTAACATAAACAGGCAAACATATGAAAGATGTTTGAGGTTCTTTATAAAGCCAGTCATTAGAACTAACATGGCATCAAACTGGTAAGACCCAGAGAAATTTGTGCAACACATACCTACTAAGAGTACTTACATTCAGTGAAAGAAACACTCAGCTTGTCCCAATAATTATCCATTCGTTTTGTTTTTTCTTACTCTCCTTGTATATTAAAATGGTCTGAAAACTCTAAACAACAACAACAACAACCCAATTTAAACAACAAAAGCCCTCATATTTTCTCCCACACCTACATCCTATGCCAGAATTAAAATTCAGTTCTGTTAAGCCTTCAAACATTAAATGTCTTATTTTTACCAAGAAAATATAAACAGCCTTTTAGTAATCATTTAGGTTTGATTATGATGTGCCAGTAACATTTATCAATAAAGCAAAGTAAGCCAAGCATGAAGGTATACCTGTAACCTATGTATTCAGGAGCAGAGGCAGGAGGATCATCTATTGAGGCTTGTCTGGGCTAATTATATATATATATAAACCTGTTTAAAAGGGAAAAACAGATACACATGAGAGAGAGGGGGAGTGAGTGAGGGAAAGAAGAGGAAGAGGAATAAGAGGAAGAGCAAGAAGAAGTAAAGGTAGAAGAGGAGGGTGAGGAAGAGGAGCAGGAGGAAGATGAAGAAGACAATGATGAAGAAGATGAAGGAGAAGGAGGAGGAGAGGAAAAAGGAGAAGGAAGAGGAGGAGGAGAAGAAAAAGAAGAAGAAGAAAGAAGAAGAAGAATCATCTGCCATATAAAGAATTGTGAATAGGAGGGAAGAAAAGCTATCCTGGAGTATTTCTCTGAGAAGCCGAGGTAGAGATTAGAAAAGAGAGACCTATGCTTAACACCTATTAGGTTAGTGAGCATAACTAGATCACTTTGAGGACTATGCCAGCTAAGAAGCACAACTTCCGCCTTCAATTTTTAGTGGCTAAAAATAATAAGCACTTACCTTTCCTGCCAGGTCTTAGGTAGGCTGATGGTATTCTCTGGTGGTCCGGACAGTTTGCTGATTCCAGGTAAGTTTATGTATGGGGCTGAAACTAACTACTAGTTAGTTTGAACTGCTTTAGGATAGTGTGGGCTGATATGACTCCTCCATGTACATCTCACCACACTCCAGTTGACTAGCTGCGGCATGTTCACATGACCGTGGCAAGGTGATGAGATAGGAAAAGAACATGCCAGCACCTTTCACAAATCTGTTCGAATAACATTTGCTCATCAGCAAAAGCAGGCAGTAGTCAAGCCTGGTGTTACATGGGATGGGAGTGGGCTTCCATCATCTGGGTTTTGGAAGGGTGGTGGTGTAGAGAGGTGACATCTCTGACAACTGAAGGTGTCATTTGGAAACTTGATTCCTCATAGCTTTTACAAAGGCACTATCTCACCACCAGCAGTAAACACCTGCACCAGGTCCTCTTGTGATTCATAGGAGAGGCATTTGCTCTCAGCCTATAACATATAGAGGTTTTTACTAATTACAGTATTTTGATTAAACTAGTTTTATAGAAAGCTAAACTATAGTGGTCATAACATAATCCTTTAAATGCATTGCAACATACATTTCATGGGGCAGAGGATATAGCTTGGTGCTAGAGTACTTGTTCAGCATAACAAGACCCAGGCCTTAATGGCTAGTATCAAATTAAAATTTTGTTTCTTCAATTTTTTTTTTAATGGTGACAAAGCCTTGGCTTCATCATCTCTAGTTGGTGACAAAATAGACTATTTAGATGTTTGTCTTCTCACGTTTTCAGAGCAGAAGAATAATATTGAAGGATTATCCTTTTAGGCTTGTTTTGCTAAACTAAATATTAACATTTTTGATACCATATAAATGTCTCAAACTGATACAATACCACTTATTTTGTTCTGGAAACTCTTCAGAAGATGAAAGAATAAAAATGAGTTAAAATTGCTACAGTAATTATAAACCACAGATAAAACAATAGCATGTGTGGTAAGCTCATAAAATATAAACTATAATGAAATAGGAGTGCAAATGCACACTACAGGGAATTATATGCAGCACAGCGATCTCATAATGTCAAAATGACAAATGTGATTTTTTTTTTGACAAATGCAAAATAAAACCTTGTTTTAAAAAGAGGAAGTGAATGATGTTCTTGACATAAACATAGCTTTCACCTCAAAATCCCTTGAGTTTATTCTTGAGCCGAATGTGTTGACCATGACCAGATTCAGAGTGACTAGAAAGGCATGTTCTACTGTTGAAGTTACACGAAATCTTAACAGCTACATAACAGCGAAAGTGATAAGTCAAGGTCTTTACCAAATACACTGGAATGCCATAGGTAGGCTATTTACAGCAGGATGGGGGGGGGGAACTCTACAGATGCTAATGGCATTTGAAGTTTCTGGATTGGTGGGAGGTACTGGCCTGCTAAGAGTTCATTTTAAGGGTTTTCTACATTATAAGGATGTGAGGTTGGACACGAGTGGACAATGACTGTCTCTCAAAGGGTCTAAAGCTAGCCCAACATAATTTGATTCTGTTCTGCAATAGTCTAACTCTCCGTACCATGCAGTTCATGGCTTTCTCTTTTCTCTGGGAACCTTAGTTGATAATTTCCCTTGTTGATAAAACATCATATTTGCACACAGAGAAGCAAATGCTGTTTTATGTCATATGACACTAGAAAGGTTCATTCCTGGGGACTGAGAAAGAATGAGCTTAGGAAGCAGGAAGGCAGTCCTCAGGAGAAATAGTCGATAAATCCATCAAGGAAGAAATCCCTGGATCATGTCAAATGTACTAGTCATCATGATTCAGGTTTCTGATTCATTCTGTCCTTTGTATCTGATATAACATTTACGTGTGATGCAATAAGAATATTATGCTTAAAGGTAAAAATCATCAAAATGGCCTAAAATATTAAGGTAGCAATTAAGGGTAATTGGCATTTTATTTGTTTATTTATTTTGAATGAATGAATGAATGAATGAATGAATTAACTTTATATTCCAATCATAGTTTTCTCCTTCCTCTCCTCCTGGTCCCACCCTCCTTCTCTCTTCCCTGTGTCCCCTTCTTTTGCCCCTCAGAAAAGAGCGGCCCCCCACCTACCCATCCCAGCACATCCAGTTGCATCAGGACTGAGTGTATCCTCTACCACCATGGCCTGGCAAGAGAGTCCCACAAGAATTAAGTGATCAAAAAACATGCAAGAAAGTCCTTGTCAGAGTCAGCCCTCACTCTCCTTACTAGGGGACCCACATGAAGACCAAGCTGCCAATCTGGTACATATGTGTAGGGGGCCTAGGTTATGTTCATAACTGGTCCTTGGTTGGTGTTTTAGTCTATGCAAGCCCCCCTGGGCCCAGGTTAGTTGGCTCTGTTGGTCTTCTTGTGGAGCTACTGTTCACTCTAGGTCCTTCTATTCTTCCTCCACTCTTCCACAGGGCTCTCTGTACCCCACCCAATGTTTGGTTGTGAGTCTCAGGATCTGTTTTGATCCATTGCTTGGTGTAACCTCTCAGAGGCCAGCTATGTTAGGCTTCTGTCTGCAAATATAGCAGAGTGTCATTAATAGTGTCAGTGGCTGTCTCTCTTGCATGTTGTTGCCAGGCATTAGTTGGACATTCCCTCAATCTCTGTTCCTTATTTATCCCTGCACATCCCTGCAGGGTAAATTTTGGGTCAAAGTTTTTGTAGGTGGGTTGGTGTTCCTCCCCCTCTACTAGGAGTCACTCTCGTCTCCTCCCAGGAGCCTACCCTGTTGTAGGTCTCCAGCTTGCAACAGGTGTTTTAAATGACAAAACAATTATTCTCTTTAACCAGGTTGACTATATACTCCTCTCTCTGTCTACAGCTATTTACGCTCTGGGATATTTTGTTTGATGCTGGAATCATTTGAACTAATTAATTATTTTCTAATTTTAGGTTTTGTCCTGGCCAGTATAATTCCATAGCTATAATCTTATGAGGAGTGGCTAATTCTAATTTTAGAGGAAATAGGTCTCTAATGTCTAAATTATTATTAGTCTCATTGTGGTGAACAATTTCATTTATCCTCTTATTTTGATAATCATCAAGCTGACTGTATGGAAAGTAAATGGATAGTTTATGTTCTTCCCTCCCTACATCTTCCAGCTCTTACGCTCTTTCCATCCTTTCTTTCATGATGTTCCCCGAGCCTTAGATGGGATGGCTTAGATGTTCTGTTTGTAGCTAGACATTCAACAGTCACCCGCTCCTTCTCAGTGATTTGACTGGTTGTGATTCCCATTCTCCGTAGTTGCTGTTTACTAAGGTAAAAATAATCTTTGCTGACCAAAGCTGGCAGCAGCACTAACCTATAAGAATAATTACAGTTGTTTGGGAGGCATTTGAAGGCATAAAATATATACTTAGAAAAACAGCAACAGATGCTTCATTATTAAAACCAATGACCGCCCTAGTCATTGTATTTTGACTGAATTCCCTGTTGCTGAGAGGATATTAAATTCAACTTTCAAAAAGCGGTTGGTTATCCCATAACAGATTTGCCACTATTGCATTATTCAGCCCATCTTGCCTGCACAGTAAATACATTGTTATACATGGAGTTCAAGACTATTTATGATAATCCACCCCTAGCTGCTCTCATAGCACCTTTGAGCACTGTGAGAGTTGGCCAGCCATCAGATAAGAAGCTATGTCTGTCTTCTGTAGATGGGTACTGGCAATCCAACATGAGTCCACATGTTTCTAATACAAGTTCTTTACTGATGAATAGCTTCCTTGTCTCTTTATATCCTATTTTGAACATAAACCTTTTAAAAGGTGTATCTTTTGAAGGTTAATTTTTAGCAAATTTAGTCTGCCTTAAAGATTTAAGTCTATAACCTACCTCTAGAGACATCTCCTTTGCCTCTACCATTTGGCTATTTAAGAAAAAAAATAAATCTATCATGGGTGCTATTGGCATTAGACTATACAAAAACTAGTTGTTTTTGTGTGATTTGGATAAAAAGGGTTGACTCTAAATCTGTGTGTATCTCTAACAAGAGTCAATAGAATCAAAGTTATTTCAATCTAGGAAGAATACTGAATATGTGGAGATTCTCAGAACTTTAAATGTGTTCTATCTTAACATTTGATATAATATTAGCATAGGAACTTAGTTCATTGATTCCAGTTAATATCCTTTTATCTAAGCAGGGCAACTTTATTTGTTTCTTGGACAGTGAGTATGGGTTTTTAATAATATAGTTACACCAAAATGGAATTCCTTTGGGAAGTGTAGAGTAAGTCTCTGCCAATTTAAAAACTAAATTTATTAATTAAAAATATACTAAATAATGACAGTACTATTTTGTGGGGGCAGTGGAAAGTTTGTATCATTTAAACATGAAGTGGCTTTAATTAAAACAAGAGATATGTAAGAAAACCAACATAACAAAAAATGATTAATGATAGGACATAGTATCAGCTTCATCTGTATCTTTACAAAAATCAAGATTAATAGTATTTCTATAATTTGGGGAAATATATCAAGGAAAAGTACATATTGTATCCCAGGTAATACCAAGGAAAATATTTCAGACATTTTTTAAATAAAAAAAATTAAAGGCGATTTGAGTAGGAATGGCCCCCATATGCTTATATATTTGAATGCTTGGTCGTTAGGGAGTGGTGCTACTTGGCAGGATTAAGAGTTGTGGTCTTTGTCCTCTGGATGGGGAGACCTGGTTGCACTCAGAGGAAGGATAGCAGGCTACCAAGAAGGGACTTGATACCCTATGAGCATATATAGGGGGAGGAAGTCCCCCTCAGTCACAGTCATAGGGGAGGGGAGTAAGGGGAAAATGGGAGGAAGGGAGCAATGAGGGGATACAAGGGATGGAATAACCATTGAGATGTAATATGAATAAATTAATAAAATACTTTTTAAAAAGAAGGAAAAAAAGAGTTGTGGTCTTCTTGGAGGAAGTTTGGCCTTGTTGGAAGAAGTGTATCACTGGGGGAGGGCTTTGGGCTTTCAAATGCTCAGGCCAAGCCCAGTGTCTGTCTCTGTTGCCTGTGGGTCTGGATGTAGAACTCTCAGCTCCTTGTCCAGCACTGTGCCTGCTTGTGATGCACCATGTTTCCCATGCTGATAACAATGAATCAAGCCTCTGAACTGTAGGCAAGTACCAGTTAAATGGTTTCCGTTAACAGTTGCCGTGGTCATGGTGTCTTTTCACAGCAATAGAAACCCTAGCTACAACAGTATCTAAGTAATAAAAGTTTGAAGAAAGAAAGATGTAAGAGTAGGGCTGTTGACAGCAAATTTTAAGTCATTGACTTGGAGTACTCACTGTGGGCAGGGGAGACTATGAGCATCATCGGGGTTTTTGAAACCATTGTGCATGTTTTAACATTCTGAAGCAAGAAATACAAATCCAGCTTCCATCCCTAAGGCTCACATCACAGGAGGTGCTAAATATTACCTGACAAGAGTCTCTTTCCTCCAAGCTGAAGGAGATGACGGGGTGTCAGCTCCTTTTACTACCGATTTTTATGAAAGAATGTTTAAATGTTCACTCTATATTACACAGTTTTGAGGAATTTTAGTCTATTTTATACAGTTATATACTTTTTTAGATCTTTTGAAAATTCTTTCTTTTTGAACCTTTAAATAGATACCTTTGAAATATATCTATATTATGTTATATAGATATAAAAATTTTTATCTTTAGTCAGATGTACTGAAACCAGATTCAAAAAATGACCAGTCAAATATGAGTATTTTAACCATAGTTTGTTTCCATGTTAGAAATCCTATGACAATATTATAATATAAAGTTAGTTTTCAGCACCTTGCTTCTTGGTCATAGATACTGAAGTTAGATAAATGCCAAAGTTAATTTTATTACTTTCAGACTCACATGGAAAAAAAAAATAAAAAAACCTCTTTACTATTTATTTAAAGTTTACATTTAAGATAACAAAGCAAAGAAAAAATAAGAGAAATGCTAACAAAGAACTCAGAGCAATGTCAGCAGGACAAATGGACACACTATTGATGAAAAAGTCATGAAACGTCTCTCTCTCTCTACCCTCCTCCCTTGTACGTGAGAACCTGAAGAGAAGTTGTGAGGACAGACAAGGAAATGTGACCAGTCATGGTCTCGAGGTGATGGCAGGTGTTTCTGCTCAATGGCATTACAAACGAGCAGCAGTTAGTGACAGCTAAGTCCCTTACACACGCACATGAGTTATGAGAACATACTTTGAAAAAGACAAGTTCTCACATATAATGCTAAAACTGAGTAATAGAGACCTTAAGAATGATCCTAAGGAAGACTCCAGGGAGGGTGCATCCTGGGAATTTGACCACGAGGAATTAGACAACAGAGATGTGTTTTAAGAAGAAACAGCACACAGGCTCGAAAGTTAGTAGAGGTGGTGAGAGCAATCACGAGGGAGGAGAACACGGTGCCAGTGATTCCACTTTGTACATTACTTCTTTTTACATTTAAATTAATTCTTTAAGCATTTCGTACATGTGTACAATGTGTTTTGACCATATCCACTGAACGTGTTAATTCAGCCCCAAAAGATTTTATTGTCTGACATTTCTAGTAGCATTTTTTCACTTTTTTGAAATATGTATACATACTTACATACACATACACACATACTTACACATACACACATACTTACACATACACACATACTTACACATACATACTTACACACACATGCACATACACACCTATCTACATATACACAAGTAATACACACACATGTATGTAAACACACATATATGCACATATACACATACACACACCTACCTTCATGTTTATTCTCATAAACACTATAAAGCTTAGAGTTGAATGCTTCTCTAGATTTTAAAAAAATCACTTCCCTCTTCTAAGTCTGTAATTTGATAAGTAACAGTAAGACTGAATATGAGAGGTGGGGGATTATCTTAGTGACTTAGAAGAAGTCACTCTTGGCTCCTGGTAGGAGAAGTACACGCTGGCTTTGGTTCCTTTTCTCGCATCAGGGTTTTGGTGTCTCTGGGGAGCATGGCGGTGAGAGAAGAGTGAGTCTTCCTAACCCAGTCCCAGACAGGCCCACCAGCCAATAGAAGAACGACTGCAGTGTGCCTGCAGTTGGCTCTGACTTGGCTGTGGCAGCAGATGCAGAGCCCACAGGGATCCTATCAACGTCAACGTGGAACAGTGCACACTGAAGAGATTCATCTGCAACCAGGGACGGACTGTTGGTTATCACTGACATCAAATCAGAGTAAAGTAGAGGCTTTGAATTTCTGAAGAACTCAGGCTTCCCAGGAGTTGGAAGGACGTTTAAGCAGCTAACAAACCATCAGCATATGGAGCATGAGTTTCCTTGGCAACAACTTAATTAGAAAGAAAAAGTTCTTAGGTATGGTTGCCTAGAAGAGCCCTGCAGAAGGGACAGGGACAGGGAGCAGTGGCTACAGTTGTGGTCATAGCATCTCTCCTCAGTGCCTGAAGACAGAAATGTCTACTGGTCTATGGCATCAGAAAGGAAAGCACTGAGATTTTGGGGTGCTGTTGAGATGGGCACTCGGAAAGGAAACATTGGTGCTTGTTGATTGCTGATCTCTCTGTTCATGTTATTCTTTCCTGGTTCATCTCTGACATTTTGGTGGCCTTAAACAGACTATATATGGGTTGGGAATTAGTCTACAGCTTGCTTGTTTTCTTCCATAATGACTGTATTGTGTGTGTGCTCTCATCTGGACTCCCAGATTTTGAATACAAAACCCCTTCACCCCCTGTCTTCCTTGGCTACGCATTGGCTTAAATGTAAGAGCAGTCAACCCTCAGAGCAAAGAACCTGAGGAAGAGGTCTGCGTAAGTCCCCCAGGTCACAGGGTCACTGAGCATGAAGTGTGGTTCTAAATACGGAGGCATGCACTTTGACAGCCACCTTCCTTGCCTCTGTGGACCACTTCTCAGCAAGAAGAAGTCAGCTGTATGCTCTGGAGATGGAGGACCTCTCAAGAGCAGAGTCAAAGGCAAGACCTGTTTTTACTTGTCAATTGCTCTCCCCCAGTCAGTTGGCTTTCTTTCCAGTCTCTAACCTTCTTAGGCCTGCAGGAAATTGGAATGGTTTCCAAACACTTTTGAGTTTTTCATTTCTGTCCTGCAGGCATTTCTCTATCAGACTGGACACCTAAAATAGCTAAACATTTCTAAATCTTTTAGATAAAATAAAAACAGTTGAGCATGATAAAGAACAAAAAAAATACCTATCAAAGGAAGTGGAGCACACATGAAGATAGCAAGGTCATAGGAAGGACTCTGGGTCTCTCTGGAGTGAGCAAGCTCTGATGCTATTGGAAATTGAAAGCTTTTTTCTTAGTGTCATGATTTCTTTTTTCTTGTAACATCAGTTTTAAGAGGGTATAGTCTTGGGGAGGAGGATAAATGATTCTATATATATGCCAGAGAGCCAAAGCCAAAGAAAACCAACTCACAGCATTTGGTTGCTAAAGGTTCAGGGATTTGCAAACCAAACTGTATTAAATACAACTACCATGCTAAATGACAATAAACAAACAAAACCCAAAAACCTGTAATAAAGAAACATTTTAAACCAGGCACAGTGGTGCACGCCTGTAATCCCAGCACTCAGGAGGCAGAGGCAGGAGGTTCTCTGTGAGTTTGAGGCCAGCCTGGCCCTACAAAATGAGCCCAGGACAGCCACAGCTACACAGAGAAACCCTGTCTTGAGAAAACCAAACCAAACCAAACCAATCAACCAAAAAAGAAAGATTTTAAATAAAGATATTAAATACTAAAAAGTCAACACTTTCTAATTATCTTACCATATTTTATTGCTTTGTGTGCTTTATAATCATTTATAGTTTCTCCTCTTTCTTTTCTTCTTCTCCTTCTTCTTCTTCTTCCTCTTCTTTTTTGATATAGGATCTCACTATGTAACCCTGGCTTTTTGAAATTTAATATGAAGACCAGGAGGGCCTCAAATTCACAGATATCTGCCTTCCTGAGTGCTAAGAATAAAGGTGTACACTAGCGTGCCTAGCTATACCCAATTTTTTAAAAAACTTGGACAATTGCCACTAAGCAAGATGTGTTCATATATGTATAAATGTTATATACCTGTTATATGTGTATACATAATCCTATAAGTATGTAGGCTTTGAATGAGAAATTTAGCTTTATGTAATTGGGTAGGAGCATGTATAATTAGGCAATTAGGCCTGAAGTTCACAAGACAGGTAGGGGGTGATGGTGGAGAAACACACAGGTCAGATTCATGAGCTCTATGGTACTAATATAAGCTATGAAGTAGTTTGAAAACTAGCTTAAGATTATTCAGTGAGCTGAGAAAATAAGGAACTGATGCACGGAAAATATGGCCCTGCTTGGCCATGGCCCCAAAGCTGTGTATAAATGCTGTCTCATTCTCTGTAGCAGGTGGCAGGTGTTGTTTGCAAAAGAGGAGGAGGGGGAAGAGGAAGAGGAGGAGGAGGAGGAGGAGGAGGAGGAGGAGGAACAATAGCATGCCACTGATGTCCTTTTTCCATAATAACACAGATCTGAGCAATTTGACATTGTGGGTTTTGGTTGTTTGTTTTTGAAGCAGGTCTATGTTATGATTCATCACTTTCTATAGTAGATATCTCTAGTGTCATAGGGTCTGCTGGCTTTTGGCCCACACAACCAGAATCCATATGCCACATTTTGGATCTACAATCTTTCCGTTCTTGGTCAAGCCTGTCAGTTTTCTAAATTATTCAATATGTGGACAAGAGCAGGGTTCTCAGATATAGAATAAACTATTTTTCTAAAGGGAAGCTTACCAACACTGTAGTAATAATCTCTTCTTGGTGGGAATTGTAAAGATGCAACAATTTGATTTTCAGTTTGGAAAGTAAATCTTTAAACTTTTTTTTTTTGTTGAACTTTGAACATTTACTTACAATGTAGGCTTATTACTACCCTCCAGAGTATTTCTTTATATATCTTGTTTAATCGACACAATGCTTGATTGGTAGATCAGTGTAATATTTTAGAAAACATTCCTATCATTAGACCCTTTTTGACTATGTTAAGAAAGATGTAAGGTTGGTGCATGCCTATAATCCTAGCACCAGTAAGGTGGAGACAGAACCACGGCAAGTTGGAGGCAGCTTGTACTACATACACAGTGAGAATATCCCTCAAAAACAAAAGCCAGCAATGTGGTTCAATGGTACAGTGTACGCCTGGCATGGGCAATATCCTGTATTTGATTCTCAGTATCATAAAAAGAAATAGGAGGCAGAGAGCAAGGACATAGGTCTACAGTAAATGGGCATGAACACAAACTACTTATAATCCTCTTTCTTTACAGGGATGGAATAGGATGGATTTTTTTTTTATGAACAAATGGGTGGATAGCACATGCTAATTCTATTTTAGTTTGCTCAACACAACACAATTGGGTGCCTGTGCTCAAACTTTTATTCATCCATCTTTAGCTCTTGTTTTTCACCTGGGCTTTGTAAGGGTCAGATCTGTGAATTAAATGAGATATTTATAAGCAGTACGTTTTTTAAAAGCATCTTTTATCCACCTGATGTAATTGTTGTCTTGGAGGCTTACTGCTGAATAAGCTCATCCTTTCTAGCTCTTTCTGAACTCTGGCTGGCTGGTTCAACTCAGCAGTTCTGGCTCAAAACTCCTCTCCAATCTGACTGATTCAAACTGGTGTCTCTTGGTTTCTCCTGAAGTCTTTGCTTCTCAACTCTATAAACTGAACTCTACTGAACTATATGAGCTTAACTTCACTCAGTGCACTGAATTGCCTGAACTGTACTTAATTCTTTGGTATTGTCTTCTCTTCTCTTTCTACTGTACCCTTCTCTCTTCACTTAACTCTACTGTACTGCTCTTAAGTAGTTTCTCTTTCCTGTCTGTTCTCCTGAGAGTTGGATGTATCCTCCTTCTGACTCACTTTATCAAATCTTTCTCAGACTCATCATTTTGTCTGCCCTTCAGTTAGAAGCCTTCCAGCTACAGGGATAAAAGTGTGTCATTCTGAGTGGGTCACATAGATCTAGAAGATCTTTGGCTGTCACCCCATGCCAGTGCAGCCATGTTGCTGGTTTAAATTTCTCTGCAAAGTTTCCTTTTTAAAAAATCTTTAAAAGTGGAGTTATCTATTTTTCTTAGAACATGATAATTTAAACTTTTTTACTAATGTTATTGGAAGGGAGCCGTTTTTAGACAATCTGTTGAGCCTCCATCACTAAGATAGGCTTCTTTGCACAGGTGGTAGATTATGGAGTTGTTATGCACATTTTCAAATATGTTCATTGAGTGTGCACACAGCTTTCAGGAAATTGTCTCCCTGATGAGTCCATGGGTCCAGGAAAGTTGCTACAAGTTGGACCTGGGCCACACCATTTGTTGCTTAACTTAAAAGCAGTGCTGGTGGAATGGTAAAACTTTTGATAGCTAGGAACTGATATCAGGTGAAACCCCATAGCCAAGAATTTATTAGTATTTTATGGGTATTCTTTCTCTAGTTCATGCTTTCCCAGAAAATGCATAGAATACTTCCTCTTCTACTTTATTCAATAGATTATTTATTCTTTGACATTTAGTTTTTTTCAGTTTTTATGATGTCCTGAATATTAATCTTCTGCTAGGTAAAACTGGCAAAGATCTATTCACATTGTGTAGACTCTGTCTTTGTTCTTCTAATTGTTTCCTGGGCTGTACAGATTTTTTTTTTTATTTCACATGACCTCACTAGTCAATTCTTGTCATTTATCTGAAGCTATTGAATTTCTATGCAGATGGTCTTTGTCTATACCTGTATCTTGAAAATTTCCCTGGGTTTTTCTCTAGGTGTATATAAGTGTCCAGTCTTAAATTAAGTTCTTTGACCATTTTGAACTGATTTTTGTATACATCAAGAGACAGGAGTCTCATATCGGTATTCTACATGCAGAAATCCAAATTTCCTGGGCTGAAAATGTACCTTTTTACAATATATATTTTTGGCCAAAAATCAAATAGTTGCAGCTATGTAGGCTTATTACTAGGCCCTCTATTTCATTCTTTTTCATTAGTTTATGTGCATTTGTGCTAGTACAATACTGGTTTTGTTAATATGGGTCTGTGATATAATTTGACGTTGGGTACTTTTGATACTTCCAACACCTTTCTTTGCTTAAGACTGTTAAGACCATTCAGGACCTCAACTGTTAGATTTATTTTGACTATTTCTAGGTGATTTTTGTAGGAGGAATTTTTATGTGGCTATTTTCATAAGACCACTTTTGCTGTTGTCCTTCCATCTTCTGCTAGCTTCAATTCCACTATTCAGTGTTTGACAATAGACTCCTGTACAAATCCTAACACAGTATTGGTGGGTGACTCTAATATCCTGTGGCTAGATCACTCAGGCAAAACAAAGCACCAACGCAACAAGAGAGTTAAATTAGCAGTACAGATGAGGTGCATTTAACAGACATATATAGATATTCTCTCCAACAGCCATAGAATGCATATTCTTTTCAGTCATCACAAATATTTTCGGACATGAAGCCAGCCTTAACAAATACAGGGAAAGAGAAAAACTTGGTGTTTTATCAGATCATAATGGGATAAAATTAGGGTTCAGTAGCAAGAGAAGTTACAGAAAATATACAGACACTCTGAAGTTTAACAATATAGTTTTTGAATGGTCACTGTGTCACTGAAGAAATCATGAGCAAAGTTAAAACAATTATAGAATCAAATGAAAACAAAAACACAACATGTAAGAATATGCGAACTATACTGAAGATAATTCTAAGAATATAGCTTTTGGGTCAAATACTTATATTAAAAAATCAGAATGTGAGAAACGAGATCATGGAGGGGGAGACAAGATAAGAGAAGGAAATGAGTACAGCTATCAGGAAAATACAACAATATACCTAAATAATGCTAGTGAGTCAGAAGCTTTGCATACTACATAAAAGTTATTAAAGATCAGAAAGACCTCAAATGTCCTAATTACACATCTCAAAGTCAATCTCAAATTAGCAGAAAGAAAAAAAGCATAAAGATTAGAGATTAATGAAATGGAAGCTAAAAGAAAAATACAAGGGGTCAGTGAAGCAGAGTTGACTCTTAGAAAGAACATGTCAAGATTGACAAACCTGTATCCAAACTAACCAAAAGAAAGAAACGAAAACCTAAATTAACAAAATCATAGATTAAAAGACAAATGTGACAGTGCACCAGAGACCACTGAAATCCACAGGACTGCTAGGGAATATTATGGAAAACCTGTGTTCCAATATGCTGGGTATTCTAAGAGAATTACCAAAATTCTCTAAGAGAGTTACCAAAATTAATAATGTATTAATGTACCCAAGGAAGTGGAAGAAATAGAAAAACAAAATAAAATAACAACAAAGAAAGCCCGTGATCGATAGATCCAAAACAGAATTTGGAATTCTCCCAGACCTTAAAGAACTCCTTATACTCTTCCAGAGAATAAAAATTAAAAAAGCCCCAAACAATATTTCATAAGGACAAATGTGGAGCCTTGATACACAAACCAGAAAAGAGTACAAAAAAGAAAACCATACGCTCATATCTTAATCTAAATATACGCAAGGATTCCCAATATAATAGTTGAAAACTGAATCCAGTAACTTATAAAAAGGACCATTGTAGACATGGTTAGGTTGGATTCATCTCAAGGATACAAGGATGCCTAAACACACATAAACCAGGAAAGCTAATTTATCACATCAACAGAGAAAGACAAAAAGTCAGAGTCTCACCTCCATAGAGAGAAAACATCTCTGACAAAAATGCAGCCTCCCCTCATGATAGAAGCCCGAAGAACTAGAAACGTAGGGTTTATATCACATACCAATAGCTAACATACTGACTGAGTAAAGAGTGAAAGTATTTCCTTTAAAATGAAGGAAACAAGACTGTCTGCTACCACCATTCTTGTTCAGAATAGTAGAATCATTCTTAAACTATCAGAGCAATACAGCAATGGGGAGGGGAGGAGTCAAAGAGTCATTATTTGTGATATGATTCTAGTCTGTAAAGGCCTTGAAAACTCTCTCGGAAGACTTTTAGATCTTGTAATCACATTGAGCAATGCAGCAGAATCACTCACAGCTGAGTGACTCACTGAGAATCCCTCCTGTAGAGGAATGTTAATTCAGAACATGGCTGTCTGGCAAGAGATCACATCTAAAGACCTTCTATGTCTGTATGATCCAGTTGGAATACAAGCATGTCTTTGATTCAGGAGACAGAGGCAAACAGAGTTGAGTTCAAGGCCAGGCTGATATAGAGCAAGTATCAGGTAAAGAAAAGCTTAGGTCCAAGCATGGTGATACATGCCTTTAATTCCAAATGAAGGTAAAGTTAGTTTGTAGAAGAAAACGCCCATGTTTTGAAAGTGATGTCTAATTGAATGGCAGAAAAGGTGAGAAATCAGAGAAGATTTGACAGAATAGGATACAGCCAACTCTACAAGAGAGAGGAAAGTGTAGCTACTTAAGAGGCAGTTTTTTAGAGAGAGAGGAGGCAATTTTACCAGGACAGTAATAGAGAGATAGGTTGCAGAGAGAGAGAGAGAGAGAACTCAGGTAAAATGGAATGAACCAGAAAATGAGAAGAAGCCAGAAGATTAGAGCAGATTGCTGAGTTAGTTTGAGGCCAAGCAGAGCAATTCTGGACCAAGATAAAAGCCAGATTAAATAAGTCAGCTGGGAGAGGAGTTTAAGCCAGAACAGCTGAGTTGAGCCAGCCAGCCTAGAGTTCAGAAAGAACATGAATGAGTGAGCTGATTAAGAAGTAAGTCTCTATTATGAATAAGGCCGCTATAAACATGGTTGAGCATATGTCCCTGTTGTGTGGTAGAGCATTTTCTATGTATATTCCAAGGAGTGGAATAGCTGGGTCTTGAGGAAGTCCTATTCTTATTTTTCTGAGAAAGTTCCAGATAGATTTTCAAAGTGGTTGTACCAGTTTGCATTCCCATCAGCAATGAAGGAGTGTTCCTCTCTCTCTACATCCTCACCAGCATGTGGTGTCACTTGAATTTTTTGTTTTAGCCATTCTGATGGGTGTAAGATGGAATCTCAGAGTTGTTTTGATTTGCATTTCTCGGATGACTAATGACACTGAGCATTTCTTTAAGTGTTTCTCAGCCATTTGATATTCCTCTGTTGAGAATTCTCTGTTTAGTTCTGAGCCCCATTTCTTAATTGGGTTATTTGGTTTGGTGGTGTTTAGTTTCTTGAGTTCTTTATATATTTTGGGTATTAGACCTTTGTCAGATGTAGTAGCCTTACTCATAATAGCCAGAACATGGAAACAGCCTAAGTGTCTCTCAGTAGAAGAATGGATAAAAAAAACTGTGGTACATTTACACTATGGAATACTACTCAGCTATTAAAAACAAGGAAATCCCAAAATCTGTGGACAAATGGATTGAACTAGAAATGATCATAATGGGTGAGTTAACCCAGAAGCAGAAAGAGTCAAATGGTATATACTCATTTATATCTAGACACTAGCCCAAGCGGCATGTCCTATAAAAGCTTCACTTACCAGGAAAGTGGGACACAGGGGAGGACATCCTATTGGGACTTTAGGTGAGAGAAGCATGGGAGAATGGGGAAATAGAAGGATCCAGAGGGTCCTAGAAACCTACAAGAAGAACATTATGATGGACGGGTCTGGGCCCAGGAGTCCTGCTCAAACTATGACACCAGCCAAGGACAACACATGCAGTAAACTTCGAACCCCTACCCAGATCTACCCAATGGACAGGACATTCTCCATCGTTGAGTGGAGAGTGGGGTTTGACTTTCACACGTACTCTGGTGCCTCATATTTGACCACGTCCCCTGGATGGCACTCAGAGGAAGGATAGCAGGCTACCAAGAAGAGACTTGATACCCTATGAGCATATATAGAAGGAGGAGGTCCCCCTCAGTCACAGACATAGGAGAGGGGAGTAGGGGGAAAGCAGGAGGGAGGGAGGAATGGGAGGATACAAGGAATGGGCTAACAATTGAGATGTAATATGAATAAATTAATAAAATATTTAAAAAGGAAGTAAGTCTCAGAGGCTGAAAACATTCTACGCCTAGGTTAGATTGTATGGAGGCTACAAGCTTCCAGTACTAGGCCTAGGTTAGCAGAAGGAGGCAGTAAGCCTCCCAGACAACTATTGAGCCAAGAGAATAAAATTAATTTTACACCCTCTCTCTCACCTGTGGAGGGTTTCTGTGTCTGCTTTTAAGTCTCCTCAAAGAGGCAAGCTTATAGGCAATGACTTCTGGAGGGATGCAAAATCCAGGCCTTCCACCTTGATTGGGTGCAAATTTGAAAGGTCATTTAAGCTCTCAGACATAATGTGAGACGAGCTGGCTGGGGCCTCAAATAAAACAGCCTTGAGCCCATTCTTCTCTTCTGTCCAGTCTTGCTGCTGGCTTCCTTAGGGGCCAATCCATTTTTAGAGAACCAAGTCAGGATTCTATTTCATCAAGTCAATGTGGTCATCTTCCTGTTAATCAAGCTGATGTGGTCTCCTAGGCCTGTGTACTTTCAGACAGGCTCCTGAACATGAAACTCCTTATGAGCACACTGCCAAGCACAGGTGTCTGGCCCATTCGTATTTTAGCAAATAGCCTTTTAGGTAAAAAGAAGCAAATATCTTAAGAAATAGGCTATGATGTTGTTGTCTCTGCTTCTGCAAGCTCACAAATAAAAGCTAAAGGATGGATCAAATAAAGAAGTAGGTAAAAACCTTAGGATGGTTTCTTAGACTGGGACTCACATGAGAGAAAGTCTCAGGGTAAGTCTCAGCCTCTATACCAGTGGTTCTCAAACTGTGGCTTGTGACCCCTTTGGTGGTGGTGGGAGGTCGAATGACCCTTTCACAGGCATTGTCTAAGACCAACAGAAAGAACAGATATTTACATTATGCTATTTACATTACTGTAGCAAAATTACAGTTATGAAGTAACAGCGGAAGTAATTTCATGGTAGGGGGTCATCACAACACGAGGAACTGTACAAAAGGGTCACAGTTAGAAGGCTGAGAACCACTGCTCTACACCTATGGGGACTTCCTACAGCCCTGACACACTTGGGACAGCCCATTCTGCTGTCCAACTCTTCAATGAGCTCAAATTGATATTTTTAGATATTTTTAGATATTTTTAGATATTTTAAGATATTTTAGATTTTATATGTATTGCTGTTTTGCCTGTATGTGTGCCAGAAGATGATATCAGACCCTGTGGAATTCTGACTGTGAGCTACCATGTGGGCACTGAGAATCAAACCCAGGGCCTCTGGGAAAAACAGCAAGTACTCTCAACGGCTGATCCATCCCTCTAGCCCCCAGTTTGCTTGTTTGTCTCTTTGTTTGTTTTTACGACTTAAGAATTGCTTTCTCCTTTGCCACAAGAGCTTGCTTCCTCCCCGTTCAAGGTTTAATACACAGGGAATTTATTTCAGTTATCAGGTTGGAAGAATTCAAAGGCAAAGTAAATGGAAAACAATCACATTCTACCTTGAATAACACCATACCAACCTTTAACAGATTGAGAGCAGTTTTATTGGTCTACTAGTTAGCTTCAGCTCTTAACTTGACATTACCCAGAATCCCAGCGCCTATGTGTGGGGGCCCTTTCGGATTGATGTAGGAAGGGCCTGTCCACTGTGGTCAGTATCATCCCTAGGATGGGGTTTCTGGGCTGCATAAGAAAGCTAGCTGAGCACAGACGTGGGTGACGGGGTAAACCAGAAAACACCATCCCCACCCTGTGACCCCCGCATGGGTTCTGCTCACGTTGCTGGAGTTCCTGCCTGCCTGAGGTCTGACCCTGCCTTCATTCCATAACCTATAAGACGAAAAGAATCTTTTCTTCCTCAAGTTGCTTTTGGCCACAGCAACAGAAAGAAAACTAGGGAAATTAGGATATTTTAGTATAAACAGATTAAAACAAGAGCTCTGTTTCCTTTCCATTGCTTCTAGTAACCTGACAACAGTAGCCATGTCTAGAAGACCCTGTGTTTCAGGGCCAGTGGGATGGGTCAGTGGCTGGAGGTGCTTGCTGCCAAGCCTGATAACTCGAGTTCAGGATACACATCATAGAAAGAGAGAACTGACTCTCAAAAGTTGTTCTCCACCTCCACACTTAGCCTATGGTGTCTTCCCACAATAAATAAAATGTAATAATAAATTAAATAGCATTTTGGCCTATTTTCTTTTCTTTTTCCCTTCCTTCCTTCCTTCCTTCCTTCCTTCCTTCTTTTCTTGGGTTCTTGAAACAGGGTTTCCTCTATGTAGCCTTGGCTGTTCTGGACTCGCTCTGTAGACCAGGCTGGCCTTGAACTCACAGTGATCCACCTGCCTCTACCTCCCTAAGTGCTGGGATTATAGACGTGTGCCACAATGCCCGGCTTGGCCTATTTTCATGCCCCAAATTGAAGCAACGTGGTCACTTCATAAATCACTCCCATCGTAAAATAAAATTCATTTCCCAAGTGTTTCAAATTCAGAGTGTATATAGTTAATTCAACATTTCCTATATTTAAAAATTTTAGATACAATTAAAATAAATAGTATCAGGATATTCAACTAAAGTCAGTATCTCGGGCAAGCTTAAAATCTGAAAACATTGTTGATTTCAAATAAGGTTATTGTAGTGCACTCATCTAATTGTATATTTTTAGTCTTAAGTGAAAGCAAAATATTGTATGCAAAATACTTTTAATAAGCACATGAAAAAAAAATCTAAGTATTCTTTCATATTTGTTAGAGGCCAGCTAACCCAAAGGGCTGGGTGCAATGAGTTTGTTTGAGGCGCTGATATGAATGACTCCATGTGTGCATATTCACTCTGCCTTCCTTTCTTGTTTTCCCTTCATTTTCTTCTTCTCCTCAGTCTTCCCCACTACACTATACTGGTTCCGCTAAGCTAAGGGTCTGAGTGTAAGTAAAAGGCAGACAGATGGCCACCGACCTGTGTGTTCTCCTCCACAAGTTTACTGTACCCATAGGCCTCCAGTGCTCCTTTTGCTGTTGTGAAATCCTTCATTTCCTGGGTTAAGAACTCAGGAAGATGGTTGACTCTGTACTTGATATAGTACTGATTCCAAATCTTAACACTAAACTACTTATTATGTGATCTTGAGCACCTTTTATTAATGCTTCTGAAGGAGGAGGAGGTACATGTGTTGCGGGTTTTGAAATACAGACACACATACATATATATAACACACCTAGACACTAGGAACTCATTCATAATTATATTTGATCGATATGCAACAAGGACATTCTATTAGCCCAGAATTGATACCAGCAAAGGGTTCATTTTCCTCCCATATTTATTGAAGGAATGAAGAAATGAAGGAACTAAAGGTTCTTAAAGTTATCAACAAGTTCTGGGGAAAGGTAGTCTGTATAGAAATGCCCCAAGAAGTTAATTCTGACTTCAAGTAAACCCTAGAAGGACAAAAAGAAAATATTTAATCTGTCCCGCCTATTAAACAGGAAATCAAAAATAACATTTCTAAAAAAGGAAGGAGAAGAGTTGAAAAGCGGGACTCTAAAAGAGATAAAATGTTAGAAACAAGAGAACATGGCATGCACCTACAGACAATAATGTTTAAAACTCAAACACTCTGTTCTGGTCAAAAATTTGAAAGCCACAGAGGAATCTCATCACTTCCTCCGGCGTGTCGTATTAGGAAGTTACTGAGCCAAGTCTGGAAGTAGCTCTCCCAGGCTCAGCAATTAAACAGTAAGGACCTTTCTGATTTTTGCCTTGCTCAGTTAAAAAAAAATATCTATACTTGTGAACAAAACGATTCTCTTCTGAAATAGCTGAGTGATCAGAAAAAGCAGTTAATGCATCCCAAAGATGTGTGTGTGTGTGTGTGTGTGTGTGTGTGTGTGTGTGTGTGTGTGTGACTGTGGAGTGTATATGAGTGGTGTCTGAGTATGTGAATGTGAGTGGTGTGTGTGTGTGAGTGTGTGTGAGTGGTGTGTGTGTGGGTATGTGTGAATGTGTGAGTACGTGTGAGTGGTATGTGTGTGATCAAATGTGAATGGTGTGTGTGTAAGTGGTGTGTATGCACATGTGTGGGTGCATGCATGTGTGTGTGTGTGATGTGTATGTGAGTGGTGTGTGTGTGTGTGCATGCATGCATGGTGTGCATGTGTGTGAGTGTGTGTGTGTGTGTGTATGTGACTGTGGAGTGTATATGAGTGGTATGTGTGTGAGTGGTATGTATGTGAGTGAGTGTGAGTGGTGTGTGTGTGTGCATTTGTGAATGTGTGAGTGCGTGTGAGTGGTATGTGTGTGAGTGGTATGTGTGTGAGTGAGTGTGAATGGTGTGTGTGTGAGTGGCGTGTGTGCACGTGTGTGGGTGCATGCATATGTGTGTGAGTGATGTGTATGTGAGTGGTGTGTGTGTGTGTGCATGCATGCATGGTGTGCATTGTGTGTGAGTGTGTGTGTGACTGTGGAGTGTATATGAGTGGGGTGTGTGTGTGTGAATGTGAGTGGTGTGTGTGTATGAGTGTGTGTGAGTGGTGTGTGTGTGAGTATGTGTGAATGTGTGAGTGTGTGTAAGTGGTATGTGTGTGAGTGAGTGTGAATGGTGTGTGTGTGTGTGTGAGTGGTGTGTGTGCGCATATGTGGGTGCATTCATATGTGTGGGTGTTGATTTATGTTGTATGTGAAGTGGTGTGTGTGTGTGCATGCATGCATGGTGTGCATGTGTGTGAGTGTGTGTGTGACTGTGGAGTGTATATGAGTGGGGTGTGTGTGTGTGAATGTGAGTGGTGTGTGTGTATGAGTGTGTGTGAGTGGTGTGTGTGTGAGTATTGTGAATATGTGAGTATGTGTAAGTGGTATGTGTGTGAGTGGTATGTGTGTGAGTGAGTGTGAATGGTGTGTGTGTGTGAGTGGTGTGTGTGCACATATGTGGGTGCATTCATATGTGTGGGTGTGTGTGAGTGATGTGTATGTAAGTGGTGTGTGTGTGTGTGTGTGTGTGTGGTACATGCATGGTGTGCATGTGTGTGACTGTGTGTGTGTCTGTGTAAGCTTGTGTGGAGATGGCTGGGGAAGTCAGAAGAGGGCATTGGATCCTCTGGAATTGGAGTTGTAAGCATTGTGAGCTGTCCAGTGTGGGCACCAGAAACTGAACTTGAGTCCCCTGGAAGAGCAGCAAGTACCCTTAACTGCTGGCCTATCTCTCCAGCCCAACATTGTTTTATTCAATTGGCTTTCACTTTATGAATTTAGTAGATTGATAAGCACCTCTAGTTGCCTTTGTAGAATATGAGCCCTATAGATTTCTGAGGGCTAGTGTCTTGTATTTTATTCTGTACCACAGCACCCACTTTGAATTATAACCTTGGATGTTCTAGGTCATGCCAGTTGTATTCATTACTGTAATTATATAACTCAAATATTTGTGCAAATCAATAAAGTACGGATGGGTCAGACAATAGGTATTTACTTATATGGAAATGAAATGTTTCAGAATGACTTTTGAAAGGAACAGCTTAAAAATGATGTCACATTACACTCATCAAGGTATTTGGAAAATACTGTAACCATGGTGATTTTGGGGGATTTAACATGTGTTTTACTTCATTAAAGTATTTAAATACTTTAAAAAGAAACCCTGAAACTGGAAATCTTAGTCAAAACAACCCATATGGCTTATGTGAGAAGGGTAGGTGAAATGCCTGCCAGGCATGCATTCTCAAGGAAAGTGTTTGTTTGTTTCGTTTGCTTGTCTTACATGAGAGCATTGGGGCTTCCGTGCATATGTATTCATGAGAACATAAAAACTCATTTGCTTTAGAAAGTGAAAAAAATCACCTCTTTTGCTTCCAACTTTCCCAAAAGTTTGTTTGGATGATTTCTCTGAAGATGGGCTGGGACTCTGACTGGTTAGGACTCTCTGATAGCTATACTTGAGAATTACACATGAAGACACAGGGTGGCCAGGGCATTTTCTGTGTTGGCAATTTTTACAATGTACAACCTTTCCACAGGATTACAATAGAATGTGTTAGTTATTTCCTGGATTATTTGTGGATTCTAAGGCCTTTTCACCACACATGTAACTAATTTATCCCCGTTTTGCCAGCAGTTGAGTTGTGATTAGCTGACTTTAAGAGCGATGCACTGGGCCTCTGCTTGCTTTGCTTGCTTTGGAACATGGTAGGCGTATGCTCTGCCTGTGTAAGAAGGGAGTCCCCTAGAGACCACCTCCTAAGCTGCCACTGAACCTCAAAATGCTTGCAGGCTGATTTAGTGTGTGTGTGTATGTGTGTGTGTGTGTGTGTGTGTGTGTGTGTGTGTGTGTGTGTGTGTGGAATTTTCACCTGGGTATCTCATTAAAGAACAGATAGCATTTCCAATACAGGGGAGAATCCTTAGGACACCCATTGGCTTTTGGCAGCCTGTCACATGTTACATGCAGTTCGGAAGGTTAATAGGAAGCATGTGGGTGCCATTTGCGCTGAAAATCAAGACATTCCGTTAGTAAATGCACCACAATACATACTTAACCAATTATAGTATTACTAGAAAAGCTGACTTCCGGAAGGAGGCTACCTCACAGATTTTACTGCCAAATCTGTGGTGGGGCAGTACCAAACCTGGTGTGTCTGCAGCAGGGTTTAACTCCCAGGTCACCAGGCTAGGCACAGATTTAACAAGTGTCAATGAATTCCCACATGGCCCAAACTCAGTCACTGAAAAAAGTTTGTGTGCCAGAAAAACTGGCATAATGTAGTATTTTATCCTATTACCTTTTTTTCCTCCAAAAAAAGAAAAATGCTATCAGATTTTTGCTTAACTGTGAGGGACTGCATTGACCTGGCATGCAACTGGTTCTTACATGTTTCTAGTCTCTTCTTTTTGTATTTGTGCCAGAGGACAATGTGCTATTAAATGCCTTCATTAAAAGATGCCCTGCAAATATTTCTAATTATTTCTACAAAATTTTCTTTTCAGAAAGAAGCAATTTAGAAGTGTCAACGCCAGGAGCCTCTTTACACTCTTTCAGGACTTGGGGGGGGGGGCAGGGTGCTACTGTAGTAAAGTGAATATTGAACTGAGAAGCTAAAATTAGAAGCTGCAAAATCATCTTTCAGAGACTTAAGGTTACCTAGGAATAAATGGCTTTGCCAGGTGGCAATAAAATGGAAAGTATTTTGGGTGCCACCTCCAAATATAAGGGTGCTGGGCTGACAGGCATGCAATGGCATCACCATCACTAAGTAGCCAACACAAAAGACTATGCCTTAGCCACAGCAAGTGAGGGCTGTTACTGAGGACGTACTAGAAGGTAGAGTTTGCTCTTTGATCTATTAGCATACTACACACACTCTGTAAATGCATGACATCACACTGAAGTGGCCAGCAGTTCTGCCTAGGGTCTAAGAACTATGGACTCTGCTCAGTTGATCTCCCTGGGAGGCCTTCTCTGTTCTGGAAGGAGCTAAACAGGGGAGTGGATCTGGGGGAGAGGGGAATGGAGGGACTTAGAGGAAAGGGGATTGAGGAAACTGCGGTAGAGAGAAGGATTAGTAAAAATTAAATATATATATATATTTGGACTCTGAAGACAAATTATTGATACTTGAGAGGCTTTCTGCTTCTGACACCTGTAATTGTTGTGTGCTTCAGTTTTCTTAACTGTAAAATGGGTAGAAGAATTCCGTGTACACACTGTGCATTGCAGGTGGAAGTGAGGAGTCCAGACTCAATTAAAGTGCATAGGGTGAGCCTGATATGGACCATGTGCTTAATGCCTATTAGTCACTATCTGCGTTTGTTGCATCCCTGTGCTGGAACCTGGCTGTGAGGTCTTTCAGGCCAGTGGCCCCACAGCGTCCTTTATATTCACTGGAAATTGTGTGTGCACTAAGAAGTTTTGCTTTTAATTGGAGAAGCCTCCTGTGTGCTGTGTTTTGTCTGCCGCCTTGGCATTTGGTGGTAAGTGTGCTGTGGTAGGGATTAGCAGGTCAGAGGGATGGCAGAAGCGGGCTGACAGCTTGATGCCCACACTGAAAAGTTTTCTGTCTTCCTCCTCTGCATGCCTGCTGTGAGGCACAGAGTGCATAAAGGGAGGACAGTGGCCTCTGGGTTGAGATCAAATGCACGGGAATGTGTGAGGTAATGTGAGAAAGAGAATGGAGAGATTTGGCTGTTAAAAACCTGCAAGAGAATTTTAGGGACATTAAAGCTATTGATTTCTAATCTAGCCCTGGGGACCAATTAATCTTGCAGAGAATTCCCAGGAAGTTTGGGGTTAACCGATCCTCATGGAGATCAGACAAAGAGAGTCAGAGTTCTAAGGAAGTTCCTCTGGGGCATGTTTCACAGTCCCCCATACTTCTGTAGCCTTTATATTAACCGATCTTCTATTCCGCCATTATTATGTTGAACATAATTATGATAATGACCATCATGACTGACACTGTGGGATTATGACTTATTCATCTGTACATTTCCAGCGCACACATAATACTTTGTAAAGAATGGGTATATGATGAAAGCTTGAAAGAGGAATATAACAATACAGAGAAGAGAGAATAAAAAAGAAAAGGAGAGGGGGAAGGGAAGGGAGACATAGGAGGAGAAAGGAGAAGAGCGATGAGAAGAGAAGCAAACGGGGATGTAGAAAAGGAAAGAGGATGGACAGATGAAGGAAACAGGTACAGACGAGGACGGCAGGGGCATCTAGACCAGCACTTACTTTCAGAGTTGTGGCCAATGCCAGAAAGGTCTTAAAGATTCCTACAAAGGGGATATAATCTTTACCCAAAGCATGTCCCAAAGTAACAGAACTATTTGATGCTGGGAAACCCACAGCTCAATTCCGTCTAACCACTCTGATGGAAAGCTGAGCTTTCAGAGTATAATGCATGCTAAAGAGGAGACATCTGATGGGATTTAGACAGCACGTGGATTTAGGAAGCCATGTTTGCTAGTTGGGAAGAAAAAAAAATGTTGAAAGTCTCCAACATTTGCAAACAGTATCATAAAAATGTCATTGTATTACTCATTGCATGCTTCTGAAGCCCAAATGAAAACTTTTCATCTATTTCTAACTCTCTGGTAGATTATAAAAAAAAAAAAACCTTGCACTTTTGCTAAACCAGAGCACCTTCCACACTTTTCTTAGTCTCTTGAGGTCGGTGAGTTGCTTATTGTTCAGCAGTTTGCTCGCCAGAAGGACACACTCTAATGAGACTTTGGAAGCTAAATGTGAAAAATCTCATGAATTTGGATGCGAATGTGCTCTCTGCTTTTTGAAGACAAGTTGAGTCCAATTCCAGGACTGGCTCAGCGCTCTAGGCCACTCTCATTCACGTTCCTAGTGTCTTAGCTCAGCTTATAACATGCTGGCAGCCGCCACTCTCCAGTGCTGTTGCTGCCAGCAGAGAAACTCACATGACAAAAGAGGTTTGACAGTGTTACATATCTGCTAGAGATAAAATGTGAGTGGGGAAGAACCCAACTTCTTCCTAAGTGTTAATATAAATGTGATGCGAAGATGCTATTGACAAAGGAAGCTGTAGCACTTATGTCTGTTAAACATTGGGGCAGTGCAGATATCTACTTTACTCTTGTGTTCTTTCTAGGTTGTCTGAGCAACCGTGAAAGAGCTCAACAACATGAAAACATTCATAGATACACACTTGACATATACTAAGAGATATTTTGAACACAAAAATATACTTGAGCCAGGCGTGGTGGTGCACGCTTTTAATGCCAGCACCCAGGACACAGAGGCAGGTGGATTGCTGTGAGTCTGAGGCCAGCCTGGTCTACAAAGTGAGTCCAAAACAGCCAAGGCTACACAGAGAAACCCTGTCTTGAAAATCAAAAACAAAACAAAACTATATAGCTATAGATATTTGAATAAAACTCTTAGTAGAATGCTTGATTCTCTCCAGGTTGTGAACGCAAACACACACGTTAAAGCGCCCCTTTGCTTTTTTGAAGGTGAGCATCACATCCAGGATCTCATGTTTGCCAGGCAAACACCCTCCTGTTGAGCGACACCCGACTCTTCTTTCCTAAGTAGAAACCTCCCACTTTTCTATCCATGTCGCTCATAGCTATGTGCTATGGCAGTGGCATGTGGTTATTCCCCATACCCCTACAGTGCCTGACACTGCTGCTTACCTTCTCTTTACAACTAACTGTTCCTTCCAGAATCTTTTGTTGAGCTGGATTAAAGGTCATAAATTCCTTAAATGTGTTTTTAATATGGAAAACTTTCCTTTCTCTTTTGATTATGACTGATAGTTTTGCTGGGTATAGTAGTCTGGGCTGGCATCTGTGGTCTTTCATAACTTGTAGAACACGGATCCCATTCCTTCTGCCTTTCATGGATATCATTGCAAACTCTGCTGTTATTCTGATGAGTTTGCTTTTGTACACAAATTGTTCTTTCTCTCTTACTGCTTACAAAATCCTTCCTTTCTTCTGTGCATGAGTGTTTTGACTATTGCGTGATGTGAAGTTTCTTATATGGTCCTGTCTGTTTGCTGTTATATTTGTCTAATATCTTGGTAGGATTCTCTTTCCTTAGACTAGGGAAGATTGTTTTTCTATGACTTTGATGAAGATGTTTTCTAGGCCTTTGACCTGAGCCTTTGCTCCATCTTCTGTGCCTATTCATATGTTTTGCTTTTTTATAGTGTCCCAGAATTCCTGCATATTTAATTTTCAGATTATCTTTTTTTTGGGGGATTTGATATTTTCTTAGAGTAATCCAATTCCTCTATTATGTTTTCTGGACATTTTCTATTTTACTTAATCTAAGCTATTGGTGAGGACTTCTGAACTTTTTTGTTTGAATGTCTAAATTTTTCATTCATTTCTAGTTTTATTTCATTTTTACTTTCTCAGAGATTTTTATGTATTTATTAAATTCTGTTTTCATATATTGAATTGTTTTTTTATTATTTCATTATGTCATGGATATGTTTGTGTCTTCAAGGTCTTCATTTCAGCATTTATTCATATCTTCTTTGAGTTCTATGATCACATTTATTATTTGTAGTTATTATTAAATATATTTTAATTAAAAGGTAATTTCATTACTCCTTTTCCCTTTCCTCTTTCCCATGTCTCTTCCCTTAAGCCTTTCCTAGGTTCCCCACACACCCTCAAGAGTGGCCTCTTCATCTTTGGTTATTATTGCCACACAGACACACATCTATATATGTAAACATATATAGCTATAACTTGCTAAGCATATTCTTGTTGTTTATATGTATATGATTATAGGGCTCGCCCCTTTGTATTGGAGAACCAAAGAGGGGACTCATCTCTGGGAGAGGCAAATTCTTCCTATTGCAACAGTCATTGCTTGCCTGTGTCCCTTTGTTTATGGACTGGACACTAAGAATTTCCTCTATTTGTGCTTGTGGACACTGTAAGAAGTTCCTCTATTTGTCTATTGATATTATTCAGGTCTTGTTTAGGGATCTATTACTAGAGACACTATTTCACAAACTTCCTCATCATTTGGCATTTCCAGTCTTTCTGTCACCTTTTCATGTTGTCCCGTGGGACTTAGTTATGGGGGTGATGTTGTAGCCCCACAATCTGTTAATCTTTGCACTACATCCAGTTGTAGTTTTCTGTGATAATCTGCACGTGATGTAAAGAGAAGCTTCTTTGATAAGCAAAGAGAGCTATGCTTATCTGGGAGCATAAGAACACATTTTAGAATATAGTTAGGAATTATGCTCAACTACTGACTTGGCAGTAGTAGGTTCTCTGCTAAGGTCCATGACCTCGTTTGTAACAGGTAGTTGGCTAGGTTTCCTCTCCATTCAGGGGTGCTTAAGCACAATTAGACAGCTATTGGTGCCTGGTCTACAAACAGAATCCAGGACAGGCAGGGCTCTGTTACACAGAGAAACCCCGTCTTGAAAAAACAAACAAACAAACAAGACAGCTGTTGGTTATCACCAGAATATGAATGCCACTGCTGTATCTTAGCGATACCTTACCATGGGGGTCATTGTTGGGGTTCATAGGAATCACAGGTGGCTAGGACTGTTGATTGTATCCTTCTCTTGGCAACTTTAACATTACTTTCTAATACTATGGAAGGTAGACCACTTGAAGGAGACTTTCAGGTTATCTGAGTCCTGTGCCCCAAGTGTGTGATGCCTTTAGGAATATGGACTTATCTTCAACCTTTTAGAGGCTACCAGGGGCAGCAGCAATAGCCTGTAATGTTTTAGAAGTCCTTCAAACTGCCCCAAAGAACAATCTGAAGTGAGGTTCTTTATGTTTAGTACTGGGATTTTTGTTTTGTTTTGTTTTTTGAGACGGTTTCTCTGTGTAGCCTTGGCTGTCCTGGACTTACTTTGTAGACCAGACTGGCCTCAAACTCACAGAGATCCACCTGCCTCTGTTGGGATTACAGGTGTGCATCACTGCACCCAGTTTAGTTCTGGGATTTTATTAAGACAGTCCATAGCTCTATTGGAAAGCACTGTCAGCCCAAGAGCCAAAATTGTGTGTGTGTGTGTGTGTGTGTGTGTGTGTGTGTGTGTGTGTATTTAACTTTAGGTCTTCTAACACTGTTCTACCTGTCTGTTTTGGGTCAATTAAAAAAATAACTACTGTTGCTTTATAACATATCTTGAAATATGGGGTATTGATTTCTGTAGTCTTTTTTATCCTAAGGATGACTTTGGCTCTCTGGAGTCTGGTTCCATATGAAATTTAGGACTTTTTTTCTATTTCTAGGTGGAATGTTGTGGGTATTTGGATTGAGATCACATTGACTCTGTAATTTGTATTTGATATGATGGTTCTTTTGGCAATACTAATTCTTCTGATCTATGATAATAGCATGTCTTTCTATTTTCTTTTTTTTTTTTTTTTTTTTTTTTTTGGTTTTTTGAGACAGAGTTTCTCTGTGTAGTCTTGGCTGTCCTGGACTCGCTTTGTAGACCAGGCTGGCCTCGAACTCACAGCGATCCGCCTGCCTCTGCCTCCCGAGTGCTGGGATTAAAGGCGTGCGCCACCACGCCCGGCTCTGTCTTTCTATTTTCTAGTTTTTTTTTTTTTCTTGATCTTTCTCGAGAGATTTGAATATAGAGGTCTTTTATATCCTTAGATTTTTTCCAAGTTAGTTCATTGTCTTGGATGCTTTTGTAAACAGGACTGTGTCCATAATCTCTTTCTCAGTGTGTTTGGTGGTATATAGACAGGCTGCTGAATTTTTTTAATTGAGTTTGTATACTCTTAGTGTGCTGAAGTTGTTGGCCATTTCTAGAAGTTTTCTGGAAGAATTTTGGGCATCTTTTATGTATGATATTATATCATCTACAAGTAGGAATAATTTGACTTTTACTTATCTTATTTGTATTGCTTTAATTTCCTCCTTGCTTTATTGCTCCAGCTAGTGATTTGAGTATTGTATTGAAAAAGAATAAAGATATAGGTAGCCCTGCCTTACTTATTATTTTAATTGAGTTCCCTGAGATTTTCTTCATTTAAGATGATGTTTGCTGTGGGTTAGCTTTGTACAACCTTTATTACCTATATTCCCTCAAGTCAACTCTCTCTAGGACTTTTATCATGAAAGCATGTTAGATTTGTAAAAAGTATTTTCTGCATATCTTGAATAATCATGTAATTTTTGCTTTTAGGTCCATTTATATACCTTATTATATTTATTGACTCATGTACATTGTACCAGTCCTGCATTTCAGGATAAAACCAATTTGATTATAGTGGATAATCTTTTTGGTATATACATCAGGGTTTTTAGTCTAGTCTTTTTTTTTTTTTTTTTTTTTGAGTGTATATTTAACTGATTTTTTTGTGGTAGAGTAATACTGGCTTTATAGAATGAGTTTATGAGTGATTCTTCTATTTCTATTTTTTTTGAATAATTTAAGAAGGGCTGGTTACAGTTATTTGAAAAAATTCTGTTGTGAACACATCTGGGCCTGGGATGTTTTTTAAAGAGAATTTTTATTTTTATTTCAATCTCTCAATTTTTTATGAATTTCTTTAGGTTATTAAACTCATCTTAGTTTGAGTTTGGTTCTTTGGATGAATTGAGAAATTTGTTGATTTCTTTTAGACTTGTAAATGTAATGGAGCATAGGTTTTTAAAGTATCCTTATAATATTTTTAATTTCTTTGGTGTTTATTATAATGTTTCCATTTTTGTTATTGGTTCTGTTAATTTGAGTCATGTCTTTTTTTTTTTTTTTTTTTTTTTTTATTAATTGGGCTAAGTCCTGTCAATCTTGTTTGTCTTTCAAATAAACCAGAGCATAGATTCTATTTGTTAATTTCTGCTTTGAGTTTTATTTCTTGTCAGCTATTGGGTTTGGGTTTGGTTTGTTCTTATTTTTCTGAATCTTGAGTTATATCATAATGTCATTGAATTGTGCTCTTCTTGATCTTTTAAAATATAGACACCAAGACCATAAATTTCCTCTTAGCACTGCTTCTACTGTGTCAAAGAGTTTTTGTTGTGTTGTGTTTCCCTTTTCACTTAGTGACAGGAACTTTTAAAATTTTTTTCTGAATTCTTCTTTCACCCATCCACCATTCATTCAATAGTGAGGTGTGAAATGCACATGTGTTCATGCACTCACTAGAGATTTGTTTGCTGTTGATTTTAAGATTCATTTCACAATGACAAGATAGGATGCATCAAATTATTTCATTTCTAATACATTTATTATGTGTTTTTTTATGTTCCAGGATATTGCATTTTAGGGCAGCTACAGAAGGTTGCTACATACAAAGCATATCCTTTTGTGTTTGGGTTGAATATTCCTGTTAGATGCATTTGATATAAGATGTCATTTAGTTCTGAAGCCTCTCTATTTATTTGGCCCAGATGACCTAACTTTGAAGAAATTGGAGCATTCAAATCACTTATTGGGCCGGCATTAATCTGTATCTTTAACTGCAGTAGTATGTGTTTTATGATATCGACTGCAACAAAATTAGGTGAATATTTATGTTTGGCATTATAATATTTTCTTGATTAATTGTTCCCCTGATTAAAATAAAGTGTCCTTCCTGAAAGGGAGTGAAAGAATTAAGAAAAAAGTGTTTTCTGGCTAGTTTTAATTTGAAGTCTGTTTTGTCAGATGTTAAGAAGGTAACGCCTGCTTACTTCCTGATCTTATTTGCTTGGAATACTTTTTTTTTTTAATCTTTTTCCTCTATCTTTTTCCTTTAAAATGGTGCCAATCATTAAAGCTGAGATGAGTTTCTTGTAGACAACAATTAGATATATTTTGTTCCTTAATCCACTCAGCTAGTCTGTGTCTTTTGGTTGGAGAGGTGGTTTATAGATTGCAGTCAGTTCGATGTTTTGCTAGTTTTTGCCCTTAGTTGTGCTTCATGCACCACTGATTGTAGCTTCATTATTTTCCTAGAGTCTCTTGATTGTGCTTAATCTTCACTTTGATTAGTTCAAAGATTTGCTTCCCGTATGCTCTGTAGTGTTGTTAAGTTGGATATGAAGTTTTTTAGGCTAATTTTATCACTGGAAGTTTTTATTTTTCCTTCCACTATGGCAGATAGTTTTTCTGGGTATAGAAGTCCTGCTTGGTGCTGGGCATGGTGGCTCACGCCTTTAATCCCAGCACTTGGGAGGCAGAGGCAAGTGGATCTCTGTGAGTTTGAGGCCAGCCTGGTCTACAAAGTGAGTTCAGGACAACCAAGATAACACAGAAAAACCCTGTCTCAAAACAAAAACAAAAACAAAAACAAAAACAAAAACAAAAAAATTAAACAAAAAAAAAGTCCTGCTTGACAATCATAGTTTACTAGAATTTGGAGGGCATTGCTCCAGGCAATTCAGGCTTTGAAAGTTTCCATTGAGGAATCAGGTCATTATGATGCAGTTTTCTTTATATGTGACCTGCTGTTTTTAATATTTTTTTTGGTTCTGTATATTTAGTGCTTTAGTTATGTTACGCCATAGGGAGTTCCTTTTATGGTCTTGTCTATTTGTTGTTCTGTGTGCTTCTTGTATCTGTATGAATATTTCCTAATTTGGGAAAAGTTTTCTTCTATGATCTTGTTCAATATCTGATTGATGCCATTGACCTAGGATTTTTCTCTCTCATTTATGCCTATAATTAAAAGATTTGGTCTTTGCATGATGTCCCACCTTTCCTGCATGTTGCTTTTCTGTGCTTTTTATAATTATTGCTTTGCTTGTCTAATTTCTCCTATCCTAATACAGTCTCTTTTACTTGGTCCATTCCCCTTGTAAGGCTTTCTCTTGAGTTTTCTAGTTGGGTTATTGAGTTTTTCGTTTCAGCCTCAATTCTCTGTCATTTTTTTTTATCTCTTTACTGAATTATTTCAAATACTGAATCATCTTTATCACTTTGTTCAGTTGTATCTTTTTATTTTCTTTACAGCAATCAGGTGTTTGTTAATATCTTTTTGAAATCACATGATGCATTTGTTTGTGTCTTCTCTAAACTCCTAGAATTCTTTGACAAAATTTACAATTGCTCTTTTTAAATTCTGTGTCTTGAGGGTCATCTAAGTAATTCTTATTAGAGAACATTTTTATAGGACTAGTGGGTTTGGGGAGAGTCACAATGTCTTGGCCATTCGTATTGGTTTTGATTTTGAGATGTTTGACCTGGCAATCTGGACTTCTCTATCTTTGTGTGTCTGATGTGTTTGGGTGTGTGCTGTGTGTTTCTGCACTGGCATGCCTTATATTGGACCAGTGCAGTAGCTGCATGACTGGATCTAGGCCAGATAAAGCTAGTGTATGAACTATTTATTTGAACCAGGCAAACATGACTCCAGAGCCACTGGCCTGGAGCTTGGCCAGTAGGTGTGGATATGACAATGAGCAGTGGGAAGCATGGGAAAGGGAGAAGCAACTCATACCACCAGGTAAAGAAGACTCATGAAGAAATCAGTTTCTAGGGCCTCACTTTAGGTCCAGTTTTGTGGGTATGGAAATAGTGGCAGACACAGGGAAGAATGGGACAGGGAAGAAATTTCTTTCTATGCAAAAAAACCCATTTGTGAACAGAGTAGGTTAGTGGGCTGCATGTCTGGAGCTGGGCCTAAGGGAGTAAAGAGAACGTCCGGCACAGGGAAGGATGGGTTTTATTACTACTTAGGGGATCTTCTTTGTCACCTAAGTTGCTTTTCCTTTGGGACATTACTATGGGGATGCTAATTTTTGGTGGAGGACTGTTTGGATGATTTGCGTTTGTCTATTTGTGATGGGATAACATCTGGAATTAAGTAGTTGGTTCTGCTTCTTGGTATAGACATTTTGTCTCTCTATTGTTTATAATTGATGTTTAAAGTACTGTTTCTTTTACCTTGTCCGGTGATTGACCAGCTGTATGGGGCTTAGGGTTCTGTCTTTGGGCAAGTCAGTGTTGCAGGTTTCAGGAGAAGCCCTGGCTCATTTCAGGTAAAGTGAGGTTCTACAGGCCAGGATCAGATCTTCTCTGCAGGAGTCTGGGCTGGGAGTGCTCAGGACTTTCTCTTGGGCAATCTGTTCTTGTGGAGGTAATGGTATAAGTCCTGCATCTCTACATAGAAAGGAGGGGGTAAGCAGGTGATGGATATATGGCCTTTAGATAAGTCTCAGGAGTAGGTAGTGTTGTTGGTATGGGACAAATGTCCTTCCTTGGAGAGGGGTGGTCCTTGAGATTAGGGATAGGTATAGTTGATAGGCAAGTCTGATATCTGTCTAGAGATGAGACCAACTATATGTAGCAGGGATTGGTAGAATTAGAGAGTATGTCTAGAGTCTCAGCCTAGGGATGGGACCAAGCAACTGCTCTCAGCAAGGTGGGTGGGGCTAGCACTGTGAATTGGAGCTCTCTACCTGAAGGACGAAGGCAAATACAAATACAAGCATTGGCTGTGTTAGCTTTTAAATTATGTGTCTCTGAAGTATTGCATGATCATCTAGAGGGTTGGGTAAGAGCGATCTTCAGTTGATGATTTCAGTTGTAGATTTCATATATGGCTATGCTTCCTTCATATCCTTTCCTCATTCTACCCCCCAAGTATGGGTGGAAGAAACAAAGGCGTGGTATTAATAGTGTTTAAAAAGCAGTGCCTCATCTCACAAGACTAGAGTCCACACACACTGTCCATTGGTGGCCTCTCCTCTTTTTCTTCATGCTTTCCCCACTTCTTTCTTCTTACCTCCGTCATGTACAAAGCCCCTCACATATGGCTTGGCCCTTGCATTCAGGTTTCTTACATGCCACCTTATACAGACTCCACTTGTTAGGATGTCATGTCATGTTTGTCTGCTTGCATCTCTTCCTTCCTCAAAGTGTGAGATACCCCTTCACTGAGATCACACCTCTTCTAGGAATAACTATAAATTTAAGGGCTTTAGAAATTTAACCATCAATGTGCACGTGCACACACACACACACACACACACACACACACACACACTTTCCAGTAATTGTGTTATGTTTAAGTACAAAGGGCATAGATAAGTCCATTCCCCTGACTTACTCATGCCAAGGCTCAGCCCCCACTCCTAATCTCATCTCAATCTCTGAGACTCTGTTAAATTTGGTCTATCAGGGAAAGGGGGAAATTTTAACTAGACATATTAGGTATTTTATGATCAATAATAAAGATATAAGACAGTAAGATACCAGATATTAGATTATATGAGATTCATAAAATGAGCATGGGGGGAGAAGGAAAGGGGAGAGGGGTACCCCAGGGAGAGACAGAGACAGAGGAAAAGAAGGGGAAAGGGGGAGAGAGAGAGGGCATAAAGTAGAGACAGAACCATGAGGAGGATTTGTCCTTTTATTGGCCCTGGGCAGGGCCACGCCCCATGTTGGATAAGCAATGGCATCACAGATAGGCAGGCTGAAGCAGAACCCTAACCTTTTCCCATAATTAAAAAATGAGCAATGTTGGATTGTTTTTATATAAGGTAGGTTAAAGTACCTAAGTGTAGGTAAGGGAGAAAAGAGAGGAAAAAAGCAATAACAAAATGTCCAGATTATATCCTGAAAGGGAAGGGAAAGTTCTGCCCTGAAAGTTCAAGGTAGGGGGCAGGCTATGTCAGCCATGTCCTGCAGCAGACAGGGACCAAGGAGTGCTGAGGAAACCTGGAGCTGTTTGTCCCAGGCCTGGAGCATGCCATTTCAACCTTTTGCAAATGGATAAGGGGCAAAGTAATCACCATAACTACTTCCTGATGACAGTAGGGTGGTCATAAGGGCTTTAAAAGGCTGAATGTTGGCCAGGTTCTGGAAAGACAGGCTGTTGATTTGCTGTCCAAGGTCTGAGAACACCTGCAGCTGTGAGGGGCAATGCAGGTCCAGCTAGGAGGAACAATGCGGGTTCAGCTGGCATGATTTCTGAGGTTGAACAGGAGCACTTGTGGGTAACTGCTTTGATGGTGTCCCAGATGCAGGAAGTCTGGAAAGATACTGGAACATATGTGTGGGCAGAAGACAGAGTTAGTAGGTTAGGGAGAAAATTCACTTTAGGTGTACATGTGAAACTCTTGGGAGAGCAAAGAGAAAAGGCAAAAGACAATGCATAAAAAATTTGGTAGAGAGAGAGAGAAAAAAAAAGGTTTGAACATGGGGAACTTCCATTTTACCCTAGGAAAGATTTGAACATGGGAGAGCAAAGAAAAAGTTCGGATATATGGAGCTTCAGTCCATTTTACCTGATTGCTGACAGTAATTAAAATGGTTTAGTTTTGGGTTTGTCCAAGTTTGATTGCAGAGGCATGTAAGCTTAGAAGCCCTTAATGTGGGTGTAAGGATTTGACATCTCAAAGGCATGCTAGGAGGAACAGGTGTCTGGACATTTTCCATGGGGAAGTGAGGTCAGTGACCCATTAGGGCATCCCCAAAAATGGATAGTGACCCAAGGGGCAGGTACAGACTGGTCAGTAGCTCATCATCCCTGACCATCGACCGAGGGTGCAGCTCGACCACAGATGAGCTGGCCCCAGACATGTAGCCACTGGGGTTTGGACAACAGCTGCAGTGGCAAAGACAGCCATGGGAGAGAAGCTACATCTGAAAACTCACCCAATAGGAAAGGTCCTAGTTGTAGGTCACTGAGAAGGACTGGGTTTGGGTACTTCCACTCCCCATGAACCAGAGAGGTGTCAATGGTCTCTCAGACAATGGGCAGCATTTACACAAAGAGGAAGGAGGGAATTTAGCTGGTACTGGGTGCAGAAAGGTGGCAATCAGGTAGTTAAATGAGGGGAGTCCCAAAACCAATGAAAAGGGGGAAGAAATCCCATCCTTAGAGATAGGTGATAGCTGAGAAACTTAGGCTTTGGATTGACAGTACTTATCTGGATTCCATTTGACTTGAGAGGTGGATTTCCTGTAACTTACAGGAATCCTTTCAAGTTCATAAAGGGGGATAAATTTAGCATCATCACTGTTTGAAATCTGCAGTGAGCATGGCATGGTGGCACACGCCTTTAATCTCAGCACTCAGGAGGCAGAGGCAGGGGGATTGCTGTGAGGCTGTGAGTTTGAGGCCAGTCTTGTCTACAAAGTGAGTCCAGGACAGCCAAGGTTACACAGAGAAACTCTGTCTTGAAAAGTAAAAAAAAGAAAGAAGAAAGAAAGAAAGAAAGAAAGAAGTCTGCAGTGAAATACATTTCATTATTAGACATGAATACATTGTAGGAAAAGTCAGTAGACATATAGTATAGTAGAGACTTGGGAAAAGAACTTTGTGTTAAAACCAAATACTCTGAAGTGAGCTTAGAAAAGGCAGAAGCCTTATGGTCTCTGTGGAACAGTAACATGGGAGGACAGAAATCTCCCGTGGAACAGAAGGGAGAAGCTCACTTTAGCATCAGTACACATCATGAGAGATGTCTTTCCAGAAGACTGGGTATATATAATTGTAGCACAGTGAGAGACATTTTAAGAAAATGACAAACAAAAGGCAATTTAAAATCTTAAAGCTTAGAACTATGATAGGATCATACAGTGGAATGTTTTCTATAGTGAGGTTAATAAACTAGAGCTCTATTGATCAGTGTCCATGCTCTGAACAGTTAGTACAACAATATCATAGCAACAGGATAGCAATATGGAGAAAGAAAGCATCCTTTAAGATATGCTGACCTTCATAACTCACCTTTACCAACTTAAAACACGTTCTTAGGCCTTCTAACATTCATGCATGCATCAACCTTAAAACACCTTTTTAGACCCTCTAATATTAACAACTTGTATATATCAACCTTAGAACATCTTCTTTGAAGCTTCAAGCAATAGGTGAAATGCTGTAAGAAGTCACTGTCCTTTAGCTAAAAGAATGGTAACAAGGTAGACTGTATCTAGACCTGACAGTTAAAAGTTTGGTCTCCTGCATATGAGGAGGACTGGGAAGGTATCTGAAGCCTGTTTATAACTAACCTGAGGTCTGCGAGTAAGACAAACATGTTTGTCTTTTTAAATAAGAGATCTAGTATCTAGTAGTTTTAACTAGTTACTGAGTTGACCATGGCACATTACTTTGGGCTAGGAAATCATTGATTGTTTTCTAGTTATTAAGCTAACATCAGCTTAGCCATCAATATGATCAGAGACCTGAGAAGGATAAATTGTAACCTAAAGGACTCTGTGTATTAATAAAAATGATAGAGATGACTAGTTAGTTATATCACAGTAAAAAGACAGTGTCCCATTTGTCTCCTGTGGCATCATGGCACCATGGGCAGACAGTCTTGCATCAGGCACAGAGGACAAGAGGCTGTTTCTGTGGAAGGTGAACATGGCAGAGACTGACCTCACTTCGTATTCATCAGTGTGAGACAATGACTCTCCAAGTGTCCAGTTTATCCACAGTTAAGGTGATCTATAGCAGAGGTTGGGAGCAGTTTTGCTCTGTGGACAGAAACCACAACCCACGCTTGAAGTCACCTGCTCTTGTGTCCAGATCTTCTAAGACCTTGGGGGGACTACTGTTATGATCTGGGAATCTCTGTTTATACAATAAACTTACACATATCAAATGCCATATTCAGCAGATCTCTGACAAGTTTGAGGGTTAGCATATTTGAGTTAAGCGATCTTTGTATCTAATTATCTGCTCTAAACTATACTTTGTCAACATAAAATAGAATGTTATGATCTCATTTTATGTTTGACCTTGAAAATATATTTAAGCAAATGAATGTTAATACAGCAGAACATTATAGAATACTTTAAAAACCATATCAAACCTATCAGCCAGGAATGGTTGAATCCAGGCTAGCTGGTGACAGGAGGAACATTTATTTACTTGTCTAGGAATTAATAAAGACAAAAAGCAATCATACATTTTTTTTAGTAGAAAAAAGAAATCAGAGAAAATTTTATTTTTAGGAGTTGGAAAGTATAGTCTTAGGGGAAAAGGCAGATGTTTTTAGCTGAGAGTCAGGTGTATTTGACTATTTTAGACCACAATTTATACTGCTGCCAGTTGCCACTGGAGCCAGTCACTGCATGTTAGTGGTTGAGTCCACCCCTGGCCTTCCCTGGCCCACCTTCGGGCAGGAGGGACTTAAGGTGCAGGAGTCATGCATGTGCATTTCCAGTGAATCTCTGGCAAACCTGCCATGGGAAAGGGGGAGGGGCCAGGGCAGTGGTGGAAGCAGGCTGTGGTAATGTGATTGCCTGTGAAGATGGTGGCTAGCCATGTGGTTGTGCATAACAAAGAGGGTGGCCAGTCACGTGGATGGCACAGAGGGCAAATGCTCCACCTCTTGTATCCCAAACCAACAAATGCCACAGGGAATTGCAACTGCAGCAGCAGCAGGTCTGGGGCTCTGTGCAGCTGGCACAGGAGGAATAACCCAAACAGAGTCGTGACCAGGAAGGGGGATTAGTGATAGCGGCTTAGCAATAGAGTGAAGTGGGTAGCAGTGTGCCTGCTGGTGGAACAAGGCCTGTTGAACGTCACTCTAATCAGAGGGACCTAAAATTAGCCACACTCTGAGGTTGGCATTTGCTTGCCAATAATCTGGCAGTCTGATAGTCCACACCTTGGTTCACCTGGAACAGTCATTGAGAGTAGGTGCAGGCATGTGGCAGAGTGAATTTTCTGTGCTCTCTGTCCTGGGAGAAAGTGAAGCAGCAGAAATTTGTCTCAGCTTAGAATCTCCATCTGAAAGCAGAGCAGTAATGGGTTAAGACGGGAATGAATCGAGATTTAGAATGAAATTTAGAAGAATGGATTTCAGTATAGAGGATTCCAGACTTGTTAGTCATGGAAGAGCCATTTTTGTATGGGTCACCAATTTTATGATTAATATATAAGATATAAGGTAATAAAATAATAAGGCAATAAGATAATAAGGTAATAAGATACCAGATATTATGTTATAGAGGAGTTTATTAAATGAGCATGCAGGGAGCAGGAAAGGGGAGGAATACCCCAGAGAGAGACAGAGACAGAGACAGAAACAGAGAGAGGAAAAGTAGGATGGAGTAAGGGAGAGGGGGAGGGAGGGAGGGAGAGAGAGAGAGAGAGAGGGAATGAGAGAGTAAGGGAGTAGAGAGAGAGAGAGAGGGCAGAGAGTAGAGAGAGAACTATGAAGAGGGTTTGTCCTTTTATATAGCTCTGGGCAGGGCCACGCCCCTGTGTCAGGTAAGTAGTGACATCACAGGTAGGCAGACTGAAGCAGAACCCTAAGAGGTATAATGCAATATTCTCACTTTTAAAGGTGAGAGTGGACATTCTTGTTTCAAAAATATCACAGGAGGAGCAATGGCTCAGCCAGTGAGTGCTTGCCATTTAAGCAAGCATTAGAACCCGAGTTTAGATTCTTAGTGTTGAGACAAAAAGCCAGACACAGCAGCAAGCCCAGTACTGGGGCACAAAGATGAGCAGATCTCAGGGTTTTGCTGACCACCCAGTCCACTTAATTATCAAACTCAGGCTCAGTGAGTGACCCTGCCTCAAAAAATAAAGTGGAGCATGAAGAGGAAGACACCTGGTGTTGAATCCTATGGCCTATGCATGCATGTAAATACACACACATACATGAACATATACATAACCCATAAATCTCATAAATGACATCATAATGTATGTGACTATATCAAACCATATAGTACTTCATTGGTTTCTAGATAGGGCATGTGGTGCTCTGGTTTCTCTAATAGAATAGGAGGATTGCCACAGCAAAGGAAATAGAGGCAAGTTTTTTTTGTTGTTGTTTTTGTTTTTGTTTTTGTTTTGTTTCTTTTTTTTGTATCATATCAGGAATAAAAAACCTGGTTTTGACCGTAGAGATGTTGTAAAAGAGGCAATAACCTTGAGCTCTCTTACTGTACCTCTTTTCTTGAACCTGGCATTGTAGCATATTCATAAGGCAAGCAGACACCTGCAAAGAAAGTGCTGGTTAAACCCACAGCAACGGAAAGAGAACTGGTTTAAAACCCGAGGCATGACACCAGAAAGCATGTGCCAGAGGCAGAGGCAAGCATCATAAACTTTGGAAAGTCCCAGGAGCAAAGTCCACTTTGCCTTTATGCATTGAGAAAGAACATACAGGGTTCTGGCTTCCCTTATCAGCTTACCCCGTTAGCCTTGATGTCGATGAGGCAATGCCACCCTCAGCTCCCCTCTGTGAGGCTCATGTGCTGTTTGTGTGGGGGTGGATTTCAGCAGAGGCTTGCCTCTCTTACCAGCCCATATTGTTTTGGCTCGGCAGCCTGTGACATCATAAAAGTCATTACTCAAACAACTGGTAGCTAAACCACAGGCATGGAATGCTCCTGCTGCCAGCTGGGAGAGGTGGTTAGGAAATTGAGTTGACATGGATTCTAAAGGAATTTTTCTGGGTGGACTAGGGTGTCTCAGATGTGCATCCCCGATAGCATCATGGCGTGAAAATCATCAACATCATTCAGCTGGCTGTGGGCACTAAGGAGTCTGATGTCCCTCTGTGGTTCCTCTGATGTCACCACAGGCCAGTTTTCAGGTAGTGACACTAATCAGGGGAAAAGACTCAAGACCCATGACAGCTGTGTCCAACCTCCAGCCTGTGGGCCACATGTGTCCCAGGACTGATGCAAATGTGCTTTAAAAATTCTGAGATGATGTTTACTTTTCTTGTAATTAGATTGAACGTTGTTGAGAATGAATTTTGCAGATGGAAACTGCAAAAACAGCATCAAAAGTGGACATGCACACCTGTGAAGTTTCTCCGTTATACATCCGTTTTCCAACTGCATATGTAGGGCCTGTGATGGAGTTCCAGGGTGAAGCTATGAGGATGGTTTAAACCACACAAGGGGAACATTTTTTAAAAACTAATGTTTTTTTTTCAAATTTTTTTTAATATATGGGTTTCCCCCCCCCCCCAACAACTGACCTTTTTATTCAGGGTTCTATATTTTACCAATCTTTTATTTATTTGTATTTATGTATATTACTGCTTCGTGTCAGGACTGACGCACAGAGCATCGTCAGCCTTGGAGACTTCAAAATATTGAGGCAACCAAAAGCAACAGCAATAGGTTATATTGCTCTGGGAGTCTTTTGGACTCTCCTGACCAACAATTTGAAATGCCTGGCACTAGGACATTTGTTAGATAGTCTATGGCTCTTGGGAAGAAGACTATTACCTCAAGTGGTAGGATTTTATTTAAATATACATATGGTTATATGTAAGTTTAGATAAATATAAAGTGATTTCTTCTGTCTTTTTCAAGCATCCTTAGTGTTATTTATCCCTTCTCCAGCCTTCTCCTACTATATTGACGTCCCCCACTCACTAATTAAAGCCCCTTTTTGTTGACGTACTCTTAAAACATTATTTTTATTTTGGGCTCCTTAAATTTCTTTCTCCCTTCTCTACCCCAGTCCCTTCCTACACCCCAACACCTAGTAGGGGAGAAAGAAGGTTAGTGTAAAAAGGAGGCATAGTTTTCCTTAGTTGTTTCCCGCTGTTTAGGGTTGCCGGGTTCCTTCGGGCAAGTCCCAGCTTCATTTCAGGATATCTCCAACTTTTTCCTCATCAAACTGCATCAGTAGCGACCAGGGTGAAGCACCAGCAGCTGCGCCTTCTTTCTTGGAGTCCCCAGTCTCTCTTTGAATCTGGCTTTTAAACCCACTGACAAAGACCACGCCCCCACATGAGGCAGTTCACAGTGACAAACATCACGTGCCCTTTCAGGAGTCAGTTATTAGCTGAGGACAGAATGGAGCAGCCCCCATATCCCATACCTGGGATTAAAAGAAAAACATGTTTACATATAACTCCAAAACTTCCACAACACGTTTTCCCATTTTAAAATTTCCCCTTCATATCCTACTATTCCCCTTTGTAGAGCACCCCGACCCCCAGGAACACATGATGGTTCCTTGTTTTCTTTCCTGGTTTCTGTGATTATGCCAGGTTGTATAGTCTATCTGAAGGTTTGGAGCTAGGAACCACAAATGATAGAGACTGTGTCATTTCTCTCTTGGTCTGGGTCACCTCACTCAATATAATCATTTCTAGCTCTATTTGTCTGATACCATTTACCTGAAAATTTCATGATTTCATTTTCTTTACATCCTGATAGTATTCCATAGTGTATGTGTACTACATTTTAATGATCTATGTGTCAGTTAACGGATATTTATTCCAAACTATTCCTAGCTATTATGAAGGGAACAGCAATGAAAAAGGTTGAGCAAGTATCTATAGAGTAGGATGTTTTGTCTCCTGGACATGTGCCAAGGAGCTGTCTAGCTGAATCATAGGGTAGACTTATTTTTATGTTCTTAAAGGTTCTCCACTCAGATTTCCAGAGTGGCTAGAGCAATTTGCAATCCTATCAATAGAGAATGGGGACTTTCCTTTCCCTACAGTATTTTTGGTATTTGTTTTTGTTTTTGTTTTTTTGAGACAAGGTTTCTCTGTGTAGCCTTGGCTATCCTGAACTTGCTTTGTAGACCAGGCTGGCCTTGAACTCACAGCAATCCACCTGCCTCTGCCTCCCAAGTGCTGAGATGACAGGCGTGCAGCATTGCACCTGGCCCTTTCCCTACATTGTCATCAGCATTTATTATCAGTTGTTTCGTTGATCTTAGCTATTCTGACTAGGGTGAGATGAAATCTCAAAGTTGCTTCCCTTTGAATTTTCTTGCTAAGAACAGTGGATACTTTAAAAAATATGTCTTAGCCATTTTAATTTATTCTTTGAAACACTTTCTGTTTAGAAAAAATTTTTGGATTGTTGTTTTTTTTTTTTTTTTTTACTTTTTACTTTTTGAATTTTTAAAAATATATTCTGAATATTAATCCTCTATCAGATGTACAACTGGCAAAGATTCTCTCTCATTCTGGGGGTTTCTTCTTAACTCATTTGATTGTTTCCTTAACTGTATGGCAGCATTTTAGTTTTATGAAGTCCCACCTGCCAATTGCTGGCTTTAACTCCTCAAGAGATGGAATCCTATTCAGGAATTCCTTCCCTACCATATATCCTTTCACATTTTTTATTTATTTTATGTGCATTGGTGCTTTGCCTGCATGTATGTCTATGTGAGGGCATCGAATCCCCTGGACCAGGAGTTATACACAATGAACTGACATATGGGTGCTGGGAATTGAACCCAGGTCCTCTGGAAGATCAGCTAATGGTCTTAACTGCTAAGCCATCTCTCCAGTCCCATAAACATAACAGGGTACTGTTTATGTTTTCTACAAGCAATTTTATTATTGCGGCTTTCAAATTGGGTTCTTTGATCCACTTGGAGTTAAATTTTCATGCAGAGTGATAGATATGGATCTGATTTCATTCTTTTATACAGACGTCCAGGTTTCCCAGAACCCTTTTGTTGAAGACTCTTTCTTTCCTCCCAGGTATGTTTGGGCCTCTTTGTCAAATATCAGATGGCTAAAGTTATATGTACTCATGTGTTGTCCTTCTATTTTATTCCATGGCTCTACATATATGTTTTTGTGTGAATATCATGTTATTACTATAGCTTTATAACATATCTTAAAATATATCAGGGCGATCCCTCCATTTCTCTTATTTGTAAGGGTGGACTTGGCTATAGGCAGTCTTGTCTGGTTCCATATGAAATTTTGGAGTTTTTTTTTTTTTTTTTTCTTTTTCTTTCTATTACTGTGTAGCGTGTTGCAGACATTTTGATTAGGATCACATTGGTTATGTAAATTGCTCTGGTAGGATGGCTATTTTCACAATATTCATTTTTACCAAGACATCTTCTAGTGTTTTTCTCGATGTCTTTCTTCAGAAGAGATTCGAAGCTTTCATTGTAAATATTTTCATCTCCTTACTTAGGTTTATTCCAAAATATTTTACTGTCTTTGATGCTATTGCAAGTGGAGGCGCATCATGGTCTTTTCCTCAGAGTTTGTTGTTGGTGTGCAGAAACGTTACCGATTTTTATGTACTCTCACTTTGCTGAAAATGTTCATTATTTCTGGTGGGAGTTTGGAATCTCTCATGTATAATAGCATATCATCTGCAAAGATGATATTGTCTTCTTCTTAAGTTGTCTTTTGCCCACAAAGCAGGGCCAATTCAGGGTGCCCTGATTGCAAAGCCAATTATCTAAGTATGTGGTGGTATACAGTAAAGTAAATCACCTCCCCAGCAAGGCCAAAAATTACCTTTTTTTTTTTTTTTTTAAAGCAGCTGTTTTGTGATTGTGATATGTTAATATTAATCTATATTACAAAGTACATGAAACTGTCTTGTGGATAGTTGCAATCTAAAATTAATAACCAGAGAAGGTAGGCCACTTGATCCTGGTGAAATTGCTAGGTAGAGATGGATATGAACTTAAATCGTATGAGGATATTTTCCACCATGTCATAGGCATCAGAGGCTGGCAGCACGCAAACACAAATCAGACCCAGATTCCCCAGAAGTACAGCCTGAAGGCAAATTTCCTGGCCATGGCTCCAGAGGGAAATTGGAAGTAGCATTGAAGAAATACATACAACGGACCATGAGGGAACAAGGGGCCAAGCTGGCTTCCATCAGGGGGTGGAGATGTGTTCACAAACTGCTGAATGAACACAACTTTTGGGACATTTGGATTATAGGGTAAGACTAAGTGAGTAACACATATAAACAAGGGTAGGGCTTAGGTTGAGGAGCAGTAAATGGCTTAGCTTGGCACATCTTAAATGGGTGTAGCGCACAAAATGATTGGAAAGGTCAGTTGAGGCCAGATTGTGAAGGAACTGGAATTCCAGACAAAGACTTTCAAATTTATTATGGCAACAGTGATTATGGAACATAGAAAATTTTGGAGTGGACCACTGAAATTGCAGAGCAGGGCAATTGATGTGCTTGGACTGTGGCCACTGCTGTAGGTCCCATTTTTATCACATCAAATATGAGTGCACCTGTTTCTTTGGCCAGTGTCAGGAAATCCTTTGATATTTCCCCCAGGGCAATATTTTCCTTGTACACCTCAAGAAGGGAAACTGAAGATCCTATGAGCATTTCCAAGAAATGCACTGTCTCAGGGCAGGGAGCCATGACTTCTGCCCAACAAAACAGGTCTGCTTTGGGCAGAATTTGCACTGCCCACATTCAATTGATACCAATGTGAAAAGCAGATCTTCCATCTGTCCAATGATCAAACACATAAAATCACACAGGAATGTACAGTATGCTGGTTTGAACAACATAGGCGTTTACTTCAACCAGAGAGAAAAACCTGCCTATTTATGTCCGCTGGTAAGGACATTAGTGAGGGAAAGCTTTGAGGTTTAAGCAGTCATATAATTGATCCCATCATTGGACTCTGCAATAGAGGGTTGATTTCAGGAATGAACACAGACATTGTTAATGGCACCGTGACTACATGGGGGCACGTGGCAAGAATGTGAAACAGATAGACTATTGTCTTAGACACTTTCTGACTATACAAATTTCAAGCTACATTATCAGCATTGCTGGGGTGAGGTTTTAGGTGTTATCCACTTGGAAATATTAAAAGAACAACAGTTCCTCAGTTGTGGGAGGGTCATAATATTATGTACAGATTTTAATAGAATATGGGGGGAGGGGCTGGAGACAACTGGGCAACTACAGGAAGATACATGTGTTCCTGGGTTTTGTAAGGAGAATGAGAGCAGTTTGTGAGTTTACTGCATCTTACATTTTTGATGCATTTGCTTACCCTTCTCCTCTTGCATTCATTTACTCCAGGTAACAGCTGACTGTAGGACTTCACAGTCCTCTTAGATGACTGAGATTGTTTCCTAACTGGCTTCTCTGCTTTCAGATTCCTCTTTTTCTATATACTCTTCAAAACATTTCCTCTTTTTCCTGGCCAGCCTAAGGCAGCTAGCTCTCCTCTGTGACCCGGCTCTGACATCAGCTATTGGCATAGCCAAGGCCATAGATGACCACTGCAGGAAGTCTTGACCAAGCAAACCCAGTAGCTGAAGCCTCCTCTGTAGTGTCTGTGCTCATCTCATTTCTGAGAACCTCCCTCCCTGCTTCCCACCCATTCTTTGATTAGTATACCCTGTGGAATCTCCTTACTTCCTCCTCAGTTGCCCTGTACATGGCTGCTCTTGTTCTCTTTGCTCTCTAAACTTGCAGCATGCCTTTCTGAATTTATCTCCAAAGTCCCGACTCCAGCATTCAATTATAGACTGCCTTCTTTCACCATCAGACCACTTTCGATAGGACTATTGTCTCCCAGAGCAGTTGTGTGTGTGTGTGCGTGTGTGTGTGTGTGTGTGTGTGTGTGTGTGTGTGTGTGTGTGTGTGTGTGTGTGTCCATTGGAGCAAGAGTCATTCATGGCTCTAATTGTGACCTCTTCAGAATCTGGTAAGTGAATCAAGTTGTAAAAATAATCAAGTTCTTAAAAACCTCTTTACACTTACAATTATCTCTCTTAAACCTTACCGTAGGGCACTAAGGGGAAAGAAGCTGGCCACCTGGTCTACATTTGCAGTGCAAACAAACTAGAGGGAAGTAGATAGTCTCCAAGAAAGAGGCTCTTAGGTAGTGAGGGTACTCTTGGGAACAAGCAACAGTCTAAGAATCAGGCTACATCACTTAACCCATAGCCTGTGATGCCTCATGGGAATATTAGCCAAGAGCCCCTGTGAGAGCACCACCTTGCTTTTTGGAATCTACATAATGCTTGGGCTGCTAACAGAGACAAGTGGAGTGTGATTAGAATTGATGACCTTTAAGGCTCTTTAGGACTGTGCCTTTTATGAGTGCAGTTCGGGCTGAGACCCTTCAGAAGGTAGCAGGACTGGCTAGTGCTCAGCCAGGGCAGCAGGGCTTGAAAGGGCAGACCGTCTTGTACAGCTCTGTGAGTTAATCCAGATCTGAACAGTTCTGGCTATCATTAGCCTTTATTGGCTGGGACCCAGGCATAGCGGGCAGCCCAGTTTATAGTAGAAGTCAAGTGCTTTGGAGCCAGTGATGAAAGGAACTGGTTAATAAATCATGTATTAAATTGCTTAAGCTCCCTCCTCCTTCCACCCCTGAGACAGGCCCTTGCTATGTGGCCCTGGGCAGCCTGGAACTTGCTTCATAGCTCAGACTGACCTGAAACATGTGACTACCCTCTCAGCTCTCCTTCCATCTCCTTCTAGGTCACTGGGACTACAGGCCTCCATGTGAGGCTTCAACTGCATCATTGTTGAAGTCTGCACCATGTACCATGGTAGGGATGGGGACAGAGATTATAAAACATAATTACAGAGGGAAATTTCATCATCAAGAGAGGAAGCCTGGTCTATAGAGCAAGTTCCAGGATATCCAGGGCTACACAGGAAAAAAAAATGTGTCTCAAAAATAAAATAAAATAAAAAACACAAACAAACAACCCCAAATTAATTAAATAAATACAAATAAAAAGCTACCTTCTGCTCACTGACCTGTTTTCCAAGGAGGAAATAAAAAGAGGTTATTCACTTAGTTCACAATAACCTGAAGCTCTTTAAAGCAACAGGCTCAGAGAGGTCTAGCATGCGGCCTTCTCAGGGACACTGTAGGGAGCCAACAGTTGGAAGCCTAGAAAAGCAGAACTTGAACTAAAGAGAAAATTCACAGTTTATTTTCTCTGAATCCCTTCACAGGAGAACTGAAGCTACTGTTAAGTCCCTCAACTAAGCCATCTTAACTCAGAGCCGGCAGAATGATGGGATGGAAGAGCATCCGTTTCCAAGGTGTTAGGGTTAATCTACTCTTCTTTCTTTTTTATGAGCTTCTGTCGAGCCTTTAACGTACACAGATCTGAACTGTGCAGCAATCTCTACGTCACTCTCGCAGTGAGAATGGGACAGAGGAGTGGGCAGACAGCTGAGCTCAGGCATGCCAGGAGTGTTCTCCAAGAAGGGAGTTACTGCAGGGCTTTCAGAAAGGCAGCCATTGTAACCACCAAGGGACAGCCGCTTGGTTGTCACTTGTTTTTGTGCCAATCCCAGTTGCAGTTCACTCCAAACTGTCTCAAAAATACATTTCAGGGGTCAGGGAGCAGGCCTCTTAGATATGAACTATAAAACTCCAAGTACTTCGACCTTTGACTATGGTCTTTCCTCAGTGTAGACCCTTCTTTTCACTCCAAACTAGTGGAGAAAATCTCATTTATCATCCATACCTCACAGTTTGGTGTCTACTGACTTTGATAATTTTCCTAACTTTGTTCAGTCTGAGAAAATTGATCTCTTATTCTCTAAATCTCCAGCGTGTGTGTACATGAGTGTGTGTAACCACATATGTTGATATTATTTATAAGCACATAAATATGAATACATATGTATTATTGTTTTGAGATGGGTCTCACTGTGTAGTCCAGGCTGGCTTTGAGCTCACAGTCCTCTTGCCTCAGTTTCCTCCCAGGTACTGAAGTTACAGCCATGTACCACCATGTCTGGGAGGCATGTACAGTCTTCATCCAGCACCTCCTGTTTGCCTTAGCTGCTCTCCTGTAAGAGCACAAAGTTCACATCTGCATTGCTTCCTGTCTCTTCCAGTGTGGAAACTGTGAGTTCTCTTCTGTAAGCATTCTGTTTTGCAAGGCTATAGTGTAGATCTCGCTCATCAAAATCATCTGGGATGTCTAAGTACAACCACTTTGGAAATCAATGTGGGGCTTTCTCAGGAAATTGGGAATAGGGCTACCTCAAGACGCAACTATTCCACTCTTTGGAATATACCCAAAAGATGCTCTACCACACAAGGACATTTGCTCAATTATGTTCATAGCAGCTTTATTCATAATAGCCAGAATCTAGAAACAATCTAAATGTCCCTCAGTTGAAGAATGGATAAAGAAACTGTGGTGCATATACACTATGGAATACTACTCAGCTATTAAAAATAAGGAAATCCCAAAATTTGTGGACAAATGGATGGAACTAGAAATGATCATACTGAGTGAATTAACCCAGAAGCAGAAAGATACACATGGCATACACTCACTTATAATTGGATACTAGCCCAACTTGAATGTCCTTTGAGAGTCTGCACTTTGTGGGGGATTGGGACAGATTGGGACTTGCTATTGGGATTCCAGGTGAAAGGTATGGGAGAATGGGGAGATAAGAGGAGCCAGAGGGTCCTGGAACCCTACAAGAAGACCATCAAGACCAGCACATCTGGACCCAGGAAGGCCTGTACAAACTATTGTACCAACCAAAGACAATGCATGCAGTAAACCTAGACCCATTATTCAGATCCAGTCAGTGGACAGCACATTCTCCACAGCTGTGTGGGGAGCAAGGACTGACTCTGACACGAACTCTGGTACCCCCTTTTTGACCACTTCCTCTTGGTGGGGATGCCTGGTGGCTCTCAGAAGAAGGGGAAGCAGGCTATCCAGATGAGACCTGATAGGCTGTGATCATATGGTGGGGGAGGAGGTCCCCTTCTGTCACAGACCTAGGGGAGAGGAATAGGGTGAAAGAGGGAGGGGGAACGGGAGGAGACAAGTTAGGGGATAACAATTGAAATGTAATCTGAATTAATTATTTAAATAAATAAATAATAACTTAAAAAAAGAAAACGCAGACTATTGGTTATTTCCTTCAACTTTGCTGAATTACATCTCAGGATAAAAGGCCTGCCAGGTACCTGTGTTCTAAACCAGCACCTTAAGGCACTACCTTCATTACAGTTTGGATATCACTATCCTAGCATAAAACAATTCTCAACTAGGAGCAACTTGACCCCTGAGAGAACATTCAATATCTGGAAACATTTTTTTTCCTCTACATAGCTGGGACAGGAGTTAGTGCTTCTCCCGTGCAGAGATAGAGGCCAGAGATGCTGCCCACTGTCCTATAGTACGCAGGACAGCCACAGAACATTGATAAGAAACCCAGGCACCGAGTGAGTAATGCTGTGAGCATGCGAACACTCAATCGGCTTTTCTGGATGACAAGATTGTTGTGAAATGGGTTGAGAACAGCAAAGCTGGGCACTCTTAATAAGGCCTCTGAGCCTGAGTGGTGGGACTGCTCATAGCACTGAACTTGCCTAGCTCTGCAGGCTCCACTGGGAGAACGTTCCTTAAAGACTAGGACCACGTACTATACATCCGTTCATTTTAGTGATAACACATCATATTTATCAACCTATAGAGAAATGTCTTTTGCATGCTTCTATCATGGTGTGGTAGTTAACTGTGATTATCAACATGATTGAACTGAAAGATACCCAAGAGATCAGCAAAGCACTGCCCCACCCTGGTAGCATCAATAAAGGCGTTTCTGGAAATGATTGACATGAGGGTCAGTAACAAGAGATAAAGCCCACGCTGAATGTAGGTGTTGATGGTATGGTCCACAGGCTGGGGTCCCAGACTGAATAAAACAGGAGAAAGAAGCTGCGTGGTCCTGCCCTCCCGCCCCGGCAGCCCCTGCTTGCTAGTCATCTTGATTCAGGCTTCCATGTTTTGTTATGCCCTCCACGCTCCAATGTACTAACATTCTCAAACCAAGAGCCGCAATAAATTCTTCTTCCTCAGATATTTGAAGAAAGGCATAATAAAAACAACCATTTCCCCCTTTAGTTCTTTATGTCGTTTCCTATAACGTGGACACCTACTACAGATTTACTTGTGCAGGCTCAGTGTTCACAGGGAAGGATGGTGCATCGTTCTTCATATTACAGATGTGAAAGCCCACTGAAAGTAACGCCACAATCTGGTGGACATGCAGGGGACCAGTGAGCTCATCGGGGTTAGCATGTCTGCCTTTTACATACAAACCACGGGTAGATGTGACCTCCCAAATGTTTATTTCAACACCGTGTTCCTAATAGCGCGTGCTTGAAATGTGTCTCCATTTATCCTCTTGACTCTCCATCCTCATCCGCCATGACACATGACATTTCCACTGTCTGAAGAGAGAATGTAACTAAATTGCCTTTACGGAAATGTCAACTGGAAGCTCATTTGTATAATGATCGATTGGGAACCCGAAAGTGGGGGTTATTTTTAAATGTAGGACACCTGAAAATTTTGCAAGTGTTTCACTAGTATGATAAAAACAAAGAATTTGCTTTATGAAAATACACCCTCAGGAATGGTGTGTGTGTGTGTGTGTGTGTGTGTGTGTGTGTGTGTGTGTGTGTGTGTGTACATATATATCAACAATACAGAAATTAATAACAAAATTAAGAATTATTTGTAGACTCATTTATCATACTCTTCTATGTTACTTCTGACTTTTCATTTTGCGGGTAAGGAATTAATAGCACTCAGGTAATGTTGATAATAAAAGGGTGAGTTGTATGTTTATAGATGTGTGCGTGAGGCTTGAAGCAATAGGAGAAATCACTGGGTCTTCTGCCCAGTTTACTGTACTCTAGCATTGCCCTGAAAAACAAAGTCTCCAACAGTGTTTCACATTCCAGGTTTGGCTGCTGTACTCTGAGCTTCTCTGGCATTTGGATAATGCTCTGACTCTATAGAGCATCAGGGAAGAGTAGAACACGGATTTCATTACAGGCTTCCTTCTTAAAATAAATCCCCGTTTTCCAAACATATGTATTTATGGAAAAACATTTTAAGATGTAACTAAAATGTTATAAAATATAGACTTCCCCTACAACTTCTGTGAAAAAGGCTACATGCAGATTTGTTGTTTTCCTCTCCTAATTTTTTTTTTTTCCTTTTAAGTTTTGAGAAATTCAGTTCTAGTCTGTTCAGGTCACAAGTAAGACTGAGTTTAAAGGCTGGAAAGTATTTAATAGCATATAAAAACAGTTCCCTGGGTGGTCTTCTGTAACCCATCCTTTCTGTTTTCCTTATCATTGGTTTCTTTAAATATGTTTCAACAACAGACAAGGAGTGGTGGCAAAGGGAAAGAATGTCTTAAAGAAACGCTGTTTAAGAAAGGACAGGACTGACACAAAGGGTAATTAATAGAGGGGTCTACATTTTTCTCTTCAGCATCTAGTACAAGGATGACTTTCACTGCTGTCTAATAAAACGAATCAAGAGTGAAAAGTTCAAATATTAGACTTTCCTGTGGAGCTGGTTTGAGGAAGGATCAGGAGCCAACATCAGCGGAGTGACAGAAGGGCGTTCATGTTTCTGTCTAGTCTGTGGTGGACTGCTCAGATGGGTACTTCAGGGCAAATAAAATCCCCAAACCAAAAGTTAACCTGCCCCTCAGAAGCCCAGTGACCTAAGGTTACAGAATCTTGCTTCAAGTTTCCACCAACTCCCCTCGCTTTCCCACCAACCCCCCTCCCAAAATTGCCTCCTTAAAACTAAACAAAACCAAAAAAGCAAAAGTGCTGTGCGGGCTTTTCAACAAAAGATGTTTTGTTTGCTACCCGACTGTAGTGTAGACTCAAAGAAAGTAGCAGTCACTGCAGGAGGAAACTTACATTAAATTAACCTTCCCCCGAAAAAACTCAAAATCAATGGATATGTTTTCCTCTGGAGAAATCCATAATTACCTTGGCTTCAGCACAGCAGAAAATAACAGAGTATCACAGTTTTTGAGTTGACTATAGTTCAGATCAAGGGCCACATATGCTGCACATCTCCATAATGGCAAATAACTATAGGGGACCCAGCAAGCCGTGTGACTATTGAAGCAGCATCCACCGAAACTTCCAAACAGACTGGAACAAGTGCTCATTTCTCACAGTGCCCTGAAATGACCAGTACACAGCATGAAAGTAGCAGCTCCGTGATTTAAGCCTGTGTCCTGAGACCAAGGTTGCCAGATAAAATACGAGGCATCCAGTAAAATCTGAGCTTCAGAAAAGTGGTTCTGTTTTCAAAGTAAGTATGCCCCAAACATGGCATAGACATGCTTATACTAAAAAAGTATTTATTGTCCATCTGAATTTCAAATTTAACTGTGTGTTCTATAATTTAAGAGTTTTTGTTTGCTAAAGCTAAGTCCACCTTGGAAGAACCTTTTAATCTTCCAGTTTTAAAAAGTGCTGTTATGAAACACTAAAATACCTAACAACACACACATTTAAAAAAAAAAAAACTAAATAGCCATGCAAAGTACATAAAGCAGGAGGGGTGGAGTGTCAGTGCAGAAAGGCAAGGGTCTGCACAGCTATAACTGAGGAATAAAAAGATAAAGACAGAGATTTCTTAAGCCTAGACTACTTACACTGTACTCAGTTTAATCTTCTTTGTACGTTTTTATAAAAATTTGAGTCCTTGGGCGTTGTATATTCTGAGAGAATTTGGACTGGTTGGGCGCTGTGCTTCTCTCTGATGTCCTCGCTGGCAATGTCAGACTAAAGTCAGTTGCTGTGTGTTCTCGGTGGTCACGGGGCTGTGTTAGGCCAAGTAGGGGCTTTTGTCTTAAAGGCTCAGTTTCAAGGTTTAGCAAGAACACTCACAATAAGGGCTGCAGGGATGGCTAAGTTGTTAAGAGTGCCTTCGCAACAAGCATAAAGAGCTCAGTTCGAATCCCCGGTACCCACATAAAAAGCGGAGCTTGTGCTTGGAACCCTGGCACTGGGGAATAGATCTGTAAAGACCACGAGAGTCAGCGAGATTTCAGTTCAGTGAGAGGTGCTCTCTCAAGGCAACAAGGCAGAGAGAGATAGAGGAAGACACCCAGTGTCCTGCCCTGGCCATCTCGTGCACGTGCACACGCACACCACACACACATCTAATTTTGCTAAGCCCTAGTTTCTGTCTATAAGATGACAGGCAGAACCTGATGATCAACCAGCTGTTGTTAAGATGATGTAACCTGACAGACACCTTTCTTTCTTCAGGCTGTGTGCTCCCCAACACCATGACTTACTCTCTGCTCACCACACCACAGAAGCAGCACCCACGGTTGTGCCCCAGACATGGAAAGACGCTCACGTGTTTACTGAATATTTCTTTTTATAAATAACAGTAGTAGGAGAAGTTATGGTGCTTTCCTAGGTTATTTGATACTTTTCAAGGTTTAGTATTTTAAATAAGAGCATTGCCTTTTGTGAGATGCTGGGGGTTTGGGTTTCTGGAGAATAGAGGCACAATTTTTGAAAAACAAGTACATTCTGTTATAAGAAAATTGCAAGTAGGTTCTTAAGTTATCCTACTGTAAAATTAATACCTTTCCACTTTCTAGGAAGTATTGTGAGGTCATTTGAAATCTGAATGTGGATGCCCCAAATGGAGATTTTGTTGTTATTGTTGTTTTCTATTGAGAGTTGAATGTACCTCTTTTTCTGGAGGTTTCCCTTGAAAAATTAGAGTAACAACCACATCAATTATAGATTTTGGTAAAATTGTGGATATCTCATGCAGTGTTATTTAAGGGTTGATACCTTAAAGCTCAGGAAATATGCTATTAAGCCACCCTATTATCCTGTGGGGTCCTACAGACCAGAGTGTAACCTACCCTAAGTTCTGTGAGACGATGATTTCCCGGGAGGCAGTGGCTATTCCCACCTTTGACTTTACTTGACAGGAAACGAGATGTTTTTAAGGTGTGGTGAATTCCATTTTGTAATTAAAGTAAATTTTGTTACATTTATCTATTTATGCGTCCTTATGTCTCATGGTGCATGCGTGGAGGCCAATGAACAACTCGAAGTTGGTTCTTCCCTTCTGCCATGTCGGTTCCAGAGTTTGAACTCAGGCCACTGAGCTTGGTAGCAAATCCCTGTACCCAACTAGCCATTTGCCAGGCCTCCATTTTGTAATTTTGAGAGCCACGAAACTATACTCGGAGACATATAAATATCAACCACCACCACCACCACTACAACAACAACAACAACAAACAAGAAAACAACAGTCCTACTGTGGAATGTTGTGGACATTAATCTGCCAACTGGCATGGGGAAACTTCCCAGGATCCCCTGGAAAGGCGCATGCGCTGTTTTTAGTTCCTATAGAACACACATACACATCTGTTAACTCTGTTAGAAACAAAACTTGTGTTAATGAAAGATGAATACTGAGTCTAAATTCCCTTTTGGAAGAGCATTATTGGGAAAGTTATAGGTTCATAGCTAGAGACTGCCATGATAAAGCCGTGAAGTAGGAGAGCATTTAAGAGAAACAGGCACCGAGGCAGAGGTCCTAAAGGAAGGGAGTCTTCCATTCTGTAAATCAACGGGGTTTCCGAGTGGGAGGGAGTGGATGTCCATGTGATTTAACCTACGAGGGAGAAGTCAGGAAGTCACCGAAAAAGGTCTAGCTACATACAGCTCAAGGCCGTATTTCCAGGCAGTAGAAAGTGTAGGGAGCGGGGAGCAGATCTTACAGCTGTCAGGCGGAGGGAGAGAACTGAACTCCTGAGAGGCCCATGGCACAGCATGCTTTCTTATCAACTAGGTCTACAGGGAGACACTGCAGTGGCGAGAGAAAGCAGCTGGAGAGGCAATCTGCAATCTGCGGTCTGACAAAGTGCACTTTCTTGTCCCTTTCGCATACAATAGTTCATGAAATACCGCAGTCAGGGACCTAGCCACATTCAGAGAACTAACCAAAGGATCTATGTTCCTCCTTATAAAATATCTGGGATAGAGAACGAAGAGATGTGACATGCCAGAGGTTTGCAGTTAACATTAGGGACCCAGACTGGTTGTAAATATTGAAAAGAGACAGCCAGGTTTGACCTGCAACGTATCTAAGAAGCCTGGAGTGCTCCACCAGAAACCACGTGAGCAGCCAGAGGACCAGAGTAGACTTCCTGAAACCATGGATATGCTTTTTGAAAGGATAAGATTATTTCATCCAAAACTGGTAACATCTAGAGACATAAGGCATTGCATTGAGCGTCTTGGCAGCTGAAATGCTGCAAGCTTTGTTTCTAATTATAATGAGCTCATCTAGAATCCCTAAATTCATTAGGGGCCACCAGGAAGGTAAATCTAGGTCAGAGCACGTTTCTCCTCTTAAATAGTTTATGATCTCTCTTTTGATCCTCATTATTAGAACAAACTTTTGTTGTGCTGAGAAAGTCTAGTAGATACGCTGGAGCGTAGGCACCCTCCCCACGCACCTCCATGAACTGAGGGGCAACTTGACAGAAGTCTGATGGGCAATAAGGAAGATTGTTGGGGAAGACGGAGTTGGTCACAGCCTGCCTTAATGAGAACATAACAAGCTTGGGAGTATAGTGACTCTGGGGATAATTTGTCACTTAATGAGATGGCTAATCTTATATATCAACTTGATAGGATGAAAAAAAAAAAAAAAAAAAAACCTCAGATGTCAGATAAAATCAGGCACATCTGTTTCCGAAGGATTTGCCTTTGAACCGATGACCCAGGAAAAAAGGTCAGTACTCACCAATGTGGGTACCATCGTGGACTCGTTCAGAATTGTATTTACTTACTGACCTATATTGGCTCTTATTTACTGACAACTCTTCCTTCTCTTTTGACACTTAAATGTTCACTAAATTTGAGACTAGGACTTATATTCTGGAGAGATGGCTCAGTGGTTAAAAGCACTGGCTGTTCTTCCAGAGATCCTGGGTTCAATTCCCAGCAACCACGTGGTGGCTCACAACCATCTATAACTGCAGTCTAAAGGGATCTGATGCCCTCTTCTGGTGTGTAGACATACATGCAAAAAAACGCCCATTTATATAAAGTAAGTAAATAAATACATCTAAAAAATTCAGATATATATTCTAAAATCTGGCAAAAAGTAAAAAGATTAAGAAGGGGAGGCAGAGATGTTTAAAAAGCATGAAGTGGTTCATAGCTGGATTTTTTTTCTTTGTTGTTTATTTGTTTATTGTATGTATAAGGGTTTACCTACATCTATGTCTATGCACTATATGAATACTGTGCCTGAAGAGGCCAGAAAAGGGTATTAGACTTCCTGCAACTTGAGTCACAGTTTGTTGTAAGCCACCACACGGGTGCTAGAATTCAAGCCTGGGTTTCCGGGAAGAGTAGCAAGTGCTGAGCCATCTTCTCCACCCTGTAATCCCTGTTTCTCAAAGCTCATTTTGAAAAGATGCTCAAGCCCAATGGTTCTACAGGGTGACCCCGGGTCAGAACAAGAATCTTGCCAGGTCGGCCCTAGAGCAGGTATCAAGCCAGCCAAAGCCAAGACCTGGAATGTTGTCAGAGAGCGAACAGGATGATGCCCAAGGAACAGGCAGGAGAATGACCCAAGGGCGAACACATAGGGAAAACAGCAGAGGTACCGGGGTAGCCCCTGGGCTAACACAGCTGCTTCTGCACAGGGTTTCTGTAGAGTGACAAGGCCTCACTTCGTCTCCAAGCATGAGATCGCTGCAGTGTCTAAAAGGTTTGTGTCTGTATCCAATGTCAAAAAACTCTCAGTAAATGCCCCTTAAAATACAGCGTGTAGGTATGGAAATACAAAAGCCATGGTCTTCTGAGCTATGGTGGCGGTTGTGACAGTTTGCAGCAGCAGCCTTTCCTAATCAATTTCTTAGACCCATGTCTGTCTGTGTGCCTTAGCCACTGCTATGGCCCAGCAGAGGGCCATCCAGAGCCTAGAAAATACGATCTTGTTCCTAGTCTGTTGTTTTGAAATTGAGAGAAGTGTAGAGGCCTAAGTTTTACAGACTGGGGGTCTGGGAAATGGTATGCTCATCTCCAGCATGGAGGGATGTCTGGGGAACTTAGGTACCAAATCTCAGGACTCAGGGATGACTAAGGAGCTTTGTCTACTTAGGTACTAAATGGCCCAGTAAAGTTCTGTTTTAGAGAGATACCTGGCTTGGTTCATTATTCTGGGAACCTGATGATATTTTAAAAAATGGGTAGGAAGAAAATATAGTCTTGAATTTGTATTTTTGAGTTTGTATTTTGAGTTTGTGAGAACTATGTGCCAATTTTTATTATCTATTTAATTTATTTTTTCTTGCTTCGATAGATCAGCAGCAATATTTATTTAAACAATTTAAGATAATTGAAAATTGTTTTCCTTTTTCCATTAAAATTATGGGCATAGTGACAAGTTAATTGAGAAAAAGACATGCACACTTACACACAATTATGTGACAGTAGGTGAGTACTGGGACACTTACCATCTATCAACAAGAGGAAACTGAGGTGTACATTTCCTGTTTTCCTATGACACATGATGTACCAATTTTTAAATCTTGATCTTGAACTATTTCAGTTGGCCCTGAAATGAACTGTACCCATAGCACAGATCTTCACTGGCAATGTTTTTGACAAGTAGATGTCTAGGCTTTATTACTCTTGACCAAAATTGGAGGAGTTAAACTAAAAGTAAGAGTGGAAGGAAAATAATAAAAATGGTAGAACAAGGCATCCACCACTTTGATAATGTGGTGGGACCCAACTAAATCTCTCTTTGAATGATGAGGTGAGGAAACACAGGCAGGGCAGCAGGAGAGCAAAGCATAGGGCGTGGTGTGTTAAGGATGCTCACTAGCTGTTCTCAGACTCTTCTGCTAGCCTCTACTTCTGAAGCTGTGAGGGATTAAAACATTCAACATGTTAAGTCTCATATAGTCTGCACATACTGGAAGAAAGGGTCAGAAAGCATTGCCTGGTGTCCTGGCAAGCGATCCCAGCTCCCTTCAGCGTTCTGCTTCTCACTATTGGTGACATTTGCTGAGTCAACAGATGTGAGCAGAGCAGAGTGGTCCAATATGGGGAAATTAGTGCCTCTTCATTATGATGATAGAAGAACAGAGGACACATAGGAAGAGACAAGCTTGGGGGACATGGCTGTATAGGTGGCATTCGAATGGATGCAATGGCTGCTTCTCTTTTGCTTTGCATTTTGTCAATTGTATCTTTATTTGAGACTATAGTAGTTTCCCTAGCTAATGGTCCCAATTTCCCCAGCTTGATTTAACCATGGTCAACAGTGTCTAAAAAAAATGTTATGTGGAAAACTCCCAGAAATAAATAACTCATTCATTTCAAACTGCACACCATTCGAGGTAGTGAGATGCCTCTGGCTGCCCCCTCCATTCCACCTGTGATGGGAAGATATTCAGTTATGCAGACCACTCACTCTCTAGTCACCATGTAGCCTTATAGGCTAACATAATAACAACTGTGGTATATCAGTGTTGACATTTAAGCAATCTATGTTTTACTTAATACCAATGCCAAAGCCTGAGAGTAATAGTGCTGGCAACAGGGGCGTGCCAAAGAGAGGGTCTAGGATGCTTCAGTTAGATGGAAGGGAGAGAGTTAATCATAGGTCTGTAGGTATAACCTAGCATATGTGGGGTTTTCTATTATCCAGGTTTTCAAGCACCCACCAGGAATCTTGTAATAATTCCGGTAAAGAAAAAGGTGACCACTGTATTGCAGAAGATACAGCACAGGATGGCCTCCAATGTGTAACACTGTTGTATAACTGTTGTATAACCTTGAAATACAGAGACAGATAGACACACATGTATGTGTGCACACGCATGCACACACACACACACACACACACACAGAGAGAGAGAGAGAGAGAGAGAGAGAGAGCCCAGACCTTTCTTATATATATATATTTTTTTTTAATTAATTTCTTCTTGTTACATCTCAATGGTTATCCCATCCCTTGTATCCTCCCATTCTTCTCTCCCTTTCATTTTCCCCTTATTCCCCTCCCCTATGACTGTTCCTGAGGGGGATTTCCTCCCCCTGTATATGCTCATAAGTCATAAATGACAAGCAATATTGGCTCCATCTTTTTCTCTGTAGCTGGTTTTCAAGGTGAAATCCACAATAACTCCACTGCGACTCCACAGTGGCTCTACAGTGGCTTTCATTAATGACCCAAAGAAGCTCAGAGGCCCATTCTTCCTCAGCAGAATCTGCAGGTTAAAAATCCAGCTGCTTGGGTACCATGATTTCAGTCTTCTCAGACTCTAAGTAGAGGAGGCAGTTTAGAAGTGCCTTTGCAAATAACTGAGCTAGTAACACTAAAAAAAAAAAAAAAAAAAAAAAAAAAAAAAAAAACTTCATGGCAGAATTTGGCAGAGAGGTAGCAGAGATCCACTGAGGGACAGTAGCCACAACTATGACAAGGTTACAGAGGGCCAGCTAGGAAAGCAACTAGACTAAGTCTCTTACATGGTTCTATGATCAGCATCATTGTAACAGACCACATACAAATCAGTATCTGATAAGATACTGTTTCCTTCCTGTAGTGTAGTCCCTCTGGACCAATAAACACGTGTGAATGTTCGCATTTACAAGTGGCCATCATTTAGTTGTGTATTGACACATAGGTCACTGGCATTTCTTTTACTGAGAAATGATGAAGCATTTGGAAAGGTGGTGGATCTATGCTTCAAAATCACAGACTTGTATACTAAAAAGGAGTGACAGACTTTCAGCCAGCCCTGGGACAAGAAAACATTTCGAACCCATTTATTGTCTTTTATTTAATCAGTTTAAATTTATAATCAGCATCCCTAAAGAAGGCATTTTCTTCTAAAACGCTGCCTGCCATTTTAGTTGGCGATTATAGCAATGTGAGCCACACAGCCTGAAGTGGGTGTGGTTGTCTACAGACACATGCAGCATGGTCTTCCTCAGCAGAGTGTTGCTTAAGCTGCTTATCAAAAATGGAACACGAGCCCATTTATTTGTACATTACCCAAACCACATTTATTTCAAAGATGACATGATTAGAGGATAATTACAAGAAATATTGTTTCTGAGGATAATTTAAATCGCTGAGGGGGGAGAAAAGAGAGGGGAGAGAGGAGAGGAGAGGAGAGGAGAGGAGAGGAGAGGAGGAGGTGCTTACTATTTAATTCTGGTAACTGACTTGACTTGAAACTCCAGTTTCTTCGTCCTCGGCTTCCAGCGTGCTGGTATTACTGGCATGTGCCTCCATGCCTGGGAACTCTGTTTTATAAATACAAAAAAGAAGAGTTATTTATAAATACCACAATCATTTCTTACCACTTCTCAGTAATAAAGCACTTTTGGGAGTCCACTGTCCATTTTAACAAACAATCTATTTACCCTAGAGCTGGTATAATCCATGTTTTATCACAACTTCATTTTTATACTCAACATTCCTGTTTTGCTTTTAGATGAATCACATGCCACTACCTGTGGCTTCAATCTCCCTTTACTCCTCCTCCTCTTCTCCTTTTCTTGCCATTAAAATTTTATTTAGTTAGTTATTCTCTTTACATCCCAATGGTAGCTCCCCCCTTCCTCTCTTCATAATCCTACCCTTCCTCCTTCATCCCCCTGTTGTCCATCCCCTCCCCTTCAGAAAAGGGGAGGCCCCTAGCCCACCCCAGCACATCAAGTCACATCAGGAATGAGCACACACATCCTCTTTCATGGTGGCCTTGCAAGGCAGCCCTGCCAGGGGAAAGTGATCCAAAACCAGGCAACAGAATCCATGCCAGAGACAGCCCCTACTCTACTTGCTAGGGGACTCACATAAAGACTAAACTGCCCATTGGCTACATCTGTGTAGGGAGCCTAGGTCCAGTCCATGCATGATCCTTGGTTGGTGCTTCAGTCTCCATATGCCCCCCCTGGGCTCAGGTTAGTTGGTTCTGTTGGTCTTCTTGTGGAGCTCCTCTCCCCTCTGGGTCCTTCTATCCTTCCCCCCACTCTTTCTCAAGGCTCCCTGTGCTCTGCCCAATGTTTGGCTGTGAGTCTCAGTGTCTGTTTCCATCCTTTTCTGGATGGAACCTCTCAAACGACAGCCATGTTAGGCTCCCATCTGCAAGCATAGCAGAGTGTTGTTAATAGTGTCAGGGCTTGGCTCTCTCCAATGGGGTGGATCTCATCAGTATTTCATTGTGTAAATGTACCACATATTCTTTATCCATTCTTAACCTGAGGGACATCTGGGTTGTTTCTAGTTTCTGGCTATTACAAATGAAGCTGCTATGAACATACTTGTGGAAGTTTTGGTTTATGATACATAAACATGTTTTTGTTTTAATCCCAGATGTGGGATATGGGGGCTGCTCCAGTTTGTCCACAGCTGATCACTACTTTATGAGAGGGCACGTGATCTTTGTCAGCTGGGAACTGCCTTGTACAGAGGCATGGTCTTTGCCAGTAGGAATAGATGCCAGACCCCAAGAGAGTCTGGGGCTCTGAGAAAGAAGAAGAGTGCTGGTGCTACCCACACTACCCCACGCTGTTCCTGGTTGTTGTTGATACAGTTTGACGAGAAGTGGAGATATCATGAAATGAGGATTGGACTTGCCACAAGGACCTGACGACCCTAAAGAGCAGAAAGTAGCTAAAGAGAACTCTGCCTTTGTTCTCCTCTTACCTAGTATTGGGGTGTTGGAAGAGACTGGGGTGGAGAAGAGAGAAAGTGATATAAGAAACCAAAATTAAAATATATTTTAAAAATAGTGCCTACACATAGTTGAGCAAATGCCCTTGTTGTATGATCTTTTGGGTGTACGTCCAGGAGTGGTCTGGCTGGGTCCTGAGGTAGAGATATTCCTAATTCTCTGAGAAAGCTCCAGATTGATTTCCAAAGTGGTCGCATAAGTTGGCACTCCCACTAGCAATGAAGGAGTGTTCCTCTCTCTCCACATCCACAGCAGTATGTGCCGTCACTTGAGTTTTTGAACTTAGCCATTCTGACAGGTATAAGATAGAATCTCAGAGTGGTTTTGATTTGCATTTCCTGGACAACTACGGACATTGAGCATTTCTTTAAGTGCTTCTAGGTCATTTGATATTCCTCTGTTGAGAATTCTCTGTTTAGCTCTGTACCCCATTTTTCAATCAGATCATTTGGTTTGCTGGTGTTTAATTTCTTGAGTTCTTTATGTGTTTTGGATATTAGCCCTCTGTCAGATGTAGAATTGGTGAAGATCTTTTCCCATTCTGTGAACTGCCTCTTCGTTCTATTGACAGTAGTGTCCTTTGCCTTACAGAAGCTTTTCAGTTTCAAGAAGTCCCATTTATTAATTGTTGATCTTAGAGCCTGGGCTGTTGGTGTTCTGTTCAGAAAGTTGTCTCCTGTGCCAGTGAGTTCCAGACTCTTCCCCGCTTTCTCTTCTAACAGATTTAGTGTGTCAAGTTTTATGTTGAGGTCTTTGATCCACTTGGACTTGAGTTTTGTGCAGGGTGATAAATACAGATCTATTTGCATTTTTCTACATGTAGAATCCAGTTTGACTAGCACCATTTGTTGAAGATGCTTTCTTTTTTCCCATTGTATGGTTTTGGCTCCTCTGGACTATGGACTAGCAAGTGTCCATAGGTGTATGGTTTTATTTCTAGTTGTTTGATTTGATTCCATTGATCAACCAGTCTGTTTCGATGATAGTGCCATGCAGTTTTTATTACTATTGCAGTGTAATATAGATTGATGTCAGGGATGGGAGATACCTCTAAAAGTTCTTTTATTATATAGGATTATTTTTTTAGCTATTCTGTTTGTTTTTCCATATGAAGTTGAGAATTGTTCTTTCAAAGTCTATAAAGAATTGTGTTGGTATCTTGATGGGAATTCCATTGAATCTATAAATGAAGTTGATAATTGTTCTTTCAAAGTCTATAAAATTGTTTTGGTATTTTGATGGGAATTGCATTGAATCTAAAAATGGAGAGAAGCTCAAAGCAATTCCACTAAATTCTGAGATAAGACAAGGCTGCCCACTCTCTCCATAGCTCATCAATATAGTACTTGAAGTTCTAGCTAGAGCAATAAGACAACTAAAGGAGATGAAGGGGACACAAGTTAGAAAGGAAGAAGTCAAAGTATCCCTATTTGCAGATGATATGATAGTACACATATGTGACCCCCAAAATTCTACCAGAGAACTCCTGTAGCTGATAAACACCTTCATCAAAGTGGCTGGATACAGAATTAACAAAAAAATTAGTAGCCCTCCTGTATACAAACAACAAACAGGCTGAAAAAGAAATTAGGGAAACTACACCCTCCACAGTAACCACAAATAGTATAAAGTATCATGTTGTAACTCTAGGTAGGCAAGTCAGAAACATGTATGACAAAAACTTCAAGTCTCTGAAAAAAACTGAAGAAGATATCAGAAGATGGAAAGATCTCCCATGCTCATGGATCAGTAGGATTAACATAGTGAAAATGACGATCTTACCAAAATCATACAGATTCAATGCAATTCCCAATCTCCCTTTCTCAGATTCATGCATGTCACAACTATATAGTTTCTTTTGTATTTCTGAGTTGCATACATTCCCAAGTTATCTAACAATACATATTCAGAAGTAGTAATTTATTTCAAAATTATATGTATGTGTGTGCTGCTAAGGTTAGAACCTATGGTTTCGTGAGTGCTAGGACAATGCTCTATCGTTCAAACATTCACTCTATGGCTCACCAACAGAAGCAAATGGAGTCATCCTTGATACAGGCACTTGCCCATCCCCTCTCAGATGTACCAGAGCTAATGGAATGAATATTTAGCCTTCCTGTCATGTGAAACACAATATTTGTTGGCTTGGGCACACTTTGCCTCCTTGTTCTAAGGACCTAGTGATAGAGTAGATGGAATGTGGTGCTTATACCTGTTTAAAGGGTTTTTCAAGTTAGTCTTCAGTGTATGCTCAGAGATGTCAATGGGTGAAAGTTGCTACTTATCAGTATGTGCTATTATTGACTGAAGCAGAACATTTCAATAGTAAGGAGAATTCTAAATAAAATTTGAATTTGCCTTTTTTTTCTGTTGGGCCATGTATTCATTTCCCAGGCTACTATACATGTTGTTCACAGAGCTGGTGTCTTCATGCAACAAATACATATTATCTGGTTGATGTGGAGCTTTATTTACTATTTATTTATTTTATTTATTATAGTTTCATCTTAATTAATCACATCTGAAGTAATTCTCCTTTCAAATAGCATCATATCATGGGGTTTTTGAATAACTATGAATTTAGGAGGACACAACTAATTTGGGACAAGACACTTATAACTTTTTCCTGTTGTCTGTTCATATCTTTGCCAATTTTTTGTTGTTATTGGTCTTTTTGGCCTAAATGTTGGGAGTTAAATGTTCATAAATGATATTACCAATGTTTTCGCAGTTTGCTACTCCTCTTTGATTCTTATGATGAATTTGGAGTTAATTCAGGTTCCCAGGGGCTAATATTTCACATTTATGTATCTGACCTCTTTGGAATTCATGTTGGTGTATGGTTTGAGGGGTATATTCAGTTTTCCATGCCTATAGAGGTATCTATTTCTTATTTGAAAACTCTCTTTTTCTAATGATCTGAGGTACCCTCTTTACTGTACATTAATTTCCCATATCTGTGTGAGTCAAATGTTTTCTTTCTAGAGTTTTCCATATCTGTTAATTTTTGTATCAATTGTTAGTTTGCTTACTAAATAGTGACTAGTTGATAAATCTCCCAACTATTGATTCTCATACTTTGACTTTTCCTAACTACTTTTTTTTTCTATTGTTGCTCACCTAGTTTCACATCTGAACTCTGAAATAACCTTGCGTAGTTAAAAAATAAAGAGTTTTTTCTGCATATGGAAAAATGGATTTTAAAGAACTTAAGTTGGGTTATAAGTAAAAAGTTAGAAAGAAAGTGGTATTTTAATGATTCTTTTTGATAAGAACATTTGTCTTCCCATTTCTTCTGATAATTCCTATGGTTTATAGTGCATCAAAGTTTCTTTCTGTAGGTTTTTCACATTGACAGGTTTGTGCCTAGCTGTTTAATTTTATCCTTTTCTAGTGCAAATGGAATTTTCTTTTTCACTATTACTTGCAAATGTAGTTTGTATACATTTGGAAGTTGTTGGTTTTGTGCTAATTTTATTTTACAAAATATTTTATTGTTTGTAGGATGAGTTTTTATTATTAACAATTTTATCTGCAAACAAAAACTAATTCTTTCCTTTTGGTTGTGGCTCATGTTTCTCTCTAATTCCATATATGTTTTTTCTTACTGTGACAAACCTTACTAATGGATCTCCTAATGTTAAAACATATTTGCAGCATTGGTCTAGTTACTGGTAGTTTTTATTTGCTAGTTTAATTAAGCTTCTTCATCTTTATTTAATAATGCACTTGTGAAACACCAACACACTCACAAAAACTTAGAAGCAAAATTTACCCTGTCTACAAGATATGCAGGAATAAAGACAAAGCAGAGATTGAGGGAATGTCTAACCAAAACCTAGCCCAACCCAAGACTCACCCCATGGGAGAAAGACAACCCCTGACACTGTTAATGATATTCTGCTATGCTTGCAAACAGCAGCCTAGCAGAGATGTCCTCTGAGAGGTTCCACCTAGCAGTGGTTTTAAACAGATGCTGAGACTCACAGCCAAATGTTGGGTAATATATGGGCAGTCTTATAGAAAAGTAGGGGGAAGGAGGAAAAGACCTGAAGGTGACATGAGCATCACAAGAAGACCAACAGAATCAATCCCAGAGGGGCTTGCTGGAACTGAAGCACTAACCAAGGACCATGCATGGACTGGGCCTAGGCCCCTTACACAGATGTAGCTGATGGGCAGTTCAGTATTCATGTGGGTCCCTTAGTAACAGGATCGAGAGTTGTCTCTGATATGGACTCTGATGCTACCTTTTTGATCACTAGCCCCTGGTGTTACCTTGTCACCAGGCCACAGGGGAAGAGGATACACATAGTCCTGATGCAACTTGATGATCTGGGTTGGGTAGGAAGTGGGTCTCCCCTTTTACGAGGAATGAGGGAGAGGAGAGAGGAGAGGGAAAGAGAGGGAAGGTGGGACTGGGAGGAGAGGAGGTATGAGCCTATGACTACAATGTAAAGTGAATTTAAAAAATGGCAAAAAAAATAAATAAAAAATAATAATGTATGTGTTTTACCACAGTGTATGTGGTTTTTTTTATGTACATGTTAAACTTAGTTTGAGAAAAACCTCAGAAGTGATTAGTGAGCAAAGCCATGCATAGTGTAAATAGCATTAAAACAATTGAGCTGGGTGAGGTGGCTCACACCTGTGATCCAAGCACTTGGAGAGGCAGAGGCAGGCAGATCTCTGTGAGTTCAAGGCCATTCTGGTCTACAAATTGAGTCCAGAACAGCCAAGACTACACAAAGAAACACTTTCTTGAAAAACAAACAAACAAACAAACAAACACAATCTTTGAGATTTGTGGACTCCCTCATTTGTACAGTTTTATTCTGGTAATTGCAGGAAGAATAGAGAGGCTCTTTGACAACTCAGGGTATTTATTGTATAAAATTTGTTTAAATTAGCATTTTCCTTGTCCTTGGTGTTTTGCACCTTCACTTTTATGGTTTAGGTATATACTCAGTCTGTCCTTTTTCTTCCTTTTTTTCCTCTGTGTGTAGTGTATTGTGTGTGTGTGTGTGTGTGTGTGTGTGTGTACATGAAGGGCAGAGGGCAGTATTGGATGTCTTAATTGTTTGCCACTTTAATTTTCTGAGACAGGGATTGGTCTCTTCATTGAATTTGGAGTTGATGATTTTCCTGAACTAGCTGGAAATGAGCCCCAGTGATCCATGTGTCTACTCTGTCCTTCTAACACCAGAGTTACAGAGACACCTCTATTTTATGTGGGTGCTGGGTATAGCCTAAAAGCTCCAAGCCCACTTTCAGGTTAAAAATAAAAAAATCCCTGACTAAACCCACCAACCCCAGGGCTCACTCCAAACTCAGGACTTGAAATCTCACCAATCCCCACCCTGGAAATCTCTACCATGGAAAACTCCCCCCCCCCCCCAACCTTATATAAGACAGTCTTCTGCCCTGTTCCCTGTTGCTTTTCTCCAGAGAAGAAGCAGCCACCTGTTGTCTCTCTCAATAAATCTCTTGTGTGAGGTGAGACTTCCTACTTTCCTCCGCTTCTGGCTGCCAGGGTACTTTTTTCTTCAGAGCTGTAATACTTACTTTGGGGAAAACTCCTCCACCTCAGAGCTGTAACACTTGCATTGGGGAAACCTCCCACCTCAGAGCAGTAATACATCCATTGGAGATATTTTTCCTCTCAGAGCTATAACATTTCCATGGAGAAGCCTTTCCCTTCAGAGCTGTAACACTGACACTGGGCATCTGAATTCAGTTCCTCACGCACATGTAGCAGTCCCTTTACCAACAAATACATCTCCCCAACCTCCCTCCCTCCCTCCCACCCTCCCTCCATCCCTCCCTCCCTCCTTCCCTCTCTTCGTCTGTCCTCATCTCCCTACCCTCCTTCCTTAGACAGGCTTTACTATGTCCATCTTTACTATGCTCAGTATGACCTTCAACTTGAAATCCTCCTGCCTCAGCCTCCCAAGTGCTGTGATTACAGGCTTGTACTATAACACTGGGCCAAATTTGCTTATAGTTTTGAAGCATTTGTGTGTGTGTGTGTGTGTGTGTGTGTGTGTGTGTATGTGTGTGTGTGTGCGCGCATGTGTGTTTAATCATGTATTCGTTTTTTTAAAAGAACAATTCTGTAAATTGTCTGGCCTCTTCTTTTCTTCTGTTGTCATTGGATTGTTTCCATCTAGGACCAGATAAATTTAATTCTCGGTCTGGATTTTCCATGAACACATGGGTAATAGAAATTGGAATCCTAGACTTTTGTGGTCTTCAATCTTCAAGGGAGATTATTGTTATAACTGTTTCTCTCTCTCTCTCTCTCTCTCTCTCTCTCTCTCTCTCTCTCTCTCTCTCTCTCTCTCTCTCAATCCAAAATCCCAGAAACAAGAGGATTTCCTTTTAGTTCCTGGCTGGAAGAGCGTGGGGTTTTTAGTTTTTAGGGTTTTTTTGTTTTTGTTTGTTTATTTGTTTGTTTTCCAATTGGCCTGTTTAGGTAAAGTATAGGCTACTTTGCTTAGCATGGCTTATTCAGGGATTTCAGATCAGCCTAGGGCAATCATGTTTTACTGGTCCTCATTGCAAACATGGATTCAGCTCCTGGTACTGAAATCTACTTCATCTTCTACTTCCACGAACCTCTCTCATTCCAGCCTGTGATCCATTGGTTTATTGATCGGTTGGATTGGTTTTCCTTGATCTAGGGTGAATGTTTTTCTTTTTCTGCCTTGTGATTCAGGCAACCATTTTTATCACTATTTAGACACGTCCTTTTGTTTTATGGTTAGAAAGTATGATGGAACATAGTTGTCTTGGGGTTTTACTGCTATGAAGAGACACCACGACCAAGGCAACTCTTATAAAGGAAAACATTTAATTGGGCCTTGCTTACATTTCAGAGTATCATCATGGTGGGAAGCATGGCAGCATGCAGGCCAACATGGTGCTGGCGATGGAGCTGAGAGTTCTACATCTTGATCTGCAGGCAGCAAGGAGAGACTGTGTGCCATACTGAGTGTAGCTTGAGCGTATATGAGACCTCAAAACCTGCCTACACAGTGATTCACTTTCTCCAACAAGGCCACATCTACTCCAGCAAGGCCACACCTCCTAACAGTGCCATTCCTTATGGGCTAAACATTCAAACACATGAATCTGTGAGGGCCATTCCTATTCACACCACCACAAAAGTCATATTGTTGATGTGGTGATAGCAATTTGTTGATGTGTGCGTACCAGTGTGGGCACATGTGTGCCATGGCATGTGTGTGGAAACCAATCTTGGCTGTAGAATGTACTAGTTACTCTTTGCTTGCTGTGATAAAACGGCATGACCAAGGCAACTTAGAGAATGAAGGATCCTTTTGGGGGCTTACGGTTCTGGATGGGTAAGAGCCCATTACGATCATCGTGGAGAGCACAGCCTGGGCAGACAAAGTTCTGAAGCAGTAGCTGAGAGCGCGAAGCTCAATTTACAAACAGGAAGCTAAGGGAGCTAACTCAACATCAAATAAGTCTTCTGAAATCTCAAAGCCTGCTCTTAGTGGTGTGCTTCCTCCAGCACAGCTACACTTCCTATTTCGCCCCAACTGAGCACCAAATCTTAAAATCCCAGAGACTTATGGGGGAATATCTCATTCAAAACACCAACTTTTCACCTCATTTGATTCAGGGTCGCCTGTCTGTTGTATATACCAGGCTATCTGGCCTATCTATTTCTGCTGATTCCCTTGTCCCTGATGCCCGTGTCACACGGCTGCCCTAGGATCACTGACACTGGCCACCATGCTAGCTTTACCTGGGTACTGGGGATATGAACTCAGATCCTCAAACCTACACAGTCAACCCTTAACCCACTGAACCATCTCTCCAGCCAGTATTTTGAAACTCCTTATTTCTTTTCTTTTCTCTTTTTATTTTTTCTTTCTGTTGGACCAGAGAATGAAGCAAGATTCAGTGAATGCTAACAGGCACCTTATCCCTGCCCTGTGTCCTTAGCAACTTCTTCATTTCAAAACATTTTGAGACAGCTTGTCACTAAGTTTTCTAGGCTATCCTTGAACATGTGACCCTCCTGCCTCAGCCCTAGGCAGGGCTAGGATTATAAAACGGTATCTACCTGCCTGCCTTGCTTTTAGTTTTAATCTAGACTTGAGTCTTCCTCTGGATGTTAAGCAAAATGTTTCTTTCTTTCCACCTTAGTCATGCTGGTTTGTCTAAGCCAGTGGTTCTCAGCCTGTAGGTCATGACCCCTTTGACAAACCTCTAAAAAATTTACATTACAATTCACAACAGTAACAAAATTACAGTTATGAAGTAGAAACAAAAATAATTTTATGGTTGGCAGAGGGTCACCACAACACGAGGAACTATATTAAAAGGCCACCGCATTAGGAAGGTTGAGAACCACTGAAAGCATTTATATTTTCTATTGAAATTATTCACTTTTATTTGTGTATATGATACAGTGTTTGTATGTAGGGCTAGTAAGCTATGCGACTGAAGGAGCCAGTCTGGAGAAAGAATGGCGCTGAGACATGTCCAAATGTGAAAATCTTATCCTGTGACCAGCAGTAGGAGGACTGCTTCCTCCCAGATCTGGGCCTGCATGTCCAGACACTCATAGCCTTGTGACCCTCATTTCAGTCACCCTTGAGGTAGTCATGTAGCCTAGTGGCCAGATTTCAGGTTAAACTTCCTCTCTCTTTATAAGGACATGGCTAGCAAGTACCTGGAATCCCTCTTCATGGAAATGAAGTATCCTCAGCACCTCAGCCCCAGCCAAGTGATGTACACTCACGCCCAAACCTCTACCTACCAACTCCCCAAGGTTTATATAGCCTTTGTTCCCCATAAGAAAGGAAGCTGTTTCACTGAAAACTGTCTCTGGAGAAGCCTGTCTCTTCTGTACTCATGGGGACCAAGATCCTTACTAGATTGCCTGCCCCAAGCTGAGCTCTGGTCCAGCCTGGTAAGCAGAGGTGCCTGGATACCTGGGCGGGGGGGTGGGGGGGGCGGAGCACACCAAGGGCAGCATCTGTATGGGAGGAGTTAGAGGACAACTTGCAGGGGACAGTATTCTCCTCCTCTCATGTAGGTCCCAGCAATTGAATTCAGGTTGCCAGACTTAGCAGCAAAGAAATCATACCAGCCTAAAAATTTTCTTAAAGAAAATTAAGTGCGTATAAACATCTCACAAAACATATTTTTTTCTTTCTTTTTTATTTCTTTTTTTCTTTTTTTTTTTATTAATTTATTCTTGTTACATCTCAATGTTTAGCCCATCCCTTGTATCCTCCCATTCTTCCCTCCCTCCCCCCCCCGCCACAAAACATATTTAAAGAAGCAGAAATCTTGGTCATAAGCTGAGGATACTTTGACAAAAGAACAAGTAAGGTTTTGATGTTTTCTCAATGTTTAGCAGCTCTTAGGGCATCTGTGCAACCAAGTTATTTGGTGGACAGAGCCCCATTCAGTCTCCCCCTGTGGTATTAGGCAGGGTGTGGTAGGCTCACACCATTTGCTTATGGCGAATATGTGTTTTTAAGCTTTTAGCTCTCCCTCAGCCAGCCTCTGCCCTTCATATCCCAGAACACTTATCATGTGGCAAAGACCTATCATTTGTTCACTTCTTCAAAGAAAACACCTTTCAGGAATGTTTTCATGATGAATCCTTTAATACGGAGGCAGAAATATGTGCAAAGTTGATTTGCTAAAATGAATAGTCTGAATAGTTTATTAGAAAACAAGTTAGAATACTTTATTATAACTTTAATAGCTTTTCTTTCTTTTATTCACAACAGTCCAGTCTCTATATTATATATTGTTATATCTTGAAATCTGTTGGTAATTTGGCTGTAGGTGGCTTTGTGGTCTTTTAACATATGTGCTGTAGATATGTTTCTATCGTACAACTAAAAATGACCTTGAAAGATACCCAAATTGCCATGTGCATAAGAAGTTTTTGGTTGGGCTGGCAAGATGGCTCCAAGGATAAAGGCTGTTTGCCACCAAGCCTGCTGATCTTAGTTTGGACACACATAGTGAAAAGATGGAACCAATTCCTGCACGTTGTCTCCTGACTCCTGCAAGTATGCCTATGAGCATACACATGGCCATGCACATATGTACACACAAATAAACATAGCAAATTCTTGAAGAATAATTTTGGTACAGAGAAATGGTTTATTCTTCAACTTTGCCCTTTTTTGCTCCTATGAGGTGGATTTGGCCCCGATATTTCTATGTTTAGTGAGCACCACAGGTAAATCTGATTTGGGAAATCGGGGGACCGTAATCTCAGAAAACTCATAGTTTATTGATCCAACAAATTGTTTAGTCAAATTTTTTTCCTATTTCTCTTTTATGTGTGCTCTCTCGATGCATCTGCCTCTAGGAGACATCAGAAGGCTGGTAACATGTTGGATGGAGTCGGGTTTAAATTATAACTCACTTCTCTGGTGATCACTCTTCCAGGCCTAGATTTTTTGTTTCATAGTCTGGGTCTTTAGAGTTTTTCTGACCTGTACATTTTTGTTTTCTTCTTTTCTTCATATTAAAGTTATAAATTATCATTTTGATATTTGATAACCTTCTTAGAGACATAGAGGTGCCTCCTTTGCTGAAATGATCCTTCCTGCCTTTTATTTTCCAATTCAGGGTCAGGACGTTTTCTCCTTTTCCTTTGGCAATCATAATCTCAGCATTATGGACACCTGGCATTTTCTTTAGTATGCCTCCAAGCCATGCTTCTTGGATACATCTTTTTGTTTGTTTGTTTGTTTGTTGTTGTTGTTGTTGTTGTTTGGTGTTTCGAGACAGGGTTTCTCTGTGTAGCCTTGGCCATCCTGGACTCACTTTGTAGACCAGGCTGGCCTCGAACTCACAGCGATCCATCTGCCTCTGTCTCCCGAGTGCTGGGATTAAAGGCGTGCGCCACCATGCCCGGCTCTTGGATACATTTTATTTTGATTTTCTTTAAATATCTGATGATCCTGTGGACTTTCTTCCATAGTACCAAACTTATAATAACATTATTTCAAGCACTGTCCAAATTTATCACAAGATACATTTGAGTGTAATTAGCAAGATTCCACCATACATTTACTTTTGTAATCCGATTTGTCACTCGCTTAATGCTTAATGCAATTTTATAAATTGAAAAACGTCCTTTTTGTTTGCTGCCTTGAACTCATACCAGTAGTTTAACCTCTGATATCAGGCAGAAAGGATCATAACTTGATTTCCATGTTTTTTAAAAATATAATTTATTGTAACAACAGTGTAGGAGGATATACATTAAGTAACCACTTGGGATGAGTAAATTGTACCTGGTTCATAGTCAGAACAATCATACTGAGTCTTTCAGAGTCGGGGGTCAGTGCTCTTAAATGGAGAGTAGATTGATGGCAGATGGGAGTCATTCATATCTCATGCTTTTATTGTTCAAAATTAAGTGTAGGGTGATGATTTGTTAGAAAAGTTCAACAGACCCTGAGAAAACTAGAGTAGCTCGAGATATTAAATCTACTGGCTTAAGATGTCATCCTGCTGTTGAGAGATGAGACACACACACACATACACACACAAAGCTAACCCTGAGCACTATGAAGCAGTGCCCGCTTCCTTTGTTACAGACTGCTAGCAAATTTACCTCATACGGATAAGGAGAAAGGCGGCCTCCCAGGGGCTCTCTTGGAGCTGTCTTCTACTCCCCAGTGGCCCAGCTAGGTATCCTGGAGACTGGACTGTGGGGCTCAGGCATTTGGGGCAAGATCTCTCCCTCTCAGAGACATGTTGCTGTGTATAGGGAACCATAGGGAATTAGAGAGAAAGAACTATAGAGGCACCACAGCCCAACAGCAGGGGCCCAGGCTTAATCAGGAGGAGGAGACACATGTGGTCTTTTAGCTTTTTCTTTTTTCTTTAGTCACATTTTTATATATTTTATATACATCATATATATTTATTTTATATACTACATATTTTATATATTCAATTATGATGATGCCTATCAGTAGGCTTTTGCTTCAGAGTGCATTATTTGTACAGTGTGTGGGAATTTTTCCAAAAAAAAAAAAATACACAACCATCTATTTTTTTCCCTTTGGGTCTAAAAATGTTAAGTAATGGTATGCCCTAATTGACTTACTCATAATGTATACATGTGTCCAAGTATCCAAATGTCTTCTAGGCTCACCAGGTGTTGTGGGATCTGGTGGACTATTCTCCCAGGAGGGATGACACTAATAATTAATTATAATAGTAGTAATTATGCCTGTGAAGTCTGTGGCAGCGCAAACAGCACTACCGTGAGTCAGGATTTCTCTTTTGCTCTATCCTCACTTGCTCAGCAAAACCCATGTTTTCAGTTTCCGGTGTTTCTTACTGAAGAGAATTTACCAATGGATCTCTGTGGTTGTGTCTAAATTTGTACACCTCAGCCTAAAAAGGGAGAGAAAGAAGCATGTGGCCCATGTAAATATTACAACTAAGACTGTGCATTAAAATTTGAATGGTATTTGTTCAAGTTGGAGAGCTTATTGTGACTTAACACAGTTAACTCACTAAAGAATAACATTTGGTTCTTTATGCTTCAAATCCTATTTTGATATTTAATTTTTTCCTTCTGAGGAAAAGCGTTCCATAGCAACATGTGCATTATCATTAGGAGAAACAACAGGAACAGAGGAAGACACACTTTAGATTCATTTAAAAACTTATCATGCTTAAAATAAAATAAAATTCAGGCCAGACATGGTGGCGCACGCCTTTAATCCCAGCACTTAGGAGGCAGAGGCAGGCGGATCGCTGTAAGTTTGAGATCAGCCTAGTTTACAAAGTGAGTCTAGCATAGCCAAGGCTACACAGAGAAATCCTGTCTCAAAAACAAAAAACAAACAAACAAAAAACCAAAAACCAAAAACAAATAAAATAAAATAAAACTCTAGAAGTGAGGTGGTCAAGACCTTTGCTCTATCAGTGCCGGGCTCCTGAATCTGGCCTGCCTCACATAGGCTGTCTGAAGTACTCCTCGCTTGTCCATGGGATTTTTTTTCTGTAGTACTTGAAGGTGAGAAAACGGGTCATAATTTAGAGTTTGCCATCCAAATTTTTTCCTCATTTTCTAAGATTTATGGTCCCACCAAGGAAAATTAGATAGCACACCAAATGTTACCGATATCTTAAATTCTGACCTGGAGTAAGATCTGAGCACAATTTATTGTTAAATGCATTCTCTGATGCCTTGGCATTAATAACCATACATTTCCAGTATAAATGATTATTTAAAGTAATTAAGTTTTAGGGTTACAGTAAAAATAAATAGAATTCTGATTTTTAAATTATAATTCTAAGAATCTTTGCCTCATTCCTAGGCAAAAGTGATTAACAAGATAAGTGTAAAACATAATAGATTTTTTAAAAAGTAAATAAATTAATATCTGCCAAGGATTTCACAGCGTTAAGTGAGTATGGGTTCAGATTCTGGCTGGGCCTCCATATATATGTCTGTGCTTATGTGCACATAGGAGACACACCCAAGTTAAGGTAGTAGTTTCCCTATTATAGCCAGCTTCCCAGATAGATAGGCAAGAGCAAATAGGCTACACTGTCTCATATTATGCTTTGGGTTGCCAAGTTAGGGTTGATAATACGACTAGAAAGCTACCCCCATGTGCCTTTACCTTATATGTCAGATGGTCTCTAAGTACTAATTTTGGAGTAATTTGCACACTATTCAGAGACACTTTCATAGAACATAGCTTTGAGATATTTCCAAATAGTAAAATGAGTGATACAGAACAACTTGCCAATGAGGTAACTTTATAGCAAATAAATTGCATTCATATAGTGTGTGTGTGTGTGTGTGTGTGTGTGCGTGTGTACACCTGTCACAGTGTCTGTGGAGGTCAGAGAATCTTTGTGGCAGTTGATTTTTCTCCCTCTTCTCTCACGTTCATCTCGGAGCACCATCCTTTGTGGCAAGCACTTTTACCTGTGAAGCCGTCTCACAAACCCTGAGACATTAATTTTTTTTTAAAAAGTGAAAAGAATTTTGAAGAAGACATCTAAGGTCATGAATATAATTTAGTCAAAGCAATTGAAAATCTGCAGAGAAAGCCAACTCAGTTGAGAAAGGTCTTAGTGGTGAGCTAGAGTTTCTGTTTGTTGTTTTTTTTTTTTTTCCCCAGATTCAAAAGTATCCATAGTAGGCTCAGCCATCATTTGGGGTATGACCTTTATTAAATGCAGAACTAAATGTTCTAGGCTTACCATATTACTACAGCAAACTAGCTGGTAGCCATATAAACACTGGTGTCTAAGTTAATATACCTCAGTGGTGATGGCTGCTGACATGTTAATAATACTTCTAGTTTCAGGGGCTTGGGACAGAAGTAGTCCATACTTGTCTAGTGTAGTGAGCATGCACATATACACATATGCATGTGCATGTGAGCCCATGCACACACAGACACACACACACATACACACACACACACACACACATACACACACCACACAGAGTTCTGAAACAGCTGATATTTAGAGAGATACAACCCAAGTCAAGACGCTTGTCAGCCTGCACATCGAAGAAGTCCACAGAAATAGCCTTTGATGGATGCTGCCCACTGCCAGGTGCTTCTTCAGAAGTCAAAAGAGAAGCCTTAGTCGAGGATTCTTACTGACTTCAGACACCAGAAAGCGCCACCCTTCTACAGCCTGCTAGTAGGCTCGTGGGAGTGTGGGGGAGGGCGGTCTCGGTTGTAGAAATTGAAGACTCCTACACAAGTCAGTTAGCATCCTTACATTCTGGAGTTTGCTGCGACTCTTAGCATGGGTTGTAGTGATGTGATATTTCCCAGAAACAGCTCATCATGGGCCCTGGGAACAATTTGATATTGAAACATTCATGCCCAGCTTAGGAGCAAATACAGTCAATCATCGTGACCTGCCCCTGATTATGGTGAGATGCCTATGGCCTCTAAATCCAATCTTCTCCTCTGACATCCCTAATACAAACCTTTGTTCTGTAGCTGAAGCAGGTCCTGGCTTGTCGCAGGAGCTGACAGACAGAGTTATTTATTTATTCATTCATTTTTACTCAACAGATGCCACACACAAACTTGGAGAAACCACACCCTCTGTAAGGTCTCAAATCCTAAGTCCAGAACCAATGAGCTACCACACGGTCTAGCCTCAGCCAGTTATTTCTCAACCTGATCTCAGTGGCAAGTCAAAGCAGCTGGCACCTATTATACACTCATTCTCCAGTATTTGTTTACTGTTGGCCCCAGGAATCACAGCCCAAGTTGTCTCCTTTTTAAAATGGTAACTTGTTGGAGTGCCTTTAAAACTATTACCGTGAGAGAAATACTTGTTCCAGTTTTACTGCATAATGCCTCCTCCATCTGCTTGGTGGCATCAACTCTGTCAGGGATGCAAGTGCTCAGAGATGTTCCCAGGTCTTCCATGAACCTTTTTTTGGGGGGGGGGGAAGAGGGAGGATTTGTATAGCCCTGCACTAATTCTCTGATGGATAATTTTACATGTCAGTTTAACTGGGCTTAGGGATGTCTGCGTAGCTGGCAAAATGCTGTTTTTCCAATGTTTGTGAGCTTGTCAGTAGACTGCAAGAAGTGTACCACCACCAACATGGTGCCATCTAATCAACTGCAGATGAAATAGACTGATCTCTGTCTCTCTTTTAAATCCAGAGAGTCTGGCTCCTTTCAGACTTCAGAGCTCCTGGCTCCTGGACCTCTGGTGACTCGTACCCCCCATGTAGATAAGAGCTGGTTCTCGGGTGGAAAAGAGTTCTAACTGGGGAAACCAAAGACTTCCATGCCCATCTGCCTCTGATAGTGATAAGACGCAGATGAGTCTTCGAACAATTCCAAGTCCCAGGGTTTTTTCCCACTAGTAGAAAATAAGAAGATGGGCCAGCTAGTATCTAAGGCAGGTTTGAGTTCTAATATAAATATGTGGTTACAACTTTTTATTTTTTCCCATAATAGAATAAAGTCAGAAAGACAAGAACTTGCCAATCAAGATCAAGTTCAGAATATCAAGTTGTATTTAATTAAATTAGCCAAAATAAAAGCAAAATAAAATGACTTTGATTTTACCAGGATGAAAATATTAGCAGTTTTTGGAATAGCAAAAGTCTCTAATAATTATCTCTTTTCTTCCTTGGGAGGCAACTTTCAACTTTCTGAGGTTTGTTCATATATTTAAAAGTCAGCAGTTTTTCTCTTCCTAACACTTTTATTCTTATCTCAGTCATTTTGTAGTCTTTCAGGCTTAATTCTTGTTTATTTTATGAATTTATTTTTATGTAAATTAAACAATGCTTTAGTTAGTGTACCAAATAGTGGCTTCAGTATGGCATTTCCACATAGTCTCTCTAGGTTAATTTAGAGAGCTGCTGACAAAAACAAAAATCTGAATGTTCATTTTAAAGTGACTCAAAGATGCTCTAGAAATTGTCTATTCATTAATTATTTAAAAGTTCACAGGATACAAAACCCAGGCATAGTGGTGCATGCCTTTCATCTTGGCACTTGGGAGGAAGACGCTGATAGAGCTCTGTGACTTTGAGGCCAGCCTGATCTCCCTAGTGAGTGAAAGTCCAGCCAGAGCTACATAGTGAGACCCTGTCTTAAAAAAAAAAAAAAAAAACAAACAAACAAACAGACAAGAAAATTAATACAAATGGGATCCCGTCAGTCACGGTGTGCGGAGAGACTCAAGAGCAGTCCTGCAGAGTGCGTACAGTTCCTTACCTGAACAAAGTGGTTGGTGAGGATAACCCAAGAGCCCGAAGAATGAAAAGAGAGGAACAAGAGGTGTTGAACCCTCTTTCTTATTGGGCGATTAATAGCTGCTAGTAATTGTAATGAAAAGAGACTAGTTGAGGCTATCTGAAAGGTCTCCTAAAATGACTGCAGAAAGACCCCTTATTTAAGAGAGCAGCGTGCGTGCGTGGATCTTTGTAGGACAGGGGACAGGAGAGAAGACAGACAGTCCTGAAGGACATTAGGAGGGGACAGGTTTCTACGAACAAGGTTTTGACCGTCCTTTGTCCTTCTACAAAGTCTGGAAATTGTTCCATAATATTAAATGACAATTTAGGCAGGAAATGGAGGAGTCACTGAGAGCCCACAATATCCACATCTGTTACTCTCACTCCTGGGTCATTCGCTCAGGTGGTTTTGACTTTGTAGCTTACGAACAAGGAAACGGAGACTCCTCCGTGAGGTGAGCTAATTTCTCTCAAGTGACAGAACTAGTAGGTGCCAGAGTTGGCACCTGAATCTCAGTGACCTCCAAGGTCCAAGGGGAGGCCGTTCACACTTGAGCACATTTGCCTCCAGAAGGGGCGGGCATGTTGGCGGTGGGAAAAGCTGTCCTCTCTCTTGCCTCTCAGGCCACCCAACTTTCTAACTCTCCCTTCAAAAGGTTATTCCTGCCCCCGCCCCCAGGGCACTCTGCGTGCAAGGGGGTGGGACTTTACCTCACTTGGGAATGCTGTGCCCTTCCTTATCAACAATGGCCTTAAGAGGCCTGCTCGCTTTTCATGCCTCTCCAGCAGGTCCGCCCAAAAGCTCATAGGCCACAGGGACAAACTTAATTAAATTCAAGTGAGTGTTGTTACCAAGACCTGACAGGCGCAGTTGTGTGCCGCTGAATAATTAAGTTGTGCGCAGTTTTTCCCCCCTTTGCCTTCTTGGTGGTAGGCTTTTGGGGGGGGGGTTGTTTTGTTTTCTTTGGGTTTCTAAAGATGACCCTGACGCTTTTCATAAAGCTGTTTTCTGGTAGGAACGCCCTCCATCAAAGAGCTGCAATGTGGTTGCCAGGCTACCG